>NC_135785.1:259927044-260238544 GCF_051106095.1 Pogona vitticeps
GGTTCCTTGGACCCATCACCAGTGTTGCAAAACAGATTCAACTGAGCAACACAGAATGGTAAACCAGGAGACACTATGTGGGGTAAAGCGAGGGAAGCGTGCTTTGGAAGCTAGGTGGTCACCCTGAGAAAGCCATGCCGTCATATCACAATACCACCCTCAACCCTCCTGGTGTTTTCTACTTCTGCAAAGTAACCAGTCCTTGAATGGGAAACCATCAGGGGTCTCACAGAGAAGCTAAGCAAGAATCCTCTGTGAAACATGACAGAACCGTTGCTTCTGGTCTGAGTTGGTATTACTAGCCTGGATGGGTCAAGGAACAAGCGACCCTTCCTGATCCCCTCTGCCAGGTGTAGGACATGTTCAGCAGTTTACTGCTAAGGGAGATGACCATTTAGTCCTAGGTAAAGGTTCCCCTTGACATTTTAGTCAGTCGTGTTTGACTCTAGGGGGCGGTGCTCATCCCCGTTTCCAAGCCATAGAGCCAGCGTTTTGTCCGAAGACAGTTTCCGTTGTCATGTGGCCAGCGCGACTTAGACCCGGAAAGCTGTTTACCTTCCCACTGAGGTGGTACCTATTTATCTACTTGCATTTACATGCTTTCGAACTGGTAGGTTGGCAAGGAGCTGGGACAAAGCGACGGGAGCTCACTCCGTCGCGTGGATTCGATCTTACAACTGCTGGTCTTCTGACCCTGCAGCATACAAAGGCTTCTGCGGTTTAGCCTGCAGCGCCACCACATCCCTGCAGCACCACCACGTCCCCTGTAGTCCTACTGATGCTTAAAAGAGAGATCGTATGTTTGGTACTCAGCCTCTTTAGGTCTGCAGTCTTGGGAAGCTGCTAACAGCCAATGAAAACTCACCAAATGTCATGTTCACACCTGTCTCTTGGTTGTTTCACCAAACAGAGGCACAAGCGACCTGTCTTTCAGCTGCCACCAGTTGATTGCATCAAAGTTGTTTACTAGTAATGATAGAGGTCCAGGCAATGTGTCATTTTTGAAAGAACCAAATCGAAGTTGTTTATTATTAGTTGTGATGAAGGCACAACCAATGTCATTAACTCTTAACAAAACATCCTACTTCAACCATTCTCAACTGCCAACCTTTTCTCTATCCACCTCCCAATTCCAAAACTACTCTTCTCAACTCCCCCTCCAGCAGAGACTCTTATATCTGGTGGCCCCGTCTCTCCAGCACTCCCACTGGTACATGCAAATAGTTTATCAATATTTATGACCTGGGCAGGCACCACACCGAACTAAATAGATCAGTGTCCTAACCCAGATTTTGGAACAGTAACTTTTTGGGACGACAACGTCTAGAACTTTCCACCCATGATGAAAAAAAGTAACTTTTCAAAATTGTGGCCCCAACTGGAGATGGGCACGAATCAGAAAAATGGTGATTTGTTTTGATTTGTGATTCGTCAAGGTCGACAAATCATGAAATACAATTTTTTTTGCATTTGTTGATTCATCAATTTGTTGAGTCATGTTTGACAAAACCATGTAAAATAGCCCCCCAAGCACCTAGAGGCACCAAATTCACAGAGAAACGTCCCCTGACTCTTCTCTACGAGATCTGCAAGACTGGCGAATATTAAGTTTTGGATATCTGAGTTATACACCCACAAAGAATCCCTCCCTGGAAAGTTGCTCCCAGGCACCTAGAGACACCAAAATTAAAGAGAAGCTTCCCATGACGCTCCTCTACAATCCATCAAAGTTTGTTGAAGATTAGGTTTCAGACATCCAAGTTATACACCCACACAGTGCGCCCTCCCAGAAATGTGTCCTTTGGCAGCTGGCTTGGGGAAACCCAATCTTCACCAAACTGGAAAATATTGTAATGGAGAGTCATGGGAAGCTTCTCTGTGATTTTGGTGTCTCTGGATCTTGGGGAGGGGGGGCTCTTTGTGGGTGTGTAACTCGGACATCCAAAACCCAATGTTCACCAAACATGGATGACTTGTAGAGGAGAGCCAGAAGACGCAGCTCTGCAATTTTGGTGTCTCTAGGTGACAACAAATCAAAAATTGTGAAAAATTCATTGATTCGTATTTGTAGGGTAGGGCACTGATCCATACAAATACAAATCAACAAATTAGCTATTTTGGAACAAATTTGGTGATTATTATTAATTTTTAGTTTGGGCCCATCTCTAGTCCTGACCTAGGTATTTATCTAAACCATTTCTAAGCTACCTCTGTATTAATACATCTCAGGGCTGGGGGACTGCAGTAATTCAAAAACACTTCTAAAAAGCAGTTTACAGTACAGTGGTGCCCCGTATAGCGACGTTAATCCGTTCCAGTATTAACGTCGCTATACGGAAACATCGTAAAGCGAAATTAAAAAGCCCATTGAAACGCATTAAACCTGGTTAATGCGTTCCAATAGACTAAAAACTGGCAGGGACAGGGTGGGTGGGGGATCCCGAAGGCTTCCAGGCAAAAGCCTGGAAGCCTTCGGGACCCCTCCTCCCTGTCTCCGCCGCCCCGCGCTGCCTTTCCTAGCCGAGATCGGACTCCCAGGAGCCCAATCCAGGCTGGGGAAAGCAGTGAGGGGTGGCTGCCAGCGAAGGGGACAGGGTGCAGGGGGATCCCAAAGCCTTCCAGGCAAAAGCCTGGAAAACTTCGGGACCCCTCCACCCTGTCCCTGCCGCCCGCACTGCCGAGCCCAGGATGCCTGACAGGCATCGGGTCTCCCCACCTTCCCCCCGCGTCTTGGATCCGGCTTGGATCCGACCTGCGGGGGCTACCCCGGGCATGGCTGGACTCTTGGGAGTCCAGCCATGGCAGGGCTAGCCCCCGCGGGTCCAATCCAAGCCACGGGGGGAGGGTGGGAGAGCGGGGGGATCCGGATGCCTTTCAGGCATCCCGGGCTCGTATCCCACCCGCCGCCGGTTACCCAAGGCTGGGTAACCGGCGGCGGGTGGGATCCAAGCCCAGGATGCCTGACAGGCATCGGATCCCCCCACCCTCCCCCCGCGGTGGCCTCAGAAGGACCCTTCGGAAGGGTCCTTCGAAGGCCACCGCAGGCATTTTCCCCCAGCTGAGTGGCGGGAGCACTCCTTTGGAGGCTCCCGCAGCTCAGCTGGGGGAAAATGGTGCCTATGGGGAAAACATCGCAAAGCGATTTTTCCCCATAGGCACCTTCGTTATACGATTGCAAAAGCGATGGCATTTTTGCCATCGCTATGCGAATTCATCATTAAACGGGGCACTTGTTATACGAGGCACCACTGTAGTTTAACAATCCACGCTTAAGAGAAAACCAGCAAACTATGCCATGCCACGATCTCACTAGGTGAATGTGAATAATGCCCGGGTGAATAGTGAGGTTTTAACTTGGTTCTGAAATAAAGGTCATGTTATTTTCCATCCAGACCTCCCAAGGGGAGGGTACTGTATTCCACAGCCAGGGCACTACAACTGAGAAAGCCTTCTCTCTCAGTATAAGGTCAATTTCTGTTTTTCCTGTGCTACAAATTGGAATCAGTTCAGAGGAGGGCAACAAGAATAATCAGAGGGCTGGAAACTAAGCTTTATGGGGAAAGATTGAAAGAATTAGACATGTTTAGCCTTGAGAAAAGAAAACTGGGGAGGAGATATGATAGAACTTGTCAAATACTTGAAAGGTTGTTGTATAGAGGAGGGGCAGGGTCTGTTCTCCATCATCCCAGGGTGTAGGACATGCAGGAAGCCAGATTTCAGTTGAATATCAGGAAAAACTTTGTAACTGTTAGAGCAGTACAACAATGGAACCAATTACCTTGAGAGGTGATGAGTGCTCCAATACCAGAGGCATTCAAGAGAAATTTAGACAATCATCTGGCAGATATCCTTTGATTTGTATTCCTGCACTGAGTAGGGGGTTGGACTTGATGGCCTTGTAGGCCCCTCCCAACTTCATGATTCAATGAAAATCAAGACTGTAGAGTCTATGAAAATCATGACTACAGGAACCGTACAACTTGGTAACGTGGACAATGAATAAAGTTTAAATAGTTAGAATTAAGTTAGAAATTTAGTATACCATGGTTCAATCATCAGTTCCTATGGGGAATGCAGCCAAGAAATCAAAAAGAGATTGAGGCTTGGAAGGTTCGAAATGAAGGAACTGGGAAAAGTAATCAAGGATGTGTCGCTTGAGACCAAGACTATCCAATTTTTGTATTCCCAATCATCATGTAAGGGTGTGAAAATTGGACAATAAAGAAAACTGAAAGGGGAAAAAATGATTTGTTAGAAATGTGGCACTAGAGGAGAGCTTTGTGATTTTCATAAACAACCAGAGAGAGAAATAAGCAGGTCCTAGATCAAAACTGAGACCATCATGAGAAGGCAGGGTTCTCTGGAAAAGACAATAATGCTAGGAAAAATTGAAGGCAGTAGGAAAAAAGCAAGACCCAGCATGAAATGGGTTGACTACACAAAGGAAGCCACAGCCTTCTGTTTGCAAGATCTGAACAGGGCTGTTGAGGACTGGACATTTTGCAGTTCACTCGTTCATAGGGTCGCCACGAGTTGGAGGCAACTTGACAGCGCCTAACAACGAAGAGGGAAGTTCCTTAAACCAGCCTTTAAACAAGGGATTGTTACTGGTGAGCTGTATAATTGAGCAGCAGGTTTAAGCTGAGTCATTGGTTCAGCTTTGGCATTTCTTTCCCTGACCCTTTGCCTCAGAATGACATCTTAAAAGACCGGAGGATGGTACCAGCTGCAGCAGACACACACACACGCACACACACACACACACACGTGTGTTTCCTTGCCATTGTGCACTGCACACTCCCGTTTCCTTTCCTCCGGGTGTCCTCGGCTTGTGTATCCAGTCGGTCAGCAAGGATGTTGTCTCTCGGGCGGTGACAGAAGTAGGGTCGCCATCAGGTTAACAATGACTTCGGGATTGCTTACCTACTAGTGTGGCTGAAGCAACTCTGGGCATTTGCCTTCTTCAACGAAACTCAAGAAATCATTGATTCACCGAATTGTGGAGTTGGAAAAGATGCCAAGGATCATCATGGTCATCATCAAACAGCTAAAAGCACCCTCAACAGATGGCTGGCCAGCTTCTGTTTAAAAACATCCAGTGAATTGTCGCCGTCGTCTTAGCACTGCAAAGCTGGAAGGGGCACCCTTGGGATCATAAAGTCCAGCCCCTGTCAAGGAGGCACAGGGAGGAATTCGAACTCCCAACCTCTGGCTCCGCAGCCATATGTCTTAAAAAGACCATCATCTTTTGTATAGTCCATTACATTGTCAGATAGGTCCTACCATCAGGAAATTCTTTCTAATATTTAGTTGGATTCTCATTTCTTGCCACGTAAACCCATTGATTCAGGCTTCTTCTGGGGGCACCCCTGGGGGTGTACAGCTTGCCAAAGGGCAAGACTCTACTTGGGGGATTCCCCTCAACTTGTGGGGAATCAAACTCTCAGCCAGATACCTAAACCATTGAGCTACCCAGCCAGCTTCCAATTGTTATGGCACTTCAGATATTTGACTGTGGCTATCTTATCACCTCTCCAACCATCTTTTTTCCAGTCTAAATGTCCCCTGCTTCCCGAAGAGTTTCTCACTGGGGTTAGCTTCCAAACCGTTCATGATTTCAATCACTCTAGCTGAGATCTGACCAAAGCAGAACACAGTGGTATTGTGACTTCCTTCAGTCTGCACCCTATACTTCTTTTGGTACAGCGGAGGATCGCATTAGCCATTTTTGCTGCTGAAACACACTACTGACTCGAGTTTTGCTTGTGATATACCAAGAACCCTGCAGTCTTTTCACTCTCACCAAACAAGAGATCAGAAGAAAAGGAGCTAGAAGATGATAGGCCATTTGTCCATGTAGGTACAAGTAGCTAACCCAGGCTGAAGTTAAATCGGTGTGAAACGAAATAGTGGTCGCAGATATGTAGGGAATGGGGGGGGGGGGGAAGGCACATTTTTCCTGCACCATTCTTTGGGTTAATAGCACCTCATGGTGCAGTGGTTAAATTGCAGGACTGTAGTCAAAAACTCTGCTCATGACCTGCGTTTGATCCCAGTGGATTCAGGTAGCCGGTTCAAGGTTGGCTCAACCTTCCATTCTTCTGAGGTCAGTAAACTGAGTAAACTGAAAAATTAAATAGATGGAGCCAATTTATTTATTTTTTTAAATGCCAGCAGAACAGCTTTCTTTTATGGGTCCTTCTGTAACCCTTGGACTACAGAACCCACGATCCGTGCCCAAACTGGTGAGCCTGAGAGTTGGAGTTGTAATCCCGCATGCACAGGGAGAATGCTGGGTCAGTGAAGTCATTCTAACAACCTGGGGATGGTGGAGAATCAAATATTATTGCAAAATATATCCTCCCACCCATTGATCCCAAAGGAAAAATGAAGGACAACAAGGGTTTTTGCTGGTAAGTGGAACAGGTAAAGGTCAGGAACTCTGTACTTCTCTACAACTTCATCCCAAGCAATGTTTCCTTCAGAACCAACAGGTCTGTGCATTCCTGCCATGATTTCATGCAACCAGTGTAGTTTCTCAGCAAAGGAGGAGGAAGAATATGATAACCAAACTGCTCTTGGCTGCTTCTCCACTAAAGGAGACCCTATCGGATCTTTGCCTTTTCTCCTCCACCCTCGCACTCCAAGTCTTTCCACCAGTTTACTTAAAGCTACCCCAGAGAGTGCAATCTTCCCTCCCCCAGAAATGGCTGGTTCTGCTCTTGAAAGAAAAGTGATGAAAGGAGCAGTCTTTTTCCCCCCCTTTCAAAGACCTTTTAGTCAACCACTCAACTTCTCTTTCATGTGGAATTTGCAAGAGCCAGGTGCCGCTTGCCTTGAGGCAACTGTAGCTGCTTCACAGACCAAAGAGGTGGCTTTTTCTGTCTATTGGCTCTTCAGCTTCAGCTCCTAGCATTTTTTTGACGGGTGGGAAAGGGGGAACTCATTTGGGTGACGTTCAAGTGAGGGATATGCTGACACCACAGGGTTGCGCTATGTCCCCTCTATCAAATTGCATCTGACTTAAGTGAGCCTGACAGGGTTTTCAAGGTAACTGAGATGTTTAAGGGGTGGCTTTATCTAACTATATTTATTAATCGTTTTGACTTGTATACTACTCCATAATGCTAGAGCACTCCATGGGCCGTTTATAGCATAATTATGAAAGAAACACTTTGAGTCGACCTTGAATCTATTGGGATGGAACTCCAGTTGTGAGCAGGGGCTTGTCTGCAAGACTGCAGTTCAACCACGGTGCCACAGGCCTTGCTGTTTATCAGTGCCAAAGCTGCCTGAATAGTGCAGTGGTTTAGGTATCTGCAGGGATGTGGTGGTGCTGTGGGTTAAACCGCAGAAGCCTCTGTGCTGCAAGGTCAGAAGACCAGCCGTCGGAAGATCGAATCCACGTGACAGAGTGAGCTCCCATCGCTTGTCCCAGCTCCTGCCAACCGAGCCGTTCGAAAGCATGTAAAAATGCGAGTCGATAAATAGGGACCACCCCGGTGGGAGGTCACAGCGTTCCGTGTCTGGTTGCGCTGGCCACGTGACCACAGAAACTGTCTACGGACAAAAACACTGGCTCTACGGCTTGGAAATGGGGATGAGTACCGCGCCCTAGAGTCGTACACATGATGGCACATGATGATGATGATGATGATGATGATGATGATGATGATGATGATGATGATGATGGCGGCACTCCCTCAGTGAGTTTCCATGGCTATATGGGTACTCAAACCCAGGCCTCGTGAGTCCAAATTCATCACTCTGTCCACTACACCACCACAGTAGGTACCACAAATTCGGTAGACCCCGAACAATTCATTATTAGACAGGTTATGAAAGTTTTAAAGATTCACAGGCAGTGGGAGATAGTGGTTAGAGTGTCAGACTAGGTCTCAGGAGATCTAGACTCAAATCCCCATTCAGCTATGGAAACTCACTGGGGGATGGCAAGGGTAAACCACTCCCTGAATATCTCACATGCTTTGAAAAAATGGGACAAAATGGCAGCACACCGCCATGACAAAGATTCACAGTACTGTGTATTTTTCGAAGGCTTTCACGGCCAGGATCTGATGGTTGTTGTGGGTTTTTCGGGCTCTATTGGCCGTATTCTGAAGGTTGTTCTTCCTGACATTTCGCCAGTCTCTGTGGCCGGCATCTTCAGAGGACTGGAGAAGGAACTCTGTCCGTGCTCTGTTGCTGTTTGTTGCATAGTTGAGTATTTATAGCTGTGGGAACAGCGTTTGTCCTTTTTTAGAGATAGGGTGATCAGCATGCTTTTGTTGTGGATGTATTGTTGTGATAAGGGGGGGAGAGATTATCTGCCACTGTGGTTGATGGGTGTCTTTAGCTGGTCTTTTTTGTGCAATGATCCCTGGTCCTAGTGGCTGGGTAGAGTTCGTTGACCTTTTGCAGGCTGTATTTTTCAGTGCTGGGAGCCAGGCCTTGTTAAGCTAAATGGAGTGGTGTAACCAGCGCTTACACAAGCAAAGCTGCATGATTTTCTGAGTTAGAGGGCCTGTGATATCATTTTCTACCCCTCTCAAGTTTCATATCTCCATCTAAGCTTCGCACTGGTTTCCCCCCCCGCCCCCAATATTACTTAAGAAATAGGAAGCCGTTGGCCCACAACAGCTATAGCAGGAGACACATCCTGAAGAGGAGAGCTATTATGCCGGCATTGACTTGTGCCGCTGCCTCCCCCTCCACCAACCTGCTAGGAGTAAAAAGCTTGTAGCTGCAATTTATTCATTTGATGGATAGGTGCACTCTCTACAAGGAGCCTTTGAAGCCAGCTGTCTTGACAACATGAGGACAAATCTCCATGCTTTAGAAGAATAACTCTGCTTCAAAAACCAAGATCGGGCTAACACATCCCAGCCTTAGCCGCCTGGAAGGAAATAAATAATAGCAGAAAACCACTATTACAGAACAAGTTGTAAACAGCAATTACCAAGTGATTCTTGGCATCTGTAATTGAAAGGGGCGATGGTGAGGAACAGCTTCTTTTTGAGTGTGAGAGAGAATCGGCCGAAAGAGGGGTGTGAAGTACAGATATTTGTGAAATTCTGGCAGAGCCCATAGTGGCATGCCATGAGAAATCAAGCGCAGAAACTGAGCCACACACATGACGTGATGTTAATTGCATTACGTCTTGTAATTAACATGCCTGTCTAACAACAAACAACAGAATCTCTGGAATCTTCCCGGTCCTGTTTGGGAACTCATTGCTTAATTGCAGGAACACCATCAATGTGGGCTCTCGCTTGGCTTGAGAGGAGTGTGCCTTGAATTCAAGGGGTGTGGTTTTCCTCCCACACACCAAAAGTCAGTCATGTGGCTTTACCTAATAGGCAGTGAAACGCTACCAATGTGCTTTTCAGCACAGGCTAGTTGAGTCCGGATTTACGTATTTATGTATTTATTTTAAAGATAAAAGATAAAAAGGTAAAGGTTCCCCTTGACATTTAGTCCAGTCGTGTTCGACTCTAGGGGGCGGTGCTCATCTCCGTTTTCAACCTGTAGAGCTAGCGTTTGTCCGAAGACAGTTTCTGTGGTCATGTGGCCAGCGCAACTTAGATTCAAAACGCTGTTTACCTTCCCATTGAGGTGGTACCTATTTATCCACTCGCATTTTTACATGCTTTTGAACGGCTAGTTTGGCAGGAGCTGGGACAAGCGACAGGAGCTCACTCCACCACGTGGATTCGATCTTACGACTGCAGGTCTTCTGACCTTGCAGCACAAAGGCTTCTGCGGTTTAACCTGCAGCATTGAGAGGCAAATCTCAAAAATGCTGCTTCTTGGACTGAATGCCTAGGTGTGTTCACCATCCTGCATGGGAGGTTTTGGGACTCATAGTCTGGCTTGAGTATGGGATTATGGGAGTTGGAGTCCAAAAAAAGTAATTTGTTTTAAGCTCTGGTTGAAGTCAATATGCCTCTGAGGCCTGTTACTGGAGACATAAATGAGAGACGGCTCTGGCTTTATGGCAGTGGTCCTCAACCTGCGGCCTCCAGATGTTCTTGGACTTAAACTCCCAGAAATCCTGACCAGCAGAGGGGGTGGTGAAGGCTTCTGGGAGTTGTAGTCCAAGAACATCTGGAGGCCCAAGGTTGGGGACCACTGCTTTATGGGATCCTTATGGATTTAAACCAAGGTGTCCTGTTGGCTCCTGCATCCCCATGCTGCAGTGTTTTGGTTCCAAGGGCCACGATGTGAGGGGATGGGTCGTGGATTGTTGTTTCCACATGTACAGAGAAACAAAACTTCCCCTTGTGTGCACACCCACGCTTTCGAATGCACACATTCTTTCCAGCTCAGCAGGCAGGAATGGGAAGGTTCGTGACACACCCTTTCAAGGCATGACTTTTGCATGTGAAAATTGATGGGACCCCGTCTTTCAGAGGCTCTCTGTGTTGAGATGTTTGGTGGCTCCCCCTTTTCGGGGAGAAGAGATTGCGTCCCTCTTAAACTGGTCGGCGGCTGTGAAGGACACAATCTATAGGAGCAGAAAGGCTGTGGGGTGGGGAGAATTCCTCTTTGTGGATGCCCTGTCCTCACTCTGCTTGTCTGAAGAACAGCTGTTAGGCAGAGGAGACGTATCTATAAGGTCAGTTGAATAAGAGCATGTGAACAAAAGGAGGGAAGAGAAGGACAGGCGATCAAATCCAAAGTTTAGTGATTCCTCAAAGCAGTGGAAATGTCTGTGAAACGCTGCTGATTTTTCTGGCTCATCTATCCTCCATATATGCGTGTGAGATTTGTGGCCAAGAGCGATGTTTTCTTCTCCCAGGGAGTTCACCACTCCATAAGAGCAGAGGGGAAAGATTTTTTAAAGGTTCGTAGGACATTTAGTGTGAGAGTTGAAAGCAAATCTCCAGGAACGGAGTTGGTTTTCTTTGGTACAAAGATGATGAGGTTGATGTTTCCGTGTCTGACTCACGTACCGACCCTCACAGGCTTGACCTCCAGAAAGGTTCCATTCTACAGGGCTTGTAAGGGTAGGGTGGGCTAATGGGAGCCGAGCCAGTCCTTCTCTGCCCCCAGGTCAAACTGTGAGTAGAACAAACACAGTGGTGCCTCGCTTAACGAGCGCACCATTTAACGACGAATCCGCATAGCGATCTGTTTTTTCAGATCGCTAATGCGATTGCATTGCAATGTTTTCAATGGCAAAACATCGCATTGCGATGATCGTTAAGTGTTTCGCTTACCGATCTTCTCATTGTGATTTTTTTTAAAACAGCTGATCGGCAGTTCCAAAATGGCCGTCGGACATCCAAAATGGCCGCCACAACTATTTTTGCGCCCTGCCCTCACTTACCGAGGGCGCAAAAATGGTGGCACTATGGAGGAACTTTGCTGAATGGTGAGTTTGGGGCCCCATAGGAACGTATTAAACAAAGTTTAATGCATTCCTATGGGGTTTTTTGATCCGTTTAGCGATGTTTTTGCATAGCGACGATTAATCTGGAACGGATTAAAGTCGTTATGCAGGGCACCACTGCACTTTATTTCAGAGGCCATAACAACATATTCTCCTCTTTTGGGTTTTGAGGTACTTGGTGCTAACCCCTAAAGTAGGGGTAGTCAGTCACTAGAAGACTGGGGTCTACCTCCCATCTCTGATATTAGCAGCCTGCACACATCCTGATTATTTTTTTTCTTACATATTTTTTTTACTAAGAAAGTGGCTCAGTGCCCTCTAGTGGTCAAAAATATTTTCAAGAATTTTTTTAAAAAATTTGGGGGTAGGAACTTGGCAGGGGAGGGAGCAAAACGTGGCAAAATTGTTCCCCATGTCTCCAGAAGGCAGAAGGGAACTTTCTGTGTCTTACCATATTTTTTCTTATTTTGGGGATGCTGGGTGTGTAGGAATGGGGGGGATTATAAGTCCTTGGGAGTTCTATGGGGCCACTCAAATGTTACCTTAGGGGGCTGGAGAACTGTGCCTGGCAAAGTGCGAAAATTGCTAGGCTAGACAAGAGTGAGTTAGGCAGGAGAACGAAGCTTTCCTTGCGCAGACAAGAATGGTAAGTGCAGCCTTTGGGATATCAGGGAAGAGGAAAAGTTATAAAACCTGGATGGGGACCTGCGTGGCTGTCATCATGTGGCTGCCATTCCTGTCATCCTTCACCATTTTCTGTTCTGCTTAAAGCTAATGGGAGTTCTAGTTCAGCAAATCTGGTGATCCACATGTTCCCCATCTGTGATGCAGAAGTGCAGTAGGAACCCCCCCCATCTGCTGCATCAGCATCCACAGATTCACTTATCCACTGCCTGAAAATATTAAATAAAAACACCGTGTATTTACCAGAACTAGCCACTAGAAGAAACTAGAGACCACATCCGCATTTTTATTTATTTATTTTGGTGTTTGCAGGGGAGGGGGTGAGCACGGTCCTACCGCATCACCGCGGGAAGATTTGCTAAAACTTGGCGAGCTACCCTTGTGCCCAATCCAACGGCATCAATTTCAGCATAGCCTGGGGTGCTCTTAACTCACGGCGGCTCTCGTGCCCATGACTTTCAACGTGCAAAGTGTTATGTTCGAGCAGTCAGCTCTGCACCCATCCCAGAACCTTGGAAGATGACCTAATATCTGATAACTGCATTCTTGGCAAGCCCTGTATTTATCTTAGATGTTATTTTATCTAAAACAAAAATTGGAGTGGGGGGGGTGGGGAGAGGCAGAAATAACCTGCGTGAGAATGGGCTTATGATCTGTAGCACAGAACGGAGGCGTCCAGGCACTTGGCAAGATCCAGGCTCAGCCAATTGAATGAATCATTTCAGGGCAGTGCTTTTTATTAATGGGGAGTGTCACGGTGGAGGGTGGCCAGCTGAGGGTGGGACGACCTCTTTTTTGGTAGCCTCGCTAGGCGCTTGCACGAAACTGAGAAGCTTTGTATTCGTAACTCAAGTGAGTATCAAGCTAACATGTTTCGCAGCAGGCCTTGTTGCTTTCAGCTTGGGCCAATTATTGTCTCTGGCTCTCTCCTCAACTCCCCACATTAGGTCAAACCAATACAGATGTTTTCACACTCATCAGATCCTCTCCTGCAGACAGAGCTGTAAGGAGGGTCATAGAGGAGTGGTTGAACTGCAGTATTGCAGGCTAAATTCTGCTCGCAATGCGGTTTGAATCCCAGATATTTGGCTCAAGGTTGGCTCAGCCTTCCGTTCTTCTGGGGTTGATAAATTGTGTACCCAGTTCATTCGGGGGGGATGTGGACATATAGCCTGCATAATTAAATTGTCAACAGCCCAGCTCTATGGGGTGGTATTTAAGCAACACACTTTGCTTTTTTTCCCCTTTAAAAGCATCCAGAGATGCTGTCTCTTTAACAACGACTTTCATTCTCACCAGCAAAAACCCCATGAAAGTAACTTCCCCTGAAGAGGCAAGGAAAGCTGAGTTTCTCTTTATCCATCCAGTGTGTTATTCTATGGCCAATAAAATCATGATCCTTCATGTTACCTGCACTGGGATCTGAAAAACTGAAATAACAATAACTGTGTGCCATCAGGTCAATTCTGACTGAGCCTTTTCTAGGTGGAGAACACTCAGAAGTGGCTTCCCGTTCTCTTCTTCAGGGACCAGCTCTTGGGACTGTGCAGCTGGCCCAAGGCTACACAGGCTGGCTCTTCTCCTCGGTGGCTTAGTGGGAAATCCAACTCTCAACCTCTGCCTCCACGGTCAGTTAGCTAACTTACAGAGTGACATGATAGAAATGGAGACATTTCCCAGCTGTTTCTTAATACTAGAATCCTGACATTTGTTGATGTTAGGAGTCTAGTAGGCATCCTTCTGTCCTGAGAGACTATGGTAACGTGCTCTGAATGGAGGTCTTGGAACAGTGTCTAGTGTGGCTGAGAAGGCCAATGCGAGAGTGACAATCCCTTCCACCCTGAAAACAAATACAATTTGTCCTCTGTCCAGCTCCCTGATTTTGCTGCGTCCAGAACTGCCTCTTTGCCTCGGCCTGCTGGACAAGGGTCTCTTCAAATTGGGAGATGCCGTGATGCAACACCTGCCTCCAGGCTGAACGCTCAGAGGTCCAGGTTTCCCGTCTGTTGAGGTCCATTCCTAAGGCCTTCAGATCTCGCTTGCAGATCTCCTTGGATCGCAGCTGTGGTCTCCTGCTGGGGCGATTTCCCTGCACCAATTCTCCATAAAGGGGATATTTTGCAATCCAACCATCAGCCATTCTTATGACATGTGCAAGCCAAAATAGACATCGCTGTTTCAGTAATGTATATCTCCTAAAAATCCCAGCTCATTCTAGGACTACTCTGTTTGGAACTTTGTCCTGCCAGGTGAGGAGTGCAGGACAAAGAAAGGAGGTACTTCTTCACGTGGCTTGAGATTTTCGGAATTCACGAACAGCAACCCCCTGGAGTAGCTCAGTTGTATTGGTCTCTAGCTGCAGATCCAAAGGTTGGGAGTTCGATTCCCCGCTGTGCTTCCTTGACAGGGGGTGGACTCAATAATCCAGAGGGTGCCTTCCAACTCTGCAGTTCTAAGATTATTACTATTATTACTACAGTTCCTCAGAGAGACTTCTGGGAGGTGTGACTTGAAAACGCTTCGTCTATTCTTCATGGACTTCATAGTTACGGTACGGTACTTTCTACCAGAAGATACAGAGACGCCACAAAGACACCAGCATTAGAGGAAGACTAGACAAATTAATGGAAGATGACGCTCTCAGTGGCTTTTAGTCATGATCGCTATGGCTCCTCTCCCTCTTCAGAAGCAAAACGTAGAAGCAGTTGCTAAGGAACGTAGTTGTCTAAATAGTCACTTTAATTAGCAGAATCCTGGACGAAACTGTCTGAGTCTTTTTTTTTACTTTCTTGTGGACCAGCATGACTGCTTTGGTTTTTGTTTATAGAGGATTAGGAATGGACTATGAAGTGTTTTGACCGTGTTTAAATCACATAAACCTCTCAGGTCTTTCCGGCACCGAAATCCTTACATCATGGTATCTCTGTACACTCTTGACTTGAGTATCAAGCAGATTCAAATAATCTCAGCTTCCATTTTCATGAACCTTCTACCTATTTTTATCATCTGTTTTTAATATGTACACCTTGTGCTACACAGATATCGGACAATGGATATATAAACAGATAATAACCATGATTGAAGTCAATACAATCCGGAGATCTAAAGAACATTAAAAGCAAACAGCTAAAACATATATAATAAGACCCTAATAAAACAGAGTCCAAAGCCAACCTATTGGTGGCAAATATAAGGTTGGAAGCATCTGAATACTAGACGCAATAAAATCTCGGAAGCCAGAGGCATAGGGAGACGGAATTCTAGCATTCAACAAATGGATTTCAGAATTTGGCATAGAACCAATGGTTAGTAGAATGAAGGAGGGTGATTAAAACATAATTAATCTGCATAGGCTAGACATCTGGGCATTGCCATGGCTGTGAGCAGCTGTTACTGAATCAAGACCCTGAATTTTGTGGTGTATCTGATGTAAGCAGCTTTAACCTTTAACAAGGAATTGGAACAGTTTAAAGCTAAAGCAGAGAGAAGCTACTGTATTTGACAAGGAAATGGAAGATCAGACCTTTATTTATGCTAGGCCTCACCAATCCAGAGGTATTACACAAAAGCCAGCGTTGCCACACACAGAGAACTGACATTGGGTTAGGGTGGCCATATATCCTCCTTTAGGGAGAGCAGTCCTCCATTTGAAATGCTGGTCTCATTTTCAGTGATGTGTAAGCAGCCTCCTTAAACCACCACTACTCCTGAGTTTTCCTGGCTGAGCAGGGAAAATAGTAGCTTGGACTGGTAAGGTGTATCTGATTGGCCGTCTTTCATTTTTTTTAAGTAAAATGCTTTGAAGGAAGGGACATAATTTGATAAGAAAAAGGTGCAAACCACATACTGATGAATGGCAGGAAGGATACGGTGTGGTATGCCAATTCTGTACAAACCTAGGTGTGAGGTCAGCCCCAGGAGTGGACATTCTGAAAGCACTGTCTAGACGGTTCATCTGAAATCAGATTGTTGCCTAGCCAGATATTTCAACAAAACCTCAGTGAAACTACAGTTTGTTTCCTTTCTGTATGCATTCCTTTTCAGCCGGCTGTAGAAAATACAAGGCATGGTGCATTTTTATAGTTATTAAACACTATGGCATATTTATTTATTTGATTTATAGCTCTTCTTTACCCCAAAGTGGTTCCCTAGTCACAATCTTGTGAAGTATCGTGATCACTAGTGTATTTCCACTTAAATTATAGTAACACTAATGTCTAATTATGAATATGTTTGTATATATTAATTTGAATTAGCATATGCAAATCTAACAGGGAAATGTCCTCTCCTTTGTGAAGAACGTTGTCCTTTGTGATGTTTCTTCTTCTCCATGTACTATTTGGTGAGGGCCCCTCCTTTTTTGACGATGGAGTGGTGGCCACCCACACTGGGTACACTTCAACCCTTCCAGAGTCCAAGGGTGGAGTTATAACTGGACACAAAGGCTCCACTGAATTTTAGACTTCCACCTTGATGGCTCTTCATTCAACCTTCAAAGAAAGTACCTACCTGGAGGTAGCCTAAACGGCTGCCCACTCCATTCCTAATTCTGTAGACCAGACAGCAAGGCAAATACAGTGGGGTCTCGACTTACGAGACTTAATCCATATTGGAAGGCAGTTCTCAGGTCGAAAGGTTCTTAAGTCGAATTTGCATTTCCCATAGGAATGCATTGAAAACCATTTAATCCGTATCTGCTCTTTTCGTCCATAGAAACTAATGGGAAGCTGCTATTTCGCCTTCTGCCACTAGAGGGGGATATTTTTCTTTCTTTTCTTTTAACCTAAGATGACTTAGCTTTTTAAAAAAGGGGAAAAAAGAGTTCGTAACTCGAATCTAAGTTCGTAAGTCGAGTCCATATAGTCCTATGAGAGAAGTTCGTAAGTTGAAACGTTCGTATGGCGAGCCGTTCGTAAGTCAAGACCCCACTGTACTGGGCTCCTGTTTGTGTTCTTGATCGTTACGAGCAGAGGGTAAAATCTCTCAACTTTTTGCCCGGTCAAGTGGTATCATACTTCCATTTAATGTTGTGTTCCATTTTTTGATCTGCCCGTAGAGACATATACATTGGGTTGACTCATTAAGTTTTGTGCATCAACCTGCTTTTGACAGTGAGATCCCCATGGGCCAGAAACCCATGTTTCTAGGCTGTAAATTCCAGTCTTCTCGGAACAGTTCTGCAAGTCTGTAGCACCATTCATCAGCATTTTGGTAGTTCCACACAAAGACATTACAACATTGGTTGACTGGTATAAGTGTACGATTTTAGCGGAACAACTCTGCACCATGGTCTAACGCAAGGTAGAGTGAAGCCAACCTTCACTTGTTTACATGGATTAATACTGAGGTTCTGTGTCTCAGCCAGCACCTCATGTCCATTGGGTGCAGCCCTAATACATGTCCCAGAGTCCCTAGCTGTGACCAGGTGTTGCTAAACGCAGGACTTCCTAAGTCACAAAAGTTGTGAACAGTGTTTCCCCAAAGAAAAAAAAAACATTTGCATGCCACAGCTGCATGATAAATGACTTCACTGCAAAATGCTTTGTATCCTAACGAGGGTTTTAGCAATGTGCAATACTGTTTGTGGCACTACTCACACTTGTTGGACTAAGGTGGTTGTTGGTTTCTGTCACAAGGGCTACAGTTTTAAGGAAATGAATCTGTCAATGATGGCATTAGAAAGAAAGAAAGAAAGAAAGAAAGAAAGAAAGAAAGAAAGAAAGAAAGAAAGAAAGAAAGAAAGAAAGAAAGAAAGAAAGAAAGAAAGAAAGAAAGAAAGAAAGAAAGAAAGAAAGAAAGAAAGTACATTAGTTGTAACTGAAATATTTCATTGCCCTTTACTTAAAGATCAGTGGAGTCGGAGAAGTGTTTCCCCCCAGTGTTGTGCAAGATAAATAGGTCGCAGTGGTACTAATTAAAGTAGAGAAAAGTCCTTGCCAGAACGAAGCATTTAATCACCAGCTTTCTCGCAGTATGCTCTATCATCAGGCTGAGAGCATCCTTGACTTTGATTAGAAAAGGAGAATACCTTTTCCTTTCCTTGCTGGCTATTTCATTTTATTGTCAATTAGAAGTTTGAAAGCTCGTTGGCTTATTTTGGAGTCCAGCCGAAGGATGCCTTTGCTCTCCAGGAAGCTGTTGTATGGCCCATCTAAGCCCAATGCCTCCCTTCAATCCACAGGGGCTAAAGGTGTACTTAGACGCTGCAGGGAAGGAGGGAGGTGCGGGAAGCAGGCCAGGTGTACCTCTCCCCGAGATCGTCCACCTCTGCCACCCATTCCATCCAAGCTATGATGCTGTAGGCTGGGAGGCCTGGAAATCAATTACTAGGTCTTTCCAGTGGTAATGACGGCTACCATATGGAAAGTTCAATGAGTGGAGGTATGCCAGACCCCTTCCCTCCTAGCATTTAGAAACCCGATCAAAATGCATTTCTTCAGAGAAGCTTTTCAAGATATCTTCCCCATCTGATTGCTTATTATGTAATATTCTCGATAAAGCCCGGAGTGCAGGACACGCAACAATGAGCTCAAGTTACAGGAAGCCAGATTTCAGTTGAATATCAAGAAAAACTTCCTGACTGTTCGAGCAGTACAATGATGGAAATTTTCTGTTAGAGCAGTACAACAATAGAACCAATGACCTTGAACCCTCCAACACTGGAGGCATTCAAGAGAAATTTAGACAGCCACCTGGCAGATCTGCTTTGATTTGTACTGCTGCACTGAACAGGGATTTGGACTCAATGGCCTTATAGCAGACGTCATCAACCCCCGGTCCGCGGCCCGGTGCCTGTCTGTGGCCTGAGCCAGATCGGGGTGCCAAGACAGACTCTCCCACACACACACTCGCCTCCCCACAGCTGCTTTGCGCACACGCGAAGGGGTGGGGGGCACTCACACCGGCGCTGGTGGGGGCACGCACGCTCGCCCACCGCATGCATGCCCGAGAGAGCACAGGGGGGGTGCCGGTCCACGGTCCCAAAAAATTTGGGGACCGCTGCCTTATAGGACCCTTCCAGCTTCATGATTCTGTGAATTTAATTTGTTTCCTGACTGCTGTGATCGCTGGAGCATTTGGGGTCTTTCTCTCTTTCTTTCATTGGTGAGAGGCCCGTCTGGTGAGGGGTTGTTCCTTTTATATTTATGTTTTATGTAGCCACCCTGAGTAGTGCCATGCTGCTAGATAGGTGGGATAAAAGTCCCATCACTCACTCAATCACGCAGGTTTAAAAAGTTAAACCCGAGTTTTCTAGAGTCCCTAATCCACAAAACATGAAGCACGCATGAGTGCATTCTTTCTAATCTGGATTTCTTTGTAAGCATAAAGTGAGAAGTTTGAATACGTGCTTGGCATTTGTTCCATGTACTGCTACTGGCAATTTAAAATAAAGAACAGCAACTTAATGGTGTGTCTATCATGTTCAGGGTCACATGCCATTTGGCCCAGCCACATGGAGAAGTAATTCCACCAGTGTTCACCTTTTTTTTAAAACTTTATTCCATTCCTAATACCACCCTTGATAAAAATGAGATAAACCAGCCTATTTGTTAAGGAAAGGGACCTGCATTTATATGAAAAGTCCTAAATTCTATTCATCCACATGAAAGGTGATGCATCATAATTGACTGCCCGTTGCTGTGTTTGAGCAGAGATGGAATTGGCATCTTTAAGAAGGATCTCTTGTAAAGGCATAAAAATGTAAATGAAGTTGGACAAGACCAGGCAAAAAGAGATGTATAGTTCTAACTTTATACATGCGGCACTCCCATCTCCCCCCCCCCACCTTTGCCCTTCAGAGAATTGGTTGCAGTTAAGAGTAATTAAGATATATAACACTTTGAGGCCAAATGGCTCCGACTTGGCCCTTTTCCCTCCTGTAATTTATTATTATTTATTTATTTATTTGATTTATACCACTCTAGGCGGCTTCCAGTGAATACAAGCAGTAAAATAATACAAAGAGTTACATAAATCATAATTATAACATACATAATACAAAAATAGAACTAAAATAAATAAAGGAGAACAAGAGAAAATCAAGTGTTAGCTGGAGGGAAGGCCTGAATATATAGCCATGTTTTAAGTTGACTTTTAAAGGTGCCCAAAGTGGGGGCTGCGCGGATCTCAGGAGGGAGATTATTCCAGAGGCGAGGAGCCACCGCCGAGAAGGCCCGGTTTTGTGTCTTTTCCTTCCGGGCCTCTCTCGATGTCAGGCTCCTCAGCCTCACCTCCTGGCTCACATGGGTGATCCGGGTAGATCTTGGTGGGAGCAGGCGTTCCGCCAAATATCGAGGTCCTAAACCGTTTAGGGCCTTATAAGTGAGCATTAAAACTTTAAAGTCGATGCGGAAATGAATATGCAGCCAATGCAGCATGGCCAGCGTGGGAGAAATGTGCTGGTATTTTCTCACTCCACTGAGGAGTCTGGCTGCTGCATTCTGCACCACTTGAAGTTTCCGCATCAGCCTCAAAGGCAGCCCCATGTAGAGCGCGTTACAGTGGTCTAATCTTGAGATTATGAGCGCATGCACCAAGGTAGTGAGCGCCCCCATGTCGAGATAGGGCCGCAGCCGGGCTATCTGCCAAAGGTGGAAGAAGGTGGTACGGACTACCGACGCCACCTGTGTTTCCATGGTGAGCGTCAGGTCCAGATGTACCTCCAGTCTGCGGACCCCATTCTTCGCGGCCAGGGTCACCCCCCCAAACGTGAGAGTCACCCAAGCCGCCGACCACAGGACCACCCACCCTCAGAACTTCCGTCTTGTCCTGGTTCAGCCTTAGCGCGTTTTCCCGCATCCATTGCAGTATGGTCTCCAGGCAGCGCCGAAGGGACAGGACAGCATCACCTGCAGTTGGTGAAAAGGAAATATAGAGCTGGGTGTCATCAGCATATTGATGACACGACGCTCCACACCCCCTGATAACCCCCACCCAGCGGCCTCATATAGATGTTAAACAGCATTGGGGAGATAATCGACCCCTGTGGAACCCCACAATTGAGACTCCACGGGGCTGAAACACTCTCCCCAAGCTGTACTCTCTGGGGGTGGTGCTCCAAGAAGGAACGGAGTCAGGCTAGCGCCAAGCCACCAATTCCCAACTCGGAGAGCCTCCCCAGGAGGATACCGTGATCGGCGGTATCGAAGGCTGCAGAGATGTCGAGGAGGACCAACAGAGACATTTTGCCCCTGTCAGCCTCCCTCAACAAGTCATCGTTCAGGGCGACCAATGCCGTCTCTGTTCCATGGCGCGGCCTGAAGCCCGACTGAAACGGATCCAGGGCATCTGTCTCATCCAAGTGGGCCTGAAGCTGGTCGACCACCACCCTCTCCACCACTCATGAAAGAAACATTGGCGACGGGCCTATAATTGCCAATTTCATCCGCCGCCAAATTAGGTTTCTCTCTTATGGGCCTAATGAGTGTCTCCTTGAGGGCAGATGGAAACCTGCCCTCAAGGAAAGACCCATTTATTATTGCAGTGGCCCATTCTGTTGTTATTGGCCTGGCTGCTTTGATTAACCCTCTCTTTCATTCCTCTGGCTCTTTCTTTTGCTCCTGTGTGCCTTTTTCTTCATGCACCAGGCTAGGGGACATAACCAAACCGTGACGGAGAGGCAACATGGGAAGTAGCCCAACAGACCTTGATGTCTTCCCTCCTCATGTCTTTTTCAGTCTACACATTAATATGTAGATTGCATTTCTTAAGCCTTACCTACTTCCCACTTCTCCCCAGAAAGGTAATTGTTACCACCACCCCTTTCTTTTTTTAAGTTGCAACCACAGGTTTCCATAACTGCTACAAGCACAAACAAACTTAAAAAAGGGTGGGAAGGACAACTGTAGTGTTTTTTGTATATTACATTCCCCCACTCCCAATATTAATTGTATTTCCAAAAATAAGAACATATAAGTTTCTGTAAGTCTCTACCCTTTGTACTTACTTTTTTTCATTGGATATAAGCTTGGCACAAAAAAATTGTGTTTAATGGTGTATAATCAACAAAATTTTGGGAGGAAATCAACAAAATCTTGGAAGGAAAGCAATGACAAACCTAGACAGCATCTTAAAAAGCAGACATATCACCTTGACAACAAAGATCTGCATAGTCAAAGCTATACAGTGTAGTTTTTCCAGTAGCGATGTTATGGAACTGAGAGCTGGACCATAAAGAAGGCTTACTGCTGAAGAATTGATGCTTTTGAATTGTGGTGCTGGAGGAGGCGCTTGAGAGTCCCCTGGATTGCAAGGAGAACAAACCTATCCGTTCTGAGGGAAATCAACCCTGAGTGCTCACTGGAAGGACAGATCCTGAAGCTGAGGCTCCAGTCCTTTGGCCATCTCACGAGAAGAGAAGACTCCCTGGAAAAGCCCCTGATGTTGGGAAAGTGTGAAGGCAAGAGGAGAAGGGGGATGACAGAGGACGAGATGGCTGGACAGGGTCACCGAAGCGACCAACATGACTTTGACCCAACTTCGGGAGGCCGTGGAAGACAGGAGGGCCTGGCGTGTTCTGGTCCATGGGGTCACAAAGAGTTGGACATGACTGAATGACTAAACAACAGCAATCAACAAAAATTCTTGTCGCTTTTAACTGTCTGTGCGAGCCATTAAACAAGCTGAGAACAGTGGCAGTTCCTAGTGGGGAATTTCTGGTCCCCAACGATATGTGTCCCACCCACACATTCCCTGGGAGATTTTCTGCCCTCCTCCATTAAGTACTGATGATGTCAGTCCACATCACAGGGCTAGGTTAAGGAATCCTGTGGTTGTGCAGTGCTTTGAGGACAAAAATTCTTTGCAAACAAGATGCCTTGTTGGTTGTTGTAGGTTTTTCGGGCTATTTGGCCGTGTTCTTAAGAAACAGCCCAAAAAACCTACAACAACCATCGGATCCCGGCTGTGAAAGCCTTCGAGAACACAAAATGCCTTGTTGTTTGTCTTGTGGGCCCATATATACTGTACATTTCAAGCAACTTAACTACTCTGATCCTGTCAACAAACTGACCATTGGTAACTGTCTGGGGGAACAGAGAAAGACAGCAAAATAAACATTTTGGCTTGCTAGAATCATCCATGTTTTAAAGAAAAAACCATGAGGATTTCATAACATTTAAAATGTGACCAAAAAACAAAACAAAACATTGTCGAACCTTAAAGACAGCAGTTCTTGAATCATGCATATGGAACCAGCCCTTTGCACTAAAAACTGCATAATTATTCTCCATCATGAGAAAAAACAAGTCTGATGCATAACTTTTTTCCCTGAGGAAAAACCAAACTCGCTGTCTAATCCACTACAAGGCCTCTTGGCTCACAAGAAGAATGCTGTGGACTTAGACAATAACATCGTAAACCTATCGAGTCACACAGTAACATTTATAAATCTATCCAGCCACACAGTGAGACCAGCAGAAATGTGCAGCTGTTTGTCCGCCAAACCCACACAGATGATAGAGCTCTGTGGTGATCTGAAGGGTTTTTTCCACGGACGACAACTGAAAGAATGTTTCTACAACTTTGATGACAACCAGGGTGACAACACGCAAAAGCTATGCCTCGTTCTCCAGAACATGAGGAGGAAGAGTCTCATGGCTTGAGGAGGAACAATGTAATACCCACCCCACAGTCAGTTTCTTCCCAGAACCACAGAAAAGAACTCTGTATGAACTCTTTCTGAGGGTCAGAACAGAAAACTGGACTTCTATATTGAGTGCTTTCACTGCCATGCCCAGGCTGAGATCATCATCAAGGGATATGATTTACCATACAGTCGCAGCCGGGCAGAGCATGATGATGTCATTTTGTTGTTTAGTCATGTCCGACTCTTTATGACCCCATGGACCAGACCACACCAGACCCTCCTGTCTTCCACTGCCTCCCAGAGTTGAGTCAGATTCATGTTGGTCGCTTCGGTGACCCTGTCCAACCATCCCGTCCTCTGTCGTCCCCTTCTCCCCTTGCCTTCACATTGTCCCAACATCAGGGTCTTTTCCAAGGAGTCTTCTCTTCTCATGAGATGACTGAAGTATTGGAGCCTCCGCTTCAGAATCTGTCCTTCCAGTGAGCACTCAGGGTTGATTTCCTTCAGAACGGATAGGTTTGTTCTCCTTGCAGTCCAGGGGACTCTCAAGAATCTCCTCCAGCACCACAATTCAAAGCATCAATTCTTCGGTCGGTCAGCTTTCTTTATGGTCCAGCTCTCACTTCCATACATCGCTACTGGAGATGATGCCATACACCGCCTCAAAACCAATCCCCCCAGCCTCATCATCAAAAAAGCAGCTCAGGTTGAAACTGTGGTTGTCATGGACACGTTGAGGAAGCTGAGA
Source organism: Pogona vitticeps (assembly GCF_051106095.1). Classification (NCBI taxonomy): domain Eukaryota; kingdom Metazoa; phylum Chordata; class Lepidosauria; order Squamata; family Agamidae; genus Pogona; species Pogona vitticeps. The sequence goes on from NC_135785.1 coordinate 259,951,459, forward strand.
CACCGTTGTTCAGCTCTCAATTTTACCAGCTCCTAATTACAGACCCAACTGTCATCTGTCTAAAGGAATGACAAATCATGAAGGAATACTAAGCTAAAGAGAAACTGTATTCTCTAAAGAGAAACTCTTTGAGTTTCAATAAGAGAGAAGGAGGAGGAACCTGGATTGCCTGTGACTGTCCTCTGTTTTAAGAGATGGACCATAAATTCCAAGTTGATAGCTGAAGAAGAGCTTGAAACCAACATGCATGCTGAAGCTGCTTCCATCTAAGAAGCTGACCTGGCCTCTACACGCCATCAGCCATGTGGTTTTGTGACATTGAAAACAGCGCATAAGTTTGGAACTACCCAGAGGAACTTGATGCACAACCTTGAAGAAGATGATTTATCACTGAAACTTGCTATTTGTTTGTTTGGTTTTTTTAATTCTTAATGGTTGTTTGAAGATACTACTTGCTCCTGCATTTGTATTGTTTCCGCAACCAAGCTAGACTCACAACGAGAGTAGGGCTTAATAAGAAGCTGATGGCAGATATACCAAGAGCCTGTGTCCTGAGCACAGTCCTGTACTGCAGTGAGTCCTGGACCCTTTGTGCATGGTAGGAGAAGAAGCTGAACACGTTCCCTATGTGTCGTCTCCGACGTATTTTGGGCATCACCTGGCAAGACAAAGTTCCAAACAGAGTAGTCCTAGAACAAGCTGGAATTTTTAGCATGTATACATTACTGAAACAGCGACGTCTACGTTGGCTTGGGCATGTCATGAGAATGGCTGATGGTCAGATTCCAAAAGATGTCCTGTATGGAGAATTAGTGCAGGGAAAGTGCCCCAGAAGGAGACCACAGCTGTGATACAAGGAGATCTGCAAGCAGGATCTGAAGGCCTTAGGAATGGACCTTGACAGATGGGAAACCTTGACCTCTGAGCATTCAGCCTGGAGGCAGGCATTACATCATGGCCTCTCCCAATTTGAAGAGGGACTTGTTCAGCAGGCCAAGGCCAAGAGGCAGTCCCGAAACCAGCCAAATCAGAGAGCTGGACAGGGGACAGATTGTATTTGTCTTCAGTGTGGAAGGGATGGACACTCAAAGTGGCCTCATAGCCACACTAGACGTTATTGCAAGACCTTATTCAGAGCACATTACCATAGTCTCTCGAGACTGAAGGATGCCTACCTACAATGATATATTTGCACGAACTAACATGATTACCACTCAAAACCACACTTAAAACACGTAGCTCTTAAGTCACTAATTAAAGTAAGCCATTTATGTGCACACGTTGCTGAGTGGCAGAACGTCTCTATGGAATGGTCTGGCTTCAGTCCAGGTGGTTTCTGCCTTAAAAAAAGGTTAGCAGGAGCAATCTGAGAAGATCCACAAAAGGAGTAAGTGAGAACAAACATTTTCTACCAAACTAGAAAACAGTGCATTAGATGGATTGATACTTCTACCAAGAGCTCCTGACTCTGTAAGGATTCCAGGGTTGAAACTCCTGTGATTCTTCTTGGGACTATTCTTTACCTCTGGCCAAATAAAGAGGAAATGTTATCACCATTAAAAGAAGACCAAAAAAGATACAGGTTTGCAAGACAGTTTTTAAATCCTAATTTAAATCTCTGTATAGATGACTCTTTGGAAACAGTTGCTATAATAGAAATGCAGTGGTTTTCACCTCAGTCGGGAAGTCCCTGGTCAGTTTGCTCTGCAGATGCTAACTTTTAATAGGGAACTTCATTGCCACTTCTTTTTTCCCCTTATAATGTGTCTCTTTAAACTAGAGGGGCCGCCTTCAGTTTAAGACACCTTCAAACAAAGAACTGACCTTAATAAGGTAGGACACAGTCACCAGGTAGGGTTAGTAACCTAATAGGAGAAAGTGATATTTCTTTGGCTGAAGGAGACTTGAGATTCAATTACAGTGGTGCCTCGCTTAACGATTACCTCATTAAACGACGAATCCGCTTGAGGGTTAGGTTTTTGCGATCGCTTTTGCGATTGTAAAATGATGTTCTAATGGGGAAAAACACGTTACGATGATCAGTTCCCTGCTTCAGGAACCGATTTTTCACTTTACGACAATCAAAACAGCTGATCCTCGGGTTTCCAAAATGGCCGCCTGCTGTGCAAAATGGCTTTCCGCTGTTTTTAGGGTGGATTTTTCGCTATTAGGGAGCATAAAATGGCCGCCCTATGGAGGATCTTCGCTGGATGAGGAGGTATTTCGCCCATTGGGATGCACTGAACAGTTTTCAATGCATTTCAGTGGGCTTTTTTATTTTGCTTGACGACGATTTCACTCTACAGTGATTTCGCTGGAAAGGATTAATGTTGTCAAGCAAGGCACCACTGTATTGTCTCCTCTAATGGCTGGTCCTGTTCCCCTGAAAAGTTCTTGCAGATGGCATAACATCTTGGAAAGGGAGAGTTGGAAGGGAACCCAAAGGCCATCTGATCCAACACACTGCCAACACAGGATCCTCAGCTAAATCCTAACTGGCAGGTAGACTATCCAATTCCTGTTGAAAAACTGTCAGTGAAGAAGAGTCCACCATCTTCAACAGTAGTCCATGCCAGACAACTCTTCCAATCACGAAATTCTTGTGCGATCGAACTAGCCAATTTTATTGCTATATCTAAGAGAGAGTGTTCCTGAACACGGATGTTCTGTTTTGAGTTTGTGATGCACTACATGCAGTGGGGTCTTGACTTGAGAACTTAATCCGTATTGGAAGGCGGTTCTCAAGTCAAAAAGTCTGTAGGTCAAGTCTCCATTGACCTACAGTGCATTGAAAACCGATTAATCCCGTAACAGGCCGTTTTTGTTCCGTTTTGGTTTTTTTCTGGTCTGTAAGTCAATTCTCAGGCTGCAAGTCAAACCTAAATTTTGCAGACTCAAAAAGTCTGTAAGTCAAGCTGTCTGTAAGTCAAGGGTCCACTGTACTGATTGATGACAGGTGTACCTTCCCTGAATTTGGCTAATCTTTTCAAAACACCAGGTATACTCATGGCAATCACTCCACCTTGTTGTTGTTGCTGTTTAGTCGTTAAATCGTGTCCGACTCTTCGTGACCCCATGGACCAAAGCACGCCTGGCCCTCCTGTCTTCCACTGACTGAGTTGGGTCAGATTCATGTTGGTCGCTTCGATGACACTGCCCAGCCATCTCTGTCCAATCACTCCACCTAGTGGCAGTTAATCTCTTAAAGTGGACTGTTAATTGGGTGAAGTCATTTTCTCATCTGTTTGCCTTGAAATGCCATGATTGTCAGTTTAGTAGTGGGGAACTACCGATCAGTTTGCAATGTGTGGAAGTTCTGGATCAGCAACACGGCATCATAAGGGAGTAAAATGCACCTTGTGCAATGTACTCCATAGTTATCAGAATAACCTTGAGCCAGACGGTGATGATTATCACATAGTCAAATGGGATAAGTCTTGCTAGACTGTATCACATCAAAAGCAAATTCTTGTGTCTGAAAAGCTAGCTTATTAGAAAGCAAATCTGGCTGATTCTGGGAGGATTACTTTTCTCCTTGATATCCTTGTTCTGGTGATTTATTTTTTAATAAGACAAAATATTAAAATATGCTGGCCTCTCCCTGCTGTCTGTAATAAAGTCCTGTAAGAGATGGATCTGCTAATCACATTGCTGAGCTGGCCCCGTGGTTCTTATAAAGCATCAGTGTTTGTCAGTCAAGAGTGTCTTCCCAAACAGCTCTCTCTTTTATCTACCATATTTTTCTGTGTATAAGACGCCCCCATGTATAAGACGCCCCCTTTTCTAATCCAAAATTAAGAAATCTAAGTGGAGCTTAGCAAGTGTAGGGGGAAAGGGATCAAAGCGCTTTCCCCTCCACTTGTTTTTGTTCTCTCCTCAGCTTACTTCGGTGTATAAGATGACCCTCAATTTTTAGTCTAAAGATTTTAGACAACATTATAGTCTTATACACTGAAAAATGTGGTATTTTGCCTTTACACTCCTAGTAGAAGAGATTATTGTACATAGTCAAGGAAGCCAGCTTTAGGCCTGTGTGCCTGGACTTGAGAAGATAGCAGTGCCACAAAACATTGACAATGTAAAGAGAATTTCTACATTGCGGTAGCTGTAGTTGGAATTAATAGTAAAATATTTTAGGAGACGTATGTGTGTCATTTGCTATACATTTATAACATTTTTTTAAAAATGCAGAGTGGCCGTTTCTTTTTTTAAAAACATTATTTTTATTTTTTGAGCTGGGGATAGGTTAAGGAATAAAGAAGGTAAGGGAAATGTGGGGAAAGAAAAAGGGAGGGAGAAGGAGAACATTTACGAATAAGATATGTCATGCAGTGTTGATGGAAAAAATGACTAATAAAGTTAGGCTATATAGAGGAGAAATAAGGCACAGTCAATTCACTGAAAGGTGAAAACCTTTATTAAAATATGTCAATAAAATAAATCTCGAGACACGTGGTTTGGAAAACAATTTGAAGCATTTAGATTGTTGGTCGATATTTCTTTAAGATGAAACGGGGGATCGTGTAAATATGAGAATTGTGGGGAATAGCAATTGGTCAACAGTTAAATTATATAACAAGGAAGATGACAGTTTACTATGTTAAGCTTTGTATTTATTACTTGTAACATGATGGATTGTCTTTTCTTTAGCAATAATTTTTTTAATACAGTTTGATTGTCCTTCCAGATTCCTACTTGCAGTCACTTAGTTTAATTCTATGTTAATCAAGCTCTATCTACTGACTCAAGTCACTGATATAATAAATCCCATTGTTCAGTTGCCTTTTGTATTGAACAGTCTTTCAGCACTTCCAATAATATATCCATTTCTGCTGCTTCCCAAATCTTCTCCGGGAGCTCCTCTTGCTTCCGTATCTCCGATTTCTTCCAGTTTCTTAGCATAAAGAATTCTGTCTTTAATCTAGCTGCTGTTAATAAATTGGTAATCAGTTCTCTAGTCTTCTTATCCACATTCTCAAATATTGATATTAAGAATAGCTAGGAATTGGAAATCAAAGCCTGAATTTTGAATGGAAGAATTGTATCATGAAATAGGGAACATTGCTATAAATGATAAGTTACAGTAACTTGTAACTTAAAGGTTAAGAAAGGAGAGATGAAAAAGAATAATTAGAGGAAAAGGGAAAGCTTCAAATCAAGAATCAAGGCAGAGGACAATAATGGAAGAAGAACAAGAAGAAGAAGAAGAAGAAGAAGAAGAAGAAGAAGAAGAAGAAGAAGAAGAAGAAGAAGAAGAAGAAGAAGAAGAAGAAGAAGAAGAAGAAGAAGAAGAAGAAGAAGAAGAAAGACAGAGGAAGAAGAACTGCAAGAGGTCCCGGCTAGGGTGGTGGGGAACACAGTCGATTTGTATTTTGGTTTATGTATTTTATGTTTATGTTTATGTTGTAGTTTAAGAAAAATAAAAAACTTAACTCAAAAAAGAATTCTGTCTGCAGTGACTATATATATAACTAGATAACTTTTTGTCTTATCTATGTTATCTGGTATAATATTAAGTAAAAACAATTCTGGGGTTAGTGCAACACTACAAAGCAACATTTTTTGTAATGTATGTTTGTGTGTGTGTGTGTGTTCTCCTTAAAATTTACCAATTTTGTGAGCTTTATATTATTTTTCCATATTTGCAACCATTGATCAATATCAATATTATGTCCCTTGTTTTGTGCCCACCTAATCATACCTTCTTTTATAATCTCATCTTGCATTTTTGTTTCAAGCAGATAATCATACATTTTCTTAATTGTTGATAAACCCAACAAAGGCTTATCAAATACTGTTTGTTCCATATGTTGTTCTTGTTTAGTCATTAAGTCAACTCCGACTCTTCGTGACCCCATGGACCAGAGCACGCCAGGCCCTCCTGTCTTCCACTGCCTCCAGGAGTTGGGTCAAAGTCATGTTGGTCACTTCGGTGGCACTGTCCATCCATCTCGTCCTCTGTCGTCTCCTTCTCTTGCCTTCACACTTTCCCAACATCAAGGTCTTTTCCAGGGAGTCTTCTCTTCTCATGAGATGGCCAAAGGATTGGAGCCTCAGCTCCAGGATCTGTCCTTCCAGGGAGCAGTCCGGGCTGATTTCCTTCAGAACGGATAGGTTTGATCTCCTTGCAGTCCAGGGGACTCTCAAGAGCCCCCTCCAGCACCACAATTCAAAAGCATCAATTCTTCAGTGGTCAGCCTTCTTTATGGTCCAGCTCTCACTTCCATACATTGCTACTTGTTCCACATAGAAGCCCTCTATCTTGTCTTTCGAGTACCTAGATTCCATTTGTACTCTCTAGACCACCAGTTTAGATATATGTTTTGTGTTTCTAACTCTTCTTTGGACCTTAACTCGCAATCCTTTTAAAATAAATCTTGATATCTTAAAAGTTTCGCTTCTGTTATGAAGTTAGTTTGTGTAAAGATGATACAACCTAGGTGATACCTAGCCTGGTGGTTTTTTTTGTTTTGTTTTGTTTTTTTGGTAAATCTGCTGTATAATCTTTTTCCAAATTCCTAGTAAAGCTCTTCTTATCATGTGCAAGTTGAAACTTTTCTGCTCTTTATCTTTTTTATACCGTAGAAAAGCATGCCAGCCTAACTGTAGATCATGTCCTTCCAATTTGAATAGTCTGTCATTATCTAAGGTTATCCATTCCTTTATCCAGACAGATAAACACAAGCTCTATAATACAATGCCCAATCTGGGAGACCAAAACCTGCTCTTTGTTTAGCATCTTGCATTGTTTTGATCTTAATTCTTGGGGTTTTTTTACCTCGCCAAACAAATCTCATGATTATCTTATTAAAGTTATTGGAAAAATGACTGTCTTAATATCACAGGAAATGTCTGAAATAAAAATAAAATTTTAGGTAAAATATTCATTTTGATGGTTGCTATTCTTCCCATCAACGAAAGCTGTAATTTTCGCCATCTCTCCAAGCTATTCTGTATCTCTCTAATTAACTTTATATAATTGTCTTTGAATAGTGCACTTGCTTTCTTGGTAATTTGAATTGCTAAGTATCTGGCACTCTTCTCTTCTTGAAAGTTGATCCTTTCTATTTGTTTCTGTCGTTCTTGATCTCTCATTTTTTAACAAGTATTTTTCTTTTCTTTTGGTTTATTTTCATTCCCGCCTTGTCACCAGAGTGGCCGTTTCAAAGGGAGACAGATTATTTTACTGAGATAAGCAAAGAGCATGCAGTGTCCTTTTAAAAACAGGTGATGCAGTGTCCTTTTAAAAATAGGTGACCATTAAGCGCTTTATGAAGGCTGTTGGAATTGTACAGGAGACTGGAGGAAAGTTCCTTTTTTAGGTGGAAAAAAAATCACAAATTTTATGCTTGCATCTGACAGCAAGTTCACAGGCCCACGCACTCCCTATTTAAACTCCCCCACTATGTTACAACAACAGTGCAGGAACAAGTTACTAAATGGCTGGCTGTTTTCTGAACACAGTTGTTACTACGTAGTAGCAATCACTCCACCCTGTAAAAACCCATCATCTTTCTTCATTCCCTGCAGGAAAAACACCACTGCTTCAAAAATGCTATTTTTCTGTACTATAACTCTCCACATCTCTTCGGCTTTATCTCCTACTGGCTTGGGAGAGTTATATTCTGAAAAATAGCTTTTTGAAGCTACCCCCCCCCAAAAAAAAAAGGGTTCTGAAGTTGTCTTCATGAATTAATGGTAAGAAGGGAAGCATGGGGGGGGATGGACGATTGAGGGATCCATGTCCCACTGCTGGCAGACAGAGGCATGTAAATAAGTGCTTAAACTCCTTGGCTAATTATGTGCCCTGTCTAATAGGTGGCTTGACCCTGGACAACACCAGCATAGGGCTTATGCTTATTCCACAGCTGTTACACTGGTGTGCAGTAGGCTAAGAATGAAGAGAAAGCTCCCTGTAGGAAACATGGACCTTTGACACCACTGTGTTTTCATTCCACTGCTTGGGGTGACCTCGGTCCAAATCTGCAGCTGTCAGAGCTGTCAGAGCACAAGCCAGGCCCTGTGAATGTCGCACAGCTTGGAAAAGACCTCTCTTACCTGTCAATGTGAAGATCCCTTGCTGTGAGCTAGATAGAAGAGGATGGCCTGAGTCTGTGTGAGGCAGCTTGGCATCTTTCTATCACTTACCAAAAAGCTGCTTAAAAGGAGGCGCAGTAAGTTGCTGTAACGCATTGCGAGTTCTGCGTTCTTGGTTTCTGGTTTTTTCCCCACCATCTGGATGATTCGCATCTTGATCTGCCATGATTAACCAACCAACCAACCAACCAACCAACCAACCAACCAGCCAGCCAGCCTGCCTGCCTGCCCGCCCATCCGTCCATCTATCCGTCCGTCCATTCATCCATCCATGTTCTTATCTATCTATCTATCTATCTATCTATCTATCTATCTATCTATCTATCTATCTATCTATCTATCTATCTATCTATCTATCTATCTATCTATCTATCTATCTATCTATCTATCTATCTATCTATCTATCTATCTATCTATCTATCTATCTATCTATAAAGAGAACTTAAACTACAATTAAAAATCCATTAAGTAATAAAAAGATTTAAAACTTCAAAAGCCAGTTTAGAAAAGCCAAAAAAAACAAACAAACCTAGGATCCAGGGACTCCATTGTAGTTATTAAAAGCCTGCCTGGAAAGTTAGGTCTTCAACTGTCAGTGTGGCCACCAACATAAAACTACCGTACTTTTAAGACTTAACACTTTCCCTTTATGAGCATGGCCAAGTATTAAGATCATTCGGGGAGGCCTTCCTCCCATGCCCCACCACCTTCACAAATGAATTGGTGGGGTCATAGGAAAAGGCCTTCTCTGTTGTGCCTCCTAGACTGTGGAATTCTCTCCCACTGGAGGCCCGGCTGGCCCCATCTTGGCTGTCTTTCTGCAAGCAGCCAAAGACCTTTCTCTTCAGGCAAGCTTTCCTTTAAGTGACTGACTGACCAAGGGGATTTTAAAAAGGAATTATTGTATTCTGTTGTGTTGCTGGTGCTCTTAATATTGCTCTTATTTATTAGTTTTATTAACCAGCTTGGAAACTGCTTGTTATTTAGAAACTGGTTTGATTATTTAGGTCGTCTGCAGGAGCCCTCCTGGTTGGTACCAGACAGTCTTACCACCCTCTCCACATTTTTGGAGCCTTGTGGAATGATCTTCTCTCTGATGTTCGATATGTTCTGACAGTCATGTTTTTTAGATACCTCTTGAAAATACGCATATTTCTGCCAGTGCATTCCGAGTCATTCAGGGTCTCATCATATATTAGAGGCAGCAAATCATTAGCAACTAAAAGCCTGTTAGTGCTCCAGAGAAGCGATTTCACTGCAGAGTCCTGTGCTTCATTTATCATCCTAACTCCCAAATGAGCCTGTGCCTGCTTCTCAGTGACCAGTCACAAAATGAAGTCAGGTGACTTGCAGTTTGTGGGAGATGAGAAAAGCTTGGGTTTAATACAATGGTGCCTCGCATAACGAGTGCACCGTTGAACGATGAATCCGCATTGCGATGCGGATTTCCCCATCGCTAATGCGAGAGCATGCTCGCATTACGACGGGGGAACAGGTGTTCGGCGGTTCCAAAATGGCCGGCGGACACCCAAAATGGCTGCCGGAACACCCCAAATGGCCGCCGGAACACCAAAAACGGCCGCCGGGACACCCAAAATGGCCACCGGAACATGGGAAAACATCGGAGAATGGTGAGTTTTGGGCCCGTTTGGAACGCATTAAACTTTTGTTTAATGCGTTCCAGTGGGTTTTCCCGTTCCGCTTAACGATGTTTTCCCATAGCGAAGTTTAATCCGGAATGGATTAATCTCGCTATGCGGGGCACCACTGTATTTAAAATTTCCTGGTCTAACCGTGTGGTGTCCACATCATATAGTTTCCCCATCCTGTTTTATGGATAGTGTAGATGTTGTGATCTTGATTTTACGTATTCTTTTACACAGTGTATTTTATTATTGGCTTTGCAATGTGATGATGTAGAAGTTTCTAAATATTTCTAAATGAATAAACAGTGGGTCCTTTTTTAAGGAGGAAGGTGAGATACAAATATTGTCAATAAGTAAGTAAGTAAGTAAGTGAATAAATGAATAAATGAATAAATGAATGAATGAATGAATAAATAAATAAATAAATAAATAAATAAATAAATAAATAAATAAATAAATAAATAAATAAATAAATAAATAAATAAATAAATAAATAAATAAATAAAACTATTTGCGAAGGCTTTCATGGCCGGGATCTAATGGTTGTTGTGGGTGGGAAGCCATTGAAATCCACAAGCACCAGCAGAACATCAACAAAAAAGAGGAAAGTGTGAAGCTCAACAAAACTTGGCTCCCAGCTCTCAAGAATGCAGCGTGCAAAAGGTCAACAAACTCCACAAGGACAGGGGATCACTACACACAAAAGACCAGCTAATGACACCCATCAACCACAATGACAGATAATCTCTTCTCCTTAGCACAACAATACACCCACAACAAGACACACTAATCACCCATCTACAGAAAAAGACAAAAGCCTATCTCACAGCCATAAATACTGCACTCCCTAGCCAACTACACCAGAGCACAGGTTGCTGTCCTCTGAAGATGCCGCCCACAGAGACTGGCGAAACGTCACGAAGAACAACCTTCAGAACAAGAGCCCAAAAAACCCACAACAACCAAATAAATAAAACATTCAAATATACATACGAAAGTCAGATACTCCAGTAAAAAATACAGTCGAATGTCAAAGCAGAGTAGATATAAGGTCCTCATGTTCCCTCAAATAAAGTGGAACATTCCATTGTCTACTGGGTTTTTCCCAAATGAATGAAATATCAGCTTCCCAGCTGCCAGACCTCTGTCTGCCCCTCAACCTCTATGGCTTATATTTGCATTTTTTTTGAAACTGTCGCAGTGATGAGTCGGTCCTCAGTCCACACCCACCACTAATGCTCTTAGCAGTGCAAGCAGGGTCACGGGGGGAAGAATAAAGGGAATACATCTTTGGAAATCAATACCAAATTCAGGGGAATGGACTTCCCTCTGCCTTTGTTGGGGTTTATTGCAGGTGCCCGTTGCATGGCTTTTTAGGTCTCCACTAAATGAAACAAGTGTTGATGGATGAATCCCTTCTTTAAGTTGACAATGCACTTTGTTTCCATTACCTGCATACCAGCAGAGCTACAAATTGCTGTAAGTAGAGCACCCGGTAATTCGGATTGGGTGCTCTCCTGAAATCTCCTTGGATTTTATTCTGTACTCCTCCTGCACTCATTTGTTTTTGTCTAGTCTTGTTTTGTTTTTTTCTGGATGTGTCTCTTTTATTCAAGAGAATCAGATCTTTTCCCAGACCCATTTAAGGAAATGCAGATAGTTGAGTGACTACGTTTCGAAGCCAGTTGTAAGCCATATTGTAAAAGAACCTTGTTATTGGTTTTATTGGTCCTAAACTTTCATGGAAGGTGGCCCACTTCTTTGGAGTCAAACAACTTTCTAGCATTCTGTTACGTTTCTGCAAGGAAGGGTCAGATCTCAGACAGAGACCGTTGTACATTACCTCTCCTTAGCATGCTATCTGGACATAAAGGTCTATCAGGGCTAAGCACCTGGTAAAAGAGGTGGGCTGTGAAATCCCTGATTTGGTCCGATGATAGACCAAGAACGGGCTAATTTGCCAAATCTGGGTCGAGGTAAACGCTTGCTAGAATAAACAGGAAGTCTTTTCCTTGTCAGGGAAATCTGATTTTAATGACATGTTAACTGTATTGCCTAATTCAGCCCCAAGAAGCAAACCAGAAGTTCAGGTGGTATATCATCATCATTTAAGTGAATTCTGACTTATGGCGACCCTTTTTAGAGTTTTCCAGGGAGAGAAGACTCAGACGTGGTTTACCGTTCCCTTCTTCTGGGGGGGCCCTGGGATGGTGATCATCTTGCCCGAGGCCACCGAGGCTGGCTTTTCTCCCAGGAGGCCCAGTGAGGGGGGATCAATCTCCCAACCTCTGGCTCCACCACCAGAGACCTAAACCACTGAGCTATCCAGCCACCTTAACTCACTGAGTGACCCAGCCATCTAAGCTTGTATAGATAGAAGCATAACTAAAGAAGTGATTCCACCTCCTCTAACTTTGAATTCCTTTGATGTTATACCAAATAACTACCTAGTAGAACATATTTGCCTCCAAGTAAATTTGTTGTTGTTTAATCGTCAAGTCATGTACAACTCTTCGTGGCCCCATGGACTAGAGCACGCCAGGCCCTCCTGTCTTCCACTGCCTCCCAGAGTTGGGTCAAATTCATGTTGGTCGCTTCGGTGACTCTGTCCAACCATCTCATCCTCTGTCGTCCCCTTCTCCTCTTGCCTTCATACTTTCCCAACATCAGGGTCTTTTCCAGGGAGTCTTCTCTTCTCATGAGATGGGCAAAGTATTGGAGCCTCAGCTTCAGGATCTGTCCTTCCAGTGAGCACTCAGGGTTGATTTCCTTCAAAAAGGATAGGTTTGTTCTCCTTGCAGTCTCCTCCAGCACCACGATTCAAAAGCATCAATTCTTCAGCGGTCAGCCTTCTTTACGGTCCAGCTCTCGCTTCAAGTAAATTTACCCAACCCTATATAAAACAGAAATCTTACTTAGCCTATAAGTGTTTACCCAGAAGTAAGTGTGCCTACGTTCCATGAAGCAGGTTCTCAAGTAAGTGATATATCAGATTGCAGCTTTAGAAAACATTTTTATTGAGTTTTATAACTTGTGTCTCAGACATGTGAAAGTTACTTTAAAAATGATTCAGTAATTAATTTCAGTTACAGTTTTTGTTGAGAGGTGTGAAAAATACATCCTATATTATTATTGGCCAGGATCAGAATCAGTGAATCAATGGATACGGATCCAGCGGATACAGGGGTCTTACTTATATAAATAATAACTTCTATTTTAACAGAGTACAGTTCAAAACTAAGATCGGGCATTATTAAAACAAATCTTTGCAGAATACAAGTATAATTATTAAAACACCGCTGCTTAATTATGAAAATGTCATGTGTTGCTAACGGTCCCTCCCCCCTCGTTTCTCCAAAACATTGAATGTGAGGCTTCTGTGTGTAATCGATCCACGTAATGAGCTATGCAAAGAGAATTTTTCTCCTTAATCTCTCGCCGACAGCGTTAAAAGTAATGTTAAATTGATCAATGGTGCATTTAGGCAGAAAGCAGCCACTGGGCTCCAGATATTAATGTGCCTCTTCCCATCGTAACAGAAACCTGTGGTGGATCAGTGGTGCAGGAAATATGGGAGACAAGTCAATTTTTATGTCTTGGCGCATGGTAGGAGGCTGATTAATTACCTCACTCAGAGGATATAAAGAACGGGCTACTGGTTATGGCAGTTTTGCTCAACCTTTTTCCAAGCCGTGACCCCCTTTTATAAAACCCAAGTAAATGGCAACCCCCTGCCACTACCATATTTCTGTGCTCCCACCATGGTTTTCTCGTGGATTAAGTTTTATTGAACCCAGTAGGACTGAACTCCGAGTAAACCTGCACAGGACGGGGGCTACTAATCGGCAGGAATGTGACATTGCTTTGTCAACCGCAAGAGATTTGCCGGCAATGATGCTTTTCTAAGCTTGCCTCTTAAAAGTTAAAGCAGCAAAATGCATTTCAACAAAATCAAGAGAGAACCCACAGTCCAATATGGCCAAAACAAACAAACAAACACCAAGGCCATGGTGGCAAAGTCTCAAACTCTTAGGTGAACAACCCCTTTCACCAAAAGCCCAGCGTTGGTGCCAGGCAGGCCTAAAAGGGGAAGATATTCCACATCATGCTGATGGGTTCTGTAGTTGCCAAAGCCTCACAAACACTGTGTTATGGTCTCCTTTTGTGAATTTAGATCCCTCGCTTCCTCCCTCCTTCAGATGGGAAGAAACCACAAAGGGAGTTATCCAGAGCTAAGAGTCCATTTTTTAAAGTACGTGCCAAGAAAGTAAAACACGTGCGCTGTTCCTCAGATTAGAGCTTGGATGTTTTTTGCAAATGATGATCGGTTGATGGTTTTCCCGCCTTGAGGGTTGGACTCGATGGGCCCCTTCCGACTCAATGAGTCCATCGTTCTGCCGAGCAGGACAGGAAAGCAGGTATCAAGGGGAGCTGAAACAGGTGGCTGAGACACCCAACGAGAGTTGAGAACAGGAGTTGCTCTCGCATCGTTTCTGGTAGCCAAAGAAGGAAAGACTGATTCGGGAGATTTGGCCAGATTGCAAGCCAAGGATGCTTTGTGGATCTTTCATGATGTCCCTGCTGGCTGAGGGGTCCTGGGCACTTCAGCCCAAACAAGTCACTTTTCCAAGCTCTCCCAAATCAAGGAGCACGGAATGTTTGAAGGGGCACCTTCAAGACCTTCCTAGACTAGAATACACCCAAGGAGCACCATTTGCCCCTGGAGTAAGTAGCTAATTTTATTGAGCCAGGGAACTTATTTTGTACTGGTTATACAAGAACTAGAGTTCAACAAAATCAATTGAGGCTCCAATACTTTGGCCATCTCATGAGAAGAGAAGACTCCCTGGAAAAGACCCTGATGTTGGGACAATGTGAAGGCAAGAGGAGAAGGGGACGACAGAGGACGAGATGGCTGGACAGGGTCATCGAAGCGACCAACATGACATTGACCCAACTCCGGGAGGCCGTGGAAGACAGGAGGGCCTGGCGTGCCCTGGTCCATGGGGTCACAAAGAGTCGGACACAACTAAACAACTAAACAACAACAAAATACAAGAGCTGCAGAAAGTGTCTCTCAGAATTTCCCACCATGAATTGCAACGATGGTGAGGGAAACAGAGTGAACTCAGACAATTCCCAGATGGAAGTCTCAGGTTTTCTGTTACCCCACCCTCCCTGGCGAAGCGGAAATATGTCCATTTCAAAGAATGGCCAAATGGTGAGAGGTGTGTGTGTGTGTGCGTGCACGCGCACACATGCACATGCACGCACATGGCCTGTGCCTCTTTGTTTGAAGAACTGGGGTGTTACTGTCAATCCACAGCTGCCTCAGCTTGTAGCCCTTAAACATCAACCACAGTTTCCCGTCCCTCTCCTGATGCACATCTAAGGAAGGTGTGCTTGGCGAATTCCATTTTGCCAAGAATTTTTGAATTTTCCATCTAAGAGTAACTTTCCTGGCAAAATCCATCTTGTCATGAACTTTTGGACTTTTAAGTTCTCCGCAAGCCCAATGAAGTGGTCTTTGATCCACGAAAGCTTGCGTATTGTGTGATTATTTTTTATTTGGTCTATAAAGGTATTGCCTGTTCTTGCATTTGTGTTTTATTTTGTGTCGACCATACGGCTCTTCATAAACTCTCTTTTTTTTCCCGTTGTGCAGATTCTTTAAGGAGTATTCCTGCAGTAAGTCATGGCCCACGTTCATCTCCAGCCGAGCTCAGCGGCTCGAACCAGCGGCTGCTGCGGGAGCGCAAATCTTCAGCCCCTTCGCACTCCAGCCAGCCCACCCTCTTCACTTTTGATTCGCCTACTAATCATACCCGGACCACCCTTTCCGCCAGCGCCCCTCAAGACTATCTCTTCCTACACCAGTGTATGAGCAGAAAATCCGAGAACACCAGGTAAGAACAGTGTCTCTTGGTCTGATAAAGACTAGCATCTCTGAGAGCCATTCTACAAATGTATTCGTTTACCCATTTGTCGGCAGAGCTTGAAAACATTGCTTTTTGAGACTACAATGCCCAGAATCGCACATCCAGCACGGGTCTCTAGGATTTCGGAGAGTTTGACTCCAAAAATCTGAAAAGCTGTATCTGCTTTTACAAGCTCAACAGTCGTGTCCTTGCCAGTTTCTCTCAATCCTGAGAAAGGGTAGTTGGGGTGAAGCTGCAGAGAATTATGTTAGAACTCCTTAATCCATCCAATAAAACCTCTGTTTGGTAAGATTATCATGTGAAATGGCAAACAGGTCTAAAACTTGTGTGTTTACTCCAATCATTTATGTAACAATAAAACATTTGAAGGTGGTTTACAAGAATTACATATGTGTGATGCACCTTGGAGAATCAAGAATGTTGCACAAAATAGCTCCCTGTGTCATAAGGATAACTTCCTCTATTTCTGTTCCATGGAATAATTTCTTCTGTCCTAATTTTGGTGGACCCAAGGAAAGTACTAAATGTTCTCCTTCAGTGCAACTCACACTTGCTTTCATTTGATGCAAGACAATGCTGGTTCCATCTTGTGGAAGAACACCCAGCAATGTATAGGTAACTCCACCTATAGAAAAACTATCTTGTAATAGAAGATATTTTGAATTGTGGTGCTGGAGGAGGCTCTTGAGAGTCCCCTGGACTGCAAAGAGAACAAACCTATCCATTTTGAAGGAAATCAACCCTGAGTGCTCACTGGAAGGACAGATCCTGAAGCTGAGGTTCCAATACTTTGGCCATCTCATGGGAAAAGAAGACTCCCTGAAAAAGACCCTGATGTTGCGAAAGTATGATGGAAAGAAGAGAAGGGGACGACAGAGGATGAGATGGTTGGACAGTGTCATCAAAGCGACCAACATGAATCTGACCCAACTCCGGGAGGCAGTGGAAGACAGGAGGGCCTGGCGTGCTCTGGTCCATGGGGTCACGAAGAGTCTGACACGATTTAACGACTAGTAAAGTAAAGTAAAAGTTCCCCTTGACAATTTTGTCCAGTCGTGTTCGACTCTAGGGGGCGCTGCTCATCCCCGTTTCTAAGCCATAGAGCCAGCGTTTTGTCCGAAGACAATCTTCCGTGGTCACGTGGCCAGTGCAACTTAGACACGGAACGCTGTTACCTTCCCACCGAGGTGGTCCCTATTTATCTACTTGCATTTGCATGCTTTTGAACCACTAGGTTGGCGGGAGCTGGGACAAGCGACGGGCGCTCACTCCATCGGGTGGATTCGATCTTACGACTGCTGGTCTTCTGACCCTGCAGCACACGCTTCTGCGGTTTAGCCCGCAGCGCCACCATGTCCTCGATTTAACAACTAAACAACAACAACAAACAACAACAAAAGAAGATATTTTGTGATTGTGTTATACACAGTGCCACCTGTGGGTGGAGAAGCGTAATGCAGTTCAAGACATATTTAACCTTCCAGGAACTCCGGAAGTCTCTCAGTAGGAAGAAACAAAGCCCACAAGGGTTGGGTTCGTGCTGGAGCTTGGAAACATTATTCGTCTACACTGCAACCCCCAGACATTCCCTAGAAAAGATGGCTGAGGGATTATGGGAGCTACAGTGCAAAAAGGAGTGCCGTAGTGCAAAAGGTGACTTATACAAGTTCTAAGTTGCAGTCATGCTGCAGTATTATGCTACCCGGGGCAGACCCACCAGCAATATCTTCTCAGTACGTTTGTCCCCAACGACATTTTCTTCTTTTCCAAGCAGAATGATTCTTGCACAAGGGGTGGCGACACCAGCAATCTTGGGCTTTCTAGGGCCCTTCGTTAGCGACACTATGAGCTCAGGGGAAAGAGAAAAGACTTATCATTGCATTGCTACATTGGCTTAGCCCTAGATCCCCTCTGTACAGGTGAAAAAGATAAAAAGCAATACAAAACTGAAACAACTCCCAACAAAATCCAGCAAACTGCAGCGTTTCCATGGCATATGTCGTACATGTATGTGGAATATTTTAAAATGGTTCCTTTTCCCCTTACACAATTTGTTATTGTTTAATCGTTTAGTCCTGTCCGACTCTTCATGACCCCATGGACCAGAGTACACCAGGCCCTCCTGTCTTTCACTGCTTCCCGGAGTTGGGTCAAATTCACGTTGGTCACTTCGGTGATACCGTCCAGCCATCTTGTCCTCCGTCGTCCCCTTCACCTCTTGCCTTCATATTTTCCCAACATCAGGGGCTTTTCCAGGGAGTCTTCTCTTCTCATGAGATGGCCAAATTATTTGGAGCCTCAGCTTCAGGATCTGTCCTTCCAGTGAGCACTCAGGGTTGATTTCCTTCAGAATGGATAGGTTAGTTCTCCTTGCAGTCCAGGGGACTCTCCAGAGTCTCCTCCAGCACCACAATTCAAACACTATACAACTCTTTAAACATTCCCAGAAGTTTGACAGAGTAGACCGTAACAGGAGAGCTGGAGATTGACAGGAGGGTAGTATAAAAGGAATTAGGACTGTGAACGTGAATCAAACTACATCGGATTCAAGGGCCGCTGTGGACAATCCACTGAAACAACCAGAGGTCTTCCTGAAATTATCTGAATGCCTACAACTACAGAAGAAACTGCCATTCAACCCAATGAAAAGGTTGCACCTTAATATTCCAGTTTGCAAGTCAGGAGCGAAGATGATATGACCCACAACAGTTACGCTAGCCACTGAAGAGAACTTTTACTGTATTTTAATCGCAGAGATGATGCTTCTTGTTGAAATATGGCTTATCCACACCAAGTGTGTGGCTTGGATCCGTGTGGGTGGGAGCCGTGGTCTCTTCACCCAAACTCCCAAGATCCGGAACTCCACACTCCAAACTTCTGTCCCAACATTTCGCCCCGTAGCCTTGCAAAATGGACCACCTTTGTTCATTTCATCTGGGTCCCCTGCCAAAGCTTTCAGAGCACAGTATGAAGGAGGTGAAAGGAAGACGTTGCTAAACACCAGGAGAATTCTTGCTAGGGAGAACATGTCCACAATTGACATCACGGCTGATGTCAGAGAAATGCTAGCTGCACCCAACCCCATAGGAACTGGGCTTTTGCGAGAGAAAAGAACAAGTCTAACAGATTTGGGAAGGACTGGGATAAACCAAACAAACACACGTAAGCAAGGAAAAATAATTCTGAAATAGAAGTGACTGGTCTGAGTCTATGGTAACATCATGCAGATTTCCAACACTCGCCCAAATCAACGGGCGACCGAGCCATCTCTTAAACTGGAGCAAATAGGATGTGAAAACGAGCTGAATTTTCTTCAAGGTGGGGATTATATTTTAAGATTTTAAGAGCTCCTCTGAACATGCTCATATTATCCATAAAGGGGGGGAGCTTCATTCCCCACTGTGCCTCACAGAAGAGCAAATATGTGCGACCTTGGAAAAGAACAAGCCTGTGTAATTAACTTTTACCACCTCTGCTGATATCTCTGTCATATTTATGGATGGATGGATGTACATAGGTCGGTAGATATGCTTATATTATTTAAAGCCTTTTTATCTAGCTCTTTATTGAAAAGGTTTCTAGGGCTCCTGGTAGTGCGGTAATATGAACCAGTAAAAGATGGGGCTTGTTCTCAGTGTGATAATCTTACAGAAACAGAAACCAAAGAAAAGCAGGGGGAAGAGAGAGACAGGAGCAGTGAGTTCTTAAACCTTTTGTTGGGGAAAGTGTGTGGAGAGAAAGACCAGAAAATAACCAGTCCCTCAGTAGAGGTGATGGACCAGCCTGGCGTCTGTCTCTCCAGACTCTGTGGCTGGGTGTGGGGAAGATATTTGCTCCGTTTCTCGGTGGTCCTATTCTGCTTCCGTTCCTCACCCCCTGAGTTCTGTGTTAGAAAGACAGGTGGCTAAATGTCTCCAGAGAGAAGCGACCCATGTGGAGTTGGTGGCTGTCTTGACCAGAAATTGGAAACGTGGCTTCTTAAGTCAAAAATAAATTTTTTTTGCACATGCTGTTTCTGCTTTCTTACCCAAATTATGATTGCTAATTAATTAATCACACATGGTCAAGTCCCTACCCCATGGTCTTCTAGGTATAATGTACGGTTCTCAAATGTGTCCAGCCATTCCTTTTTACTGGGGGTGCTCTGGGACGATGTAGGTTGCCCAAGGCTAGCTGGGCTGGCTCTTCTTCTACAAGGCACAGTGGGGAATTCAATGCCTGAGTCTTGGTGCTCCAACTGACTGAGCTACGTAGCCAGTTATATAACCAGCCAATAGGCAGCAATAATTTTCAGTGGAAGATGGAAGAAAACTTACACACACACACACACACCTTTGGGTACTGTGGGCAGCATAGAAGTTAAATGAATGAATGAATGAATGAATGAATGAATGAATGAATGAATGAATGAATGAATGAATGATACAAACAGACCTGAGATTCAGGTGGTTAGGTCTTCAAAGACGTGACACTTTTGATGCTGGGAAGGATGTTAAGTCTCTCTCTCTCTCTCTCTCTCTCTCTCTCTCTCTCTCTCTCTCTCACACACACACACACACACACACACACACACACACGTCCTTCCCATTGTCCAGGGCATCCCTATGTGAGGTAAAATCACAAAAATCACTTGCAAGGGATAAATAAATCTGAATGTGGCAGTTTTTCAGTCCTTTGAGATTACAGATGGCACCAGCTGGTTCGGCCCAGTCCACACAAGTGTTCCATGAGCACCACATGCTCCTTTCTCTTGCTTCCTCTGCATGCTCAGTGAGCTTCCATGGCTAAATAGGGGTTTAGGGTTTGCTCAAAGTCCCCCTTAAAGAGTGTCATTTTCCAGCTTACCTGTCACGAGAGATAAATTCATTAAAATCGGTGGTGTTGAGCTGTCCATGTGTTACCGCACGTTCAACGGATGTGCTAACGTCTGCCTCACGTTCCCCTCACATTTCTTATGTGTTTTTTGGTGTGTGTTTTTTTTTAGGAGTGCCAGTTTCTCTCAAGCCACCCGGTCTTCTTTCTTCATGAGAAGCGACCCGTCAGTTCAGAAGCTCTCTCAGGGGAATGGACGCTGTATAAATGGGACCGGCGGGCAAGTTCACGGCTTCTACAGTTTGCCTAAGCCAAGCCGGCACAACTCAGAACTTGGGGACGGTGCTTACGACCTTCCGAGGAATTTTGGATGCTATGCCCATACCAAAGGGAGCCTTACAGGCTCTGAAACGGATAGCGAGGAGGTCTACACCTTCAAGACCCCCAACAATACCCTTTGTAAAGGCTTTGGGGAGCTCTCCACAGACTCGTACGACATCCCTGGCACGCCGGTTTATCAGATCCCAAGAGCCTTCACCCTAGACAAGAACCACAATGCCCTGGGAGTGGCTTCGGGCGAAGCTCCTGCAACACCTCCTCCGAGGCCTCCTAAGCCGGGACAGGCAGAATCCCGGTGGGGCAGCCCCCCGCAGCGCCTGCTGGACAGTGAAGGTCTAAGCCTGGTCCCAGTGACTTGTACCATTCCCAGAAGGAACACACTGCCAGCGGTGGAGAATTGCAGATTGCACCGAGGTAAATATCAAAGTGCGAGCAGAGCCGCCCTTGAGTGTAATGTAACCCTTGACTTGTTGCACAAGCTGACCCATAGGTGGTTTTTTTTTTTCTTCTTCTTCTTGATGGAGCACAAGGCATTTTCTTTTGGTCTTGACTGCATTTTTTGCTTTTACTAAGAATGAATTTTGTGCAAATGACACACACTTCGTCCAAAACCTACAGTCCTACTGCCTTAGGGCATGGGAGCATGAGATGGGTTGTTCCAGTCTTTTTGATCAGTCATTCAGTCCATTTGAGCATCGTGTTACAAAAGGGGGAAAATATACTTTGCAGAAAGACATTTTGTGCAAATTGCAAAAAGATTAAGGTGGGGAGGAAGCACTTCTCTCATAATGGAGGCACGGAATCTCACTGAAAAGTGTTGTGTCAGGACAACCTGAATCTATTAGAATAAGCTGTTTAGCAAGTATTCTTCACACATCTCCTGCCAACCTAGCAGTTCGAAAGCATGTAAATGCGAGTAGATAAATAGGTACCACCACGGTGGGAAGGTCACAGTGTTCCATGTCTAGTCACGCTGGCCATGTGACCATGGAAGATCGTCTTCGGACAAACGCTGGCTCTATGGCTTGGAGACGGGGATGAGCACTGCACCCTAAAGTCGGACACAACTGGACTAAATGTCAAGGGGAACCTTTACCTTTTAACCTTCACATCTCTACCCACACTAGACAAGTAATAGATGACTAAGACAGTTTGCAAGGAACCTGCCCATCTCATGATTATTCCATAGAAACATTAATTGCTGTTTCAGTAGATCCTGGAGACAAAATAGGCTTGAAACATATTTATTCCCCATATATCCTCCTGGGTGAATTTTGAACAAGGACAATCAACTGCACATGCTGAAAGGATATCAAGATGGGAGTCAGAAATTTTTGTTCTGTGACATACAAAATAACTTGCACGTGGTCAGGTTCCAATCATCTGCAGCAAAGAGATTCCCCTTTCTAGAGCATCTATGTGTAACATAGCAAAAATATGGCACACAGATGTAGGTCTTTCCATATTCTGTGCATTTTCACATGTACTGTAAAAAAAGATTGCATTAGAAAGTCAAAGAGTACCTGTCTTTCTTCCAACTGGACTGCATCTTTTTCTGTCCTGAAAGTGACTCGATCTTTTCATTGCCCATCGATTAAAATTTGGTAGGGTTACAGAACAAATATATTTGATCTGACATGGGGCTTGCCAGTTAGCTGTGCCTCATAGAAGTATTTGCAGGGGAAGACATGAGCCTTTGATGTTTGACACCTGATATTCAATTTCAAGATTTGATACTGGATTCCAGGATTTTGCATTTGGTGATTGATACGAACAAGTCGGTTACTTTTCTTCTTGATAAATTCACAGACCATATTGATGTAGGAGGTTGTGGCCGAAATCCTGATGCAGTTCCCCAAAGAGCGTAACTTTCAGCAGCAAATATCTGTATGTGAAGACATCTCCATAGCCATGATCTGTTGAACATTGAATCGCAAAACACATAATGTCTGTGGAGATTTCTTAATTTATAGTACGCCAGGCAAAAATAAAACAAAAATGAAAAAAAGAAAGACGACAAAAATATGGTGGCACCTTTAAGGCTACCTGCTATAATTTAATGTGAGCGTTTGGGGACAAGTCCACTTCTTCAGACCTCTTAATTTACAGGAGTCTGCCACCAAAAGTTCTGCCGTTTGGGTAAATGGGCCACAGAATTCTGGCCCTTAAGTATTTGTTAGTACTTCGGAGTTGGTCCACAATATAATTTAGTACC
Source organism: Pogona vitticeps (assembly GCF_051106095.1). Lineage (NCBI taxonomy): Eukaryota > Metazoa > Chordata > Lepidosauria > Squamata > Agamidae > Pogona > Pogona vitticeps. The sequence goes on from NC_135785.1 coordinate 259,974,507, forward strand.
CGAGAGCTGGCACGCAATGATATTTTGTATTGAAAAACATGAAATGAGGAGGCCCAGTTGGCAGTCTTCATATCTTGATTAGGCCTAACTTCCTGTTTGAAAAGGAGGCTTACCAGCAGCTGTAAAGGCGGTTTCGTTTTCAAATATTTAAGTATTTATTTAGAGTTACTGTGGTGCCTCACTTAACGAGCGCACCGTACAACGACGAATCCGCATAGCGATCCCCTTTTCGGGATCACTAATGTGGAGGCATACCGATCGTTCTAATGGGCAAAACTCGCATAGCGATGATCAGTAAGCGTTTCGCTTACCGATCTTCGCTTTGTGATGCCCTCGGATTAGCTGTTAGGCAGTTCTAAAATGGCCGTCGGACACCTGAAATAGCCGCGCACAGCGTTTTTGCGCCCTCCCCTCGCTTACCGAGGGCGCGAAAATGGCTGCCGCTATGGAGGAAACTTCGCTGAACGGTAAGTTTAGGGCCCATTGGGTTTTTATGTTCCGTTTAGCGATGTTTTCACATAGTGAGGGTTAATCTGGAACAGATTAACCTCGCTATGCGAGGCACCACTGTATTTTATACTGCTCAATTTAGTGAAGTTGGATGGATATAAGAAAATCAACGTTCTCCAGCTGAACACCTCACAATAAACTGCCATCAACAAGACCAGTCAAGATTAAAAACCAAATCCAAATGATGGTGGAACAGGCAACCTGTATCCATAGCTATCACGGGAAGAGAATGGCCTTAAAAAGTTTGGTCTTCAGCATCCTCTTAAAGAGTGGGAAGAAGGAGGAGGGCTGGAAAATCTCTTATGGGAGCCCATTCCATAAAGATGGGGCCATGACTGAGAAGGCTGGACTGACCTTGTCAAGGTCTCCTCGGCATGGCTACTTGTAAGAGCAAGGCCTGGAAGGGATTGGATGGCCCAGGCAGAGCAGAGGGCCTTCAGAGAAGATGTTCTGATCAACAGGAAGTTAGGCCTAGCTAGCTGGGCCTTTCCATCCAGGTGAGCACAATTAGGAATCTGTAAGATGTGGGTCTGACAAGTGGGACGCTCATAAAGGAGAATGATGGTGTTTGTAGTTTGAAAGATCCAAAGTGCACGTCCATGTGTCTCATCACCGACAGTGTTGAAGTAATGTCACATTGCCAGACCATCTGGAGAGTGTATATACCAAATGGGAAGAGAGATGTCCTTTGACCCTTCAGCTTAGGTAACAAATTGGAGTGCTCTGGAGTGCATCGGATCCACCTAGAATAGGGTTTCAGCCTATGCTGAGCATCACCCCTCAATGGGTATTCTAGCAGCACCCATTGAGGGGTGTATCTTGACGAGCCTTTAATTGTTCATTAACTGCAGTTTCAATGCCATTGATTGCAGCTTCTTCCTGTGAGACGTACGAATATCCCCCGCATAGCAGTAGCAGCGCAGTTCAATCAGCCGAGTCTGTGAATATTGGGCTTAATTCATATCTGGTGAGTTATTGGTGCTTGAATAGTTGCCCAAGTTGAGTTTCTCCTGTTTGTTGAATGTCTTACATACTTGCTTGAAGTATATTGCACCTATATTAAAATATGATTAAAATTTGCTGAAGTAAAAATGGGGGCAAGCAGATTGTGTTCAGCTGCTGTTCCTGGTTCACGATAAATCCTATGAATTAAAATTGTCATTGTTGTTTAAAATTTAATCCACTCCATAAACTGGCTTGCCAGAGTTCTGAAGAATCTACCTTCCTAGAAACTGGAAAAGTAAAAGCAAATATTCAGAGAAATCCATTTCTAGAAGGAGTTCTCCCTCAAGTGGTTCGAAAAGTTGTGATTCTGAAAACACATTAAAAGGGCAAACATGTGGTGCGTCAAGTTTATCTCTGGAATGGAAACAATGGCGTTCTTTGCATGTCTCATTTTGGACTCACATGTAGCAAAACGTGAAGTTGATAGGTGGAAAATATTATAAGAATAAGAAATATACACTGCATTCATTTTAGACCTCATCATTGATTGTGGCCTCCTTCTTTTGGCTCTCGTGTTACTGAAATGTTTCTTTCTACTCACTTCACAGCAAAACAAGAGTACAGTGGCTCGCTCTCATAGCGCTGACTCAGAGGACAATTACGTTCCCATGAACCCTGGCTCCTCGATCCTGCTCAATGCAGAGAAGTTGAATGACAGCTCCCAGCACCTCTACATCCCCATGAGCCCGGGGCCTCATCACTTGGATTTGATGGGGATGTCCTCTTCGACTCTCCCACTTCATAAAGGGAGCAGCAGTTCCCAGCCCCAGAGGCGGATGAGCGAAATCCAGCCCCCTCCAGTGAACCGCAACCTCAAACCAGATCGAAAAGGTACCGGATCCAGCCCAGCTTTTTTCCTCGTTCAGTGTGCCAAGAAAAAAAATCATTTAAAGAGTACATGAAGGGCCAGGTGAATGATGGAATCCTCACTTTCAGTGCTTCTTGAATTTAATTTCTCTTCAACTTCACTATGTATAATCCTGTATATCCTCCCCATCCATGCATGCAGTATTTATACCTGAAATTCTGGAGAAATTTTATATATTTGAGGACAATATAGTCCTTGTAAGTTTATGCCCAGAGGTTTTGGAAGTTACTGTTCAAGATAATGCATTCATGTCGACCGTTTAACCTGTCAACATTACCGTATTTTTCTGTGTATAAGACGCCCCCATGTATAAGACCGCCCCCACTTTTCTAATCCAAAATTAAGAAATCTAAGCGGGGCTTAGCAAGGGTGGGGGGAAAGGGATCAAAGCGCTGCAGGATCGCTTTGATCCCTGATTTCTCCTCCGCTTGTTTTTGTTCTCTCCTCAGCTTACCTTCATGTATAAGACGTCCCTCAATTTTTAGTCTAAAGATTTTAGACAAAAGTATAGTCTCATACACGGAAAAATACAGTAATTGTTTCAGTTAAGTAAACTGGTTACTTTAATTATGAAGGGAAGAATCCTCTTATGGAAATACAGTGGTGCCCCGCATAGCAACATTAATCCGTTCCGGATTAATCGTCGCTATGCAAAAAACATCGCTAAACGGATCAAAAAACCCCATAGGAATGCATTAAACTTCGTTTAATGCGTTCCTATGGGACCCCAAACTCACCGTTCAGCGAAGTTCCTCCATAGCGCTGCCATTTTCGCACCCTCAGTAAGCAAGGGCAGGACGCGAAAATGGCTGCGGTGGCCATTTTGGGTGTCCGGCGGCCATTTTGGAACCGCTGATCAGCGAAATGCTTACTGATCATCGCAATGTGATGTTTTGCCATTGAAAACATCGCAATGTGATTGCATTAGCGATCTGAAAAAACAGATCGCTATGCGGATTCGTTGTTAAACGGTGCACTCGTTAAGCGAGGCACCACTGTAGGCAGTGTAACATCCAGCAGTCATAGCACCTCCCATAATATCCCTCCTGCAAATGTGTAAGACCAAGATTATCCCATTGAAAACATTCAAAGGATCTATGAGTATTCCCTTGCATAGATTTCGGAAACAACCATTGTGTCTGCAACAGTGAAGCAAAGAGCCCTTGGCCCCAGTTGTTTGTTTTAGAACATTAAAAAGTCAAACTTTTGGTAAGATTATCAAAAGTGGCCAAATATTTTAAGGAATGTCGCATGGAAGTGTTGCAGTTTTGAATTTTTGGTTAAATTCCTCTGTGAATCCCTGCACTAGAAGTGCAGGGATTCACAGAACAGAATAGCTTCAAATTCCCCAGATTAGTTCACCCCCTTCTCTTATCATCTGTCACTTATAATCTCAATAACACTACAAGACACTAAATAGGAGACACTTCTTACAGATCAACAGCAAAACAAACATAACTGCTTTCAGCAACAGATCTCAGCAGCCTCTAGAGAGGGAAAGAGTTCACTGCAGAGAAGCCGGGCTCTCTTTGAAATTAGAGGCAGTGGAAAAATGATTGGTTAGTGCTGGTGAGATTGACAGTCACCACAGCCCAGAAAAGTCCCTCCCAGCCAAACCTACTAAAGGCAGCATGCGAGGTTGAAAAAATACCCCAAAGCCTGCAACAGGAAGTTGGCTCAAGCTGATCCTATATATAGATCCAGAAGGTCGGACTTGAAGTAACAGATTTAAATTATGAGAAATGAGAGCTTCTTGATGGTAAGAATTGTTCAGAATTAGAGTGGACTTCCTTTTAAACAGAGGCTTAGATGTCAAGGATTATTTATTGTAGAATTTCTGCTTTGTTAGGAGTTTGGCCTGGATGACACCTGGAGCCCCTTCTAATAGTTTATTTTAGATTTTTTTAAAAACTCAAAGTCACCAAAAATGGCCAAACCCTCCCATGTTGCCCCCAAAAAGTAACCAAGTAGTGTAATGTGAAGTTTTAATCATTGCTCCAACATGTCGATATTGCCACTGTAACAGCATTTTAAACTGTCTAAAAATTGGTGAATTGTCGGTAGAGGATTAATGATTAACCACTTTGCTCATGTAATAATAAATGTGTTAGTAAGATGCCACAGGGTTCTGTTGGATTTGCTCAGCCCTGACTCCAGTATCTTTGTGTTACAGCAAAGCCTACGCCACTGGATTTGAGGAACAACACAGTCATTGATGAGCTTCCATTTAAATCACCCATCACAAAATCCTGGTCCAGGCCTGGGTGAGTTTGAGATGGATTTGTTCTGTTCTGTGCTTTGTGTTCCACCCCGTTGAAAAGAGTTTGCTCTGTTGCAGTTTTCCTTCTGGGCCTCTTAAGGTTCACGGTCAGTCATAGATGGCATTGTCTGCATAGCCATTGAAGCACACGGTCTTGGTTGGTTGGTTGGTTGGTTGGTTGGTTGGTTGGTTGGTTGGTTGGTTGGTTGGTTGGTTGGTTGGTTGGTTGGTTGGTTGGTTGGTTGGTTGGTTGGTTGGTTGGTTGGTTGGTTGGTTGGTTGGTTGGTTGGTTGGTTGGTTGGTTGGTTGGTTGGTTGGTTGGTTGGTTGGTTGGTTGGTTGGTTGGTTGGTTGAAGTCCATGGCACCCACGGGCGTACACAGAGTTGTGAATCATTTGTCCTCACCATGCCTACTTAGATGATGAAGCTTTGCAAATACAGGCCCTGGACATCTTTCAGATATAGAAGAAGGATGTGATAACATTATAATGTGTAGACATTGGCTGGACTTGGTGGATTGGTCTTACATTGTTGCAGGCAATGAGCCACGATCTTCTAGTTTTGGACACACGGCAGTCTAATGTAGGAGGCAGTGGCATAGCATGGGTTGCCAGTACTCAAGGCAAGTCGAGTATGGTGCCCCCTAGATGGCAGCTCCCATGCGCCACGGTGTGTCTATGCGTGTCCCCTCCCATTCAGCCACCAACAGGAAGAGCCAGGCAGGGGTACGGGCCATGACATTCCCATTCCCGCCAGCATTCAATGGCCAACGTTGGCCATCCAGTGTCAGGGTTCGGTAGAAGAGGCACCAGGACCCAGTCCAGGGTGAGACTACAGGAACAAGGCAGAGTCAACCTCACAGCCCAAGCAGAGACCAACCCACTGGGGTTTTGAGTCCAAACAGCAGCCGGGTAGAAGGATGATGCAAATCATGGTTAGACAGTCCATGGGGTCAAAGCCAGGAGGAACTGTATCAAGGCAGCAGGAGAGGCAAGGCAGGAACCACCAGACAAGGCAGGAACAACAGCACAGCCAGAGAGCTTCATGGCAAAGGTCTGTGGGAAAGGCCTGTTCTTATATAGCCCAGCCCAGTCTTGCAAACTGTACAGCAGTTTTCCCCAGAGAGATAGGGCCGATTCTGCCTGCACTAAAGTTGCTGGCTTCCAGCAAGGCCCCAGTCCTGACATCCAACTGGCTAGCCAGTAGTGGGTTCAGCTGGCCCACCGCGGCTCCAGGGAGCAGGGTCGCCCTCGGGCAACAGACGCTTGAAGGCAGCTGCAAGGTGTCTGCAGCCAGGGCCATGCACACGTGGGGTGGGGTTAGGGTAGAGCAAAGGGTCAGCCTGAGGGGGGCGGCTCCATGTGTTGAGGAGGGCTCCAGATATGAATGACTCTGGCATGCTCCACCACAGATAAGACAGAAATGTGGTGCACTGAGTGATGCATCAGCCAGGCATAAATACAGCCATGGTGGGGGTGCTGCTGGTCCCACCCCCTTGTCAAGTGACCAGGCTCCCCAATGGCAGCCCTGAAATTTCGCAATTTTGCACCCCTAAGAATGTTGTGGCCAGGGCAGCCGGGCCATGTGGCACCGTCTCCTCCAGCATCTGATGGCTAGCGCTCATCCTTAGCAACCACTCCCGGAAGCAGCTGCCTCACTCTGTCTAATGGCTGGGCCCGGCCCTGCGACTTCTCTGTAACCCTGAAAGGATCTGGGGGCTAACGGTACTCTGCTTCCTTGTCAACTCTCGTTGCAGCCAGACGTTCAACTCCAACTTTTCTCCCTACTGTCGGCCCATCTCGACCCAGAGCATCACCAGCACTGACTCAGGAGACAGCGAAGAAAATTACGTGGCCATGGTCAGTCCCTGCGGAAGCCCTCTTCCTGACGTGTAAAGTTTCTGGAAATTTAGAAGTCATGGCGAGAGGATGGGATATAGGGGTGTTTTGCCACCTATTTCTGGAAGGGAAAAGCCCCCCCCAAAAAAATTCTGGGAGGAATTAAAATATGCAGAATCCTAAAAAGCTGGAGAAACACCCCTACATATATTTTGATAAAATGATGAAAACCTTTGAGTTCTGCTGTAGTTTGGAGATTCTTTAGTTGCCCTACAAGCCACCTAGACTATTCAAGGAAGGTCACGATCAGGGATGGGGACTTGCATCAGGGCGCTGATTGTCAAATCGGACTTCAGTCACACTAGTGACGCAACTGGGAGTTGGTGGTGTTTTTTTCCCCTCAGTGACTTAAACTAGAGATGGGTATGAACTGGTATATCCCAGCTCCCCTCCCACACCTCCTCTGGCTCAATCAGCCACTCACCAGCCCTAGTCTCCATGATCTTCAACTGATCTCCCAGTCACGGGCAAGAGCTCAGGCTTCTCTGCCCCGCCCCCTTGGCTGATCTGCCACTCAGACAAAAGGGCATGGCAGAGAAGTCTGGACTCATGCCTGGGAGATCAGCCAAGGAGGAGGGAGAAAACCCAGCAAGCTGGGCCTGATGAGTGTCTGTTTGAGCCAAAGGGATACAGGGCAGGGGAGCAGCAGCACCTGTTTTGCTCCATTTATGAACGGGGATGAACCAGGACAAATCAGTTCATGCCCATATCTACCTTGGACTCAACTGGTGGTTGTTGTGGGTTTTTCAGGCTCTTTGGCCAACCTGCAAAAGGTCAACAAACTCTACCCGGCCACAAGGACTGGTGATCACTGCACACAAAAGACCAGCTAATTACACCCATCAATCACAGTGACAGATAATCTCTCCCCCTTATCACAACAATGCACCCACAACAAAAAAAACCATGCTGATCACCATAATCACCCATCTCTTGAAAAGGACAAAAGCTGATCCTGCAGCTATAAATACTCAGCTATCCAAACAAACTGCACCAGAGCACAGATAAGAGTCCTGACTCCAGTCCTCTGAAGATGCCATCCACAGAGACTGGCGAAACATCAGGAAGAACAACCTTCAGAACACGGCCAAAGAGCCCGAAAAACCCACAACAACCATCAGATCCCGGCCATGAAAGCCTTTGAGAATACATTGGACTCAACTCTCAATGCAGAACCCGCTCACTCACTCCTTTTGGAGGGGGGGACTTATTTTAATAGGGACTTGGACATGGGACTTGGGATTCAGGACATGGTACCAAAGACTGGGACTTGGGACTTGAACCCAAAGTCTTGCCGACATCCCTGGTCATAATGTTATTTCCAATTTACATCTGAAGAAATGTGGCACCAGGGGGGCAACAGCAAATGGGGCAGAGTGCGGAAGTCCCAAACCAAGTATCTGAGATCAATTCCGTGTGCCTTGGCAATTCTTAAAGATGTCTCCACTTTGAGTCCAGCAGAGCGATGCTCACAATTGCGCGTGTCGGAACGTGTGGTTTCTTTTCGCTTTTATTAATCCGTATTTCTTGTCGTTTCATTTGGCCTTTAGCAAAACCCAGTCTCTGCCTCTCCCATTGCAAGTGGCACAAACAGCCCAGCCACCAAAAAAAGCTCAGGAAATGTCGACTACCTGGCCCTGGACTTCCAGCCAAACTCACCTGGTCCACACCGGAAGGTATTGCAGCCTACTTCTAAAACTATCACAAGCAACTCTGTTGTGAAATGTGGTCTTCCTGGCCCCTCACCTTTGTGTCAATTGCTGGATAGCTCAGTGGTTTGGGTATCTAGCTGTGGACCCAGAGGTTGGGAGTTCAATTCCCTACTGTGCCTCCTAAAACAGGGGCTGACCATAATGATCCATGGGGTTCCTTTTAGCTCTGCAATTCTAAGATTATTATTGTTATTACAGTAGGACCCCAGTATCCATAGGGAATCGGTTCCAAGCCCTCCCACTCCTTGTGGATGCCAAAAAACTCAGATAACAGCAAACCCATTATCTAACATTGTCTCTGGTTCCGTCTAGTGACCACTTCTAGTAACTGCATTGTGGAAATACCCATATTTTCTGTATATAAGATACCCCATGTATAAGACTCCCCCTCCCCACTTTTCTAACCCAAAATTAAGAAATCTAAGTGGGGCTTAGCAAGTGTAGGGGGAAAGGGATCAAAGTTCTGCAGGGTCACTTACTTTGATCCCTGTTTTCTCCCTTTGTGCTAAGCCCCACGGGGCTTAGCAAAAAGAGGGGGAAAGGAATCAAAATTTCAGAATATTCCTGTTCTGAAAACCTGGGGAACTGCTGCCAACAGGGTGGGCTTGGGTGGGGGTTTCATAAATTGGATGTGACCCTCATAGGTTGTTTTCTTCCCCAAATGCACAGTTCAACAGTCAGTAGACATGGGATTTTTATATTTTTGAACTACAGCTCCCAGAATTTGCAGAAATTCCCACAGCCAGAACTCGGGGGGGGGGGATTTAGCAAAAAAAAAAAAGGCCTTTCAGATATCTGAAATCCATTAAATGGTGGCTTCTATCAAACATGATGAAGATGGAGGACTTGGCTATGCAGAGCTAACATCTCTGGGAACTTCAAGGCATTTGAGAGTTTCATGAGAGGCACCCTGTATGGAGCATAATAGGCAGAGACCCATAATGCTTTTCAGTTCCAATAAAACATGGCCACTTTCTCCATCTTCCTCATGGGCAAGAGAAGCCATTATTTCTCAGCGGAAAGTGATTACAGAAACCTGAAAAGGTCTGGACGTCTTTGGCCAACGCCACCCACTGTCTAGCCAGAGGAGTTCCTGCAGGCCTCTGGGAGCTGTTATTTCTTGAATTCCAAAAAATCCCATGCCTTGTAGCAAGTCTCCAAATGTGGTGTTTTGACACGGATGTTCAACCGAGTCATTGCTTTCTCCCTCACGGGCAGCCCTCCACCTCGTCCGTCGCCTCGGATGAGAAAGTCGATTACGTCCAAGTTGACAAAGAGAAGACCCAGGCTTTACAGAGCACCATGCAGGAATGGACCGACGTCCGGCAGTCTTCGGAGCCCACCAAGGCGGCTAAGCCGTAACAGAAAGAAGGGTGCAAGAGAACAGACAAAGCACCTTCTGGAAGAGAAACTCTGTCCCACTAAGGTGACCCTTCCTGCTAGGGTTCCACAAGGCCGGCTCGACAAGGACAAGGACAAGAAGCCAACTTAATTTCAACCGTGTGCCAGCTGTGAAGGTGCCAGAAGTTCTTCCTGTTATGGGTTAGCTGCTGGAGAGATGATCTGGGAAATCCAACAGAGCAATACTGAGATTCACAACACCCTGCATGCTTTTGGTCGGTCAACATCGCTGAATCCAAGTCATACATCCCAGGAGTATCATCCTTCCTTTTCTACAGTGTGTCTCCCCTTTGTACCAGACTCCACCAGTTTGGTAGAATTCTGACCCCAGGCTCACCTTGACTTACCTTTAACCTTTTTGGGGGTGGGGGGGCCAGGCCAAATACTTGGTGGTGTGTTTGATTCTCAGTGAAGTCCCTATCAGCTGCAGATTTTTTTCCTTCCTACTTCCCTTTAGAGTTCTCCTTGTGGGGCTAAAAATGAAGGCAAACTATCCTTATGGGCTGGCATAGTTTGGGGAAATAAATATGTGGTGTTGTTATGGGCTGCCAGGCCATTTCTGATTTAATGGAGACCCTGTGAAAAAGATGACATAAAAGAGGATCTGTCATTAACAATCCTGCTCAGGTCTTGTAAACTAAAGGCCATAGCTTCCTGCGGGCTAAACCGCAGAAGCCTCTGTGCTGCACAGTCAGAAGACCAAGCAGTCGTAAGATCGAATCCACGCGACAGATTGAGTGCCCGTCGCTTATCCCAGCTCCCACCAACGTAGCGGTTTGAAAGCATGTAAAAATGCAAGTAGATCAATAGGGACCACCTCGGTGGGAAGGTAACAGTGTTCTGTGTCTAAGTCGCACTGGCCATGTGACCACGGAAGATTGTCTTCGGACAAAACGCTGGCTCTACGGCTTGGAAACGGGGATGAGCACCGCCCCCTAGAGTCGAACACGACTGGACAAAAACTGTCAAGGGGAACCTTTACCTTTACCTATGTTTACTTGAACTGAAATCAATTTTCTCTCCCCCCCCCAAAAAAAAATCTTTTGTTGATTCTGCTTTGCAGATTTCAACATTGGATCTTCTCCAGGGTTATGTCCTGAATGCTAGCATATGACTGTATATTCAAGGAAGATTTGATATCTGGGATCCTATGATGTTTGAATTCGTGCTTTGATGTTTGGCAGTATGGGATAGCTGGTGGGCAGTTGTACTTAGTAGTTGACAAAATGTGATTGTCTGATCCTTAGGAGAGTCATTGTTATCAACATAAAAAAAAGACCCCTGACGTATTGTATTCAGAATCCAGCTCATCCAGTATTCCATTTCATGTTGTTCTCATTCCAGCGGCTAGCAAGCTAAAAAGCTCAGCGTCCGAAGCAAAATCTAATCTCAACTCTCAAAATTGAAAAGTGGCAAAACTAGAAAACATGGCAAATGTTAAAGTATTCCCCTGCTGGGACTGAATCCAACGTTGCTCTAATGCTTAGGCTGGGTCTAAGAACCGAACCCCCAAATGGATTGGTTTCAGCAGACCTCAGTAAAAAAAAAATGCCCCATGTGTTGGTGCAGATGTTAACAAAAAGCAATTAAAACAAGTAGAAAATGCTGTTGAAATGCAAAAGGCCAATGGCAGGATATATGGTCTGCGGTGGGGTCTGGTGGAAGGGTGTGGGAATTGAACCTTGAGGCCACCAACATGGCCCTTCCCCGGTTCAAAAGTGATCCGGTGATTATCCTAAAAGCTCCTCATTTGTGCCTGAATAATAATAGCAAAGGCAGTCCAAACATTTGAGGAAAAGTTTGAGAAAGCAGTTTTGAGTCAATGGCCTGTGGAACTCACTGCATCTTTATCATGTGCAAGTGGGCACATGGCTCTGTGCCTCCCACATTCGCTGCATGTCAGGTGGGCTTGGAAGTTTGTCTCTCCGTGGAGGCGTGAAATCGCCCTCCAGATGCGTTGGGCTGTCACTTCTGTAGCCTCCCAATAGCCATTGTGGCTGTGGATGATGGGAATTGCAATCTCACCCCAGCAGAAGCCACTGAATCAGGAACAGCTGGGATTTTTTTTAGAACAGCACATGAAAATCACAATCACTGCACGATTGTAACAGCCATGTCAGCTCCCTGGAGAGTTATATTAGCACAGAGACGGAAGGAAATGCAAAAGAGCCATCACAGTGGATAGCTCTTGTGGTTTAGGTCTCTGGCTGTAGAGTTGGAGTTTGGGAGTTCAATTCCCCTACTGAGCCTCCTCGAAAGGGCCTGGACTTGATGATAGAAGTGAACATCTTGCTTTAATATTAATGAACTTTTCATACAGTTGGGGTCCCTTTCAAATATAGTATTGGGCCACTCCAAAGTAATCCTCCAGCCGAAATTAAAGATGCTTCCAGTTCCTCCTGCCTTCTTGCATGAAGTGGTGACCGCATGGTGAGCCGTCCGAAAGGAGCCATCTTCTGCAAAGACCCGCTACTGGTTCCTATAGCTTCTCTTGACTGACAGAGGCACTCCTGAGTTGCCAGCCCAGATCCTTTCTATCCCTGGCTGCTTGACCATTGAACTGGAGATACTGGGGAACTGAACTCGAGATTTCAACTTAATGCATGCCAAACAAGTGCTTTTGCCCTTGAGCGATGACCTTAAAGAGACAGCCTGCCTACCTACCCCTGCCCGATGGGGGTTCTTGTGCCTCCCTCTCAGTGCCTCGCAGAGTTGTGAGACTCTTCCTGAGGCACCCACCCTATAAAGGCATTTAATGCTGGTGTGGAGAAAAACTGGCCACCTCTAAGAGCCACCATCCTGCTTCCAGCATCCTTCAGGGGTTGCGTGGACCACTAGTTGGACAGAGAAAGAAGAAGAACAGAACTGGATGTTGCTGCATTTCGTTTCCAGTTTCCAAAAGGGGTGGTGGTTTTTCTAAATTAAAAGAACCCTTTGGTTCTAGAAGCTGAAATACAGTTGCTCGAGATGTCCAGAAAAAGTGTGCTGTTTATATACCAGCCCAAGGGAGGGGAGTACGGTAGAGCAGAGGCTACACCTCGGTGTGATTCTCAGCTCCTCAGCAGGGGAGCTGAGAATCACACTTTGCCCACTCTTGATTTAATATGATGGACACCTAATGGTGTTGGCAGTGCTTGGAAAGGTTCCTCTTTGGGTCCTATGTTGCTGTTCTAGAACGTCAAGTTGCTCCTGACTTATGGCAGTCCTATGAATGAGTGACTTCCAGATGTCCTGTCCTTAAACAGCCTTGCTCCAGTCTTACACCCTCAAGGCCACAGCTTGAGCGTGCAAGACTTGTGAGAAAAGAAGACGGAGGGGAGATGTGATAGCACTTTTCAAATACTTGGAAGGCTGTGCCGTCCAGATGCAGAGCAAGCTCTGTTCTCAGTCATTCCAAAGTACAGTGGTGCCTTGCTAGATGATGATAATTCATTCCACTGAAATAGCTGTTTAGCGAAATCATTGTCTAACAAAAAGCATTTCCCCATTGGAATGCATTGAAACCTGTTTAATGTGTTCCAATGGGGAAGAATCATCGTTGTCTATCGAAGATCGGCCATAGGAAAGCCGCTTTTTGAACCACCGATCAGCTATTTAAATCGCTGTCTTGCGAAGCTTAGGTTCCCAAAACATCTGTTTTGCGAGCGCAGAGGAAGCTGTCAAAATCATCGTTCAGCGAAAATCAGTTTTCGAAGCAGGGACCAAACATTGTCCAGCAAAATTCCCCCATAGAAATCACTGTTTTGCGAATCGCTATAGCGATTGCAAAAAGTCGATGTCTAGCGCAAAAACTGTCATGCGGGGTAACTGTCTAGTGAGGCACCACTGTACAGGACAGGCAACCATGGGCTCAAGGGACAAGAAGCCAGATTTCGATTGAATGTCAAGAAAAACTTCCTAACTGTTAGAGCAGTACAAAAAAGGAACCAATTAGCTCAAGAGGAGGTGCGTGCTCCAGCGCTGGACTCATTGAAGTGAAATTTAGGCAACCACTTGGCAGATATCCTTTGACTTGTATTCCTGCCTTGAACAGGGGGTCTGACTCGATGGCCTTATACGACCCTTCCAACCTCATGATTCTAGGATTCCTTGACTATAGTTCCCAGCATTCTCCAGCCAGGGTAGCTATTTGGTTGTTGCAGTCCAAAAAGAAAAGGAAACAAAAACAAGCAAAACAGAATCATTTCCAAGCTCTAGATATTGCACTAGAGATTGTTTCTGAGCAAGGAAAGCAGAAGAATCATCACATTGCCTATTTACTACTTTTACTGAGTAAAGACTTGGTGGGTTACAGCAGTGGTCCCCAACCTTGGGCCTCCAGCTATTCTTGGACTACAACTCCCAGAATCCTTCACCACCACCTCTGCTGGGCAGGATTTCTGGGAGTTGAAGTCCAAGAACATCTGGAGACACAAGGTTGGGGACCACTGGGTTACAGGACAGGGCTGTTGACTCTCCTATTTCTTCGCTTGTTCAACCTGTCCACCTTAAATTCCACATGGCCCTTGGAAGGCAGTTTGAATCTCTTCTCCCTAATAAATGCTTTTTCTAGCAGGTCATAAACCCCCAACTATGACTTATCATTGTATCTTGTGACCTTGCACCAGTAGAGGAGCAACGCAATCCAGATGTCCTGTAACTGTTTTTCCAGAAGTAAGTCTTGTTGTGTTTGGCAGTGTTTACTCCCAGGACGCCCGTGCTTAGAACTGTGATGGCAATAGAGGATCCCATTGGATGGCACTTGGAAAGATGTTTCTTCGCTGGATGCGATCGCCTCTAAAGTGTGACCCTTTTTGGCACACACGGTTCAGTCCTGGTTGCTCCAGTCCAGCTTAAAAAAATAGTAGTCCTGTTGCTGGACAAAAAAAAAAGTCTGGATGGCACACGGACCCACATTGGGCTGGTTTACCATCTCCTGTATGTCATCTGGCCACCGGAAAACGGATCGAACCAGACCATGCCGTAAGCGGTCCAAATAACCAGCTACATAGCTGTCTGAACACACTCTGAGCTCCCTTGTTTGCGTTGCTTCCGAGGTCAGATTATTGGGGTTTACTTGTGAAAAATAACTGCATGGGGGGTCTGATCTCTGCACTGAATCTGCGACAGTTAAAATAGTTGTACCTTTACAGAATGAAATTCTTCAATGCATTGTTTCTTTTTTTATTATTATTAAGCTTATTTATATCCTGCTTGAGAGTGGCAGGATGCGTCATGGAAAATCCCACAATATGGATCAGTTGAATTCAGCTTCTTAGAGTTTAAGATTTGTTCTGCTGAGTCGGAGGCAGACCCTGGCCTGTTCGCTATTCCATTTTTAAACACAGGTAGCCTTTGGAAGTTTGCAAACCTGACACAAAAGCCACTATTAGTATGTTCAGCTCTACTATCTACCCACGGAGGTTTCATATGATCTTGACATTCATTTACTTACTTTCTTCGGCTCTTACGGTTTTTATTCAGAGTCCTCTCAATTGTGATTATGAACAATGGGGTGGAATGGAATGCTGGTTCGTAGCTGACAAATCTCGTTCCTGTGATCAAAGACCGGGGAGACCTCTTTTCCAGTTAGAAGACAATGGGAGAAAACCCTCAAAAGAGCAACTGGTGGAAAGCGTTTATCTTTCCTACAGGTCTGTAGGAAAGGGGTCAGTTTACACACATCCCACCCCTACCACAACTTGGTGTGCACAAGCAGGAAATGAGATAGTGTGTGCTCTAAGTGACCTGTATGGTTTCAGAAACGAATGAATTTGAGAAGAGGAATTCTCTGTAAATACTGTAGCAAACCAATGTTTCATGCGGAGGACTAGGAGAAAACATGCGGTCTTCCGCATGCAGAGAGGTTTGCATGTAGAAACTCTTTCACATACACACAGAGGAATGCGGCAAAATGTTACAGCCCGAGGCCTTCTGCTTAAGAGTCCAGGCATGGAATCGCCCTGCCCCAGTTTTAGAGCGGCTCCCTTTTCCCAAGGATGCCTGCTACTTTCCTCTTGTATGTCGACAAAACATGAAGGCCCAGGACAGCATAAACCGAGCTAACTCTTAGTACAGTACAAGCAATACATACAGAGGGACCTAATCACATCCTTTCGACTCCAGGAGGGAGTCTAAAGCATTGCAGTCTACCTACGGCCCAAGGTCAAGCTTAAAAGCAAAATTATGGGCATTTCCGGGCCTCTCTATCTCTAAAGAGTAAACCTGGTGTACCAAGCGTTGAAGTCACTTTTTTTTACTACACACCCCAGAATCCCGCAGCCAAAATGGCAGCTGGCCACACTATTCCTCCCCCCCCCCGACCTCTGCTGGCACTAGCAGTTGGGAAGTGATGCTTTTGGTAAAATTTGGTAACCGCTCAAAGGGAGGATCGACACGGGGTAAATTTTGACCCTCCCTTCAGTTTCTCATCATCCATTTCACATGCCTGAGTTCCCCTCACTCTTTCCCACTCTTTAGGGCTCATTTGCTTCCCTCTTTCATGATGATTAACCTGCATTCGCTCTGTGAAGCCAGAGGTTGGGAGTTTAATTTGCTTCTCCTTGACAGGGTTTGGGCTCAATCATCCATAGGGGTCCTTCTAGCTCTGCAGTTCTAATGATGATGATATTATTCCTTCTTCTTTCCTCCCTGACGTCCCCAAAAACTGTGACTATCAGTGAGCTTAATCTCTGACAGGCTGCTCTTTTAAGAGTTTTATTATTCGACCCTGATGTTCAGAGACGATGTCTTTCTGGCACCATCTGCATTTTTAAGATGCCGAATCTTCTGTTCCCTACCTCATAGAGGTGTTGTGAGGACTCAAGTTTGAAGAAAGTGTGTTTCAGCCAGGGCACACGGATCGGACACCAATAGAGGATTATTGCAGCAGCGGCTATTCAAGCCATAATGAAAAAACACCCTTCTCTCTTTGGCTGGATCAAACCCCGACGAAACCACACCTGAAAGGCTGGAGACATTTCTGGAAACTTAAAGGATGCCACCTTCTGTTGTTCCACCCTCATATCATGCAAGAAGCCCTGGGACAAACAATGCATTTGATCTATTGATAAAACAGCGAAGGCGTGTGGAGGAAATGACAAAGGCAAATCGGCTTTCGCTGCAGTCATCAGATAAATGATGTGTCACTGCATGCCGTGGGCAGATTATCAGGTTTATCAGAAACGCCAGGGGTGATCAAAAGTTAGTGCGTGAGCTGCATGCGTTCCCCAGGGGCCCAGATACAACCTTCAATTACCCTTAGCATCCCAAGCCTTCCTCATCCTTCAAAATTAAAATGGAAACCTTTTTTTTCTGAACCTTCTATTTCTTTTTTCTTTTTCATGGTAAGGTCATTTTAATAGAAAATGTTGACCATTAGAACTGATGGGGCTAGGTGGAACTTTCTTGATGGTTCTTTTTTTAAAGCTTCTTTTAAAAATAAACATAATTTGGGGGCCCTTTGAGGGAGTCCTTTCCAGTTAAAAGGGGTGTCTGTGGGCGTGCACAGCCTTTGGCCCTCTGGAGCCTCTCCTGATCTACCTAACAGAGCCATTATTTTGCCTGCATTCCATAACATGTGTCATTTTTCATTCCTCTTTAAAAACGAGAGAGAAAGAGGAGAAACCCTGGGATATGACAAGCCTGCACTGTGTCAAAATGAGTGCATACATTAAAAACCATAACTTGGCCTTTTGCAGCTACAGCTGCAACCGAGACCCTACGGTCAGAAACAGACATTATACATAATCTGTCATTAGAAAAGAGAAGTCCTTAAGGGCTGACTGCGTGTGAACATCTCTTCTGAAGCAACTATTAAAAGGCCAGTTTCTGTATAATTAACTTTCCTATTATTCTACCA
Source organism: Pogona vitticeps (assembly GCF_051106095.1). Taxonomy (NCBI): domain Eukaryota; kingdom Metazoa; phylum Chordata; class Lepidosauria; order Squamata; family Agamidae; genus Pogona; species Pogona vitticeps. The sequence goes on from NC_135785.1 coordinate 259,992,001, forward strand.
TTGTTGTTCATGACAATTCATAGGTCTTTTACAGCTTCAATGGAATATACCTGTAGGTCAAAGAGGCTACCATCCCAACATTAAATACCCATTTCTCTTACAGCCATCCCACTCACCCATTATCTCTGTATTGCAATGCCATTTATAAATATTTATGTTATCTCCTTTATGTCTGGAGAAGTGGGCTTGTCCAAAAAAGCTCACATTAAAATACAACAACGAATCTCTAAGGTGCCACAACCACCACCTTTTTGTCTATTTTTTAATTGGTTCTTTTAATCTTCTGCTTTGTGTTTATCTTCTGAAGTTGGCAGATAAGCGTCCTTTATTTTGTGAACGGTCTTCAAGACTGAAGCTTGGGGTGTGACTTTCCAGACCCAAAAATCTTCCTGGATCACGGCTCCCCAACGGTAGCGTATTTTCCGCTCTCATGGCAGGCCATGTGCAATGTCTGTTCTTCCCTTTGTAGTGTGCAACGTTGTGGTTTCTCAACAGTAAAACCCACAAGCCTGCACATATTTTTCCACATGGAGAACTGCTTGGGAAAAGTTTTCAAGCTAGACTTTTCCTTGTCATTCTGTTTTACTATAAACAGTGAATTTTCATTTTATTGACAGTGATAATATAGGTCCCCCTGGGTAAATTAAAAAGATACTAGCCCAGATTTGCGCTTCAACATATTTTTCTGAGAAGGTAGCTTATGTTTGAAACAGTCCTCCAGACAACCAAGCAACAAAAGAAACAAGAACTATTTGTGTAAAGCTCCTTCTCTCACCTTACTCTGGAAGTTTGGAGAAGACTTCCCGACATGATTCCATCGCCTGAAATCATTACAGAAGGATCCTCTTATCTGCAGAACCAGTATCTGCTGATTCACTAATCAAGGATGTGAAAATATTAAAAACATTAAAAGAAAAACCAGAAATATATATAGTAGGATAAATATATAGATATACAGTAGGATCCCTATCAGTATACATCGTTTCACTTATCCATGGTGTGAAAATATTAGAAATATTTTTAAAAATCCAGAAGAAACTATTTTCACATGTATTACCAAAACAGGCCACTGGATGGAGGCAGAGACTATGCTTATGAATACTTGTTACAGTAGTGACAAATATAACACAGTATCTGGCACCTTCTAGTGGCCAGTTCTGGTAATGCATGTGAAAATAATTTTTTTCTTTTAAAATTTTGCTATTTTCCGTAGTTTTCAGTATCTACAGGGGGTTTGGAATCCATCCCCAGTGGATATGGGGGTCCTACTGCATTTCTAAAGATGAAGTTAACAGAACTAGCCACTTGGGACCATTCTATTAAATTAGAATTTGCTATTATGTTTTTCCACATCTGGTGGAACCTACAGATACAGGGATCCTACTGTACAAGCAGCCCTCGTGATCCCAAAAGGCCTGCCACAGGAACTTAACCTCTCTGCCTGCCATTTCAATTTCAAACATCAGGCTCTGACTAAAGGCCTTGAAGCTTCTGGAGAGTCGAGATGTTCTTACAGACGAGAGCTGTTATCTACACTTCACAAGTTACAGCGGTTTGAGACCATCTTAAGTGCTGTGACTCCCATCCTGTGGAATGCTGGGACTTGTAGTTTGGCGACACACTTAGAATTCCTTGCTGGCAAGTTTCAACATACTTTCCCGAGCTACAACAGAAAAGCCCCAAACATTTGCTGGACTACAAATTCCAGGGTTCCATAGGATGGGCGTCGTGGCAGATGAAGTGATATCAAAATACTGTGTTTATATAGTGCAAATACACCATACAATGGAACTCGTTTAGCAGTCCACTTCTAAACTGATGCCCTACGGCTTCCCTTAGAAAAAGCCCGTCTACTTCTTACCGTCAGTCAAAAAGAGACAAGATCCTATTCTCATATATGAAAGCAAAGCCTGCTTAACTTTTCTTTTTCCTACCACACTTCAGTAGTGTCACAGCCTGCAAATTGGTTTGCTTTTGTTCAGTGATTCAGAGATAAACCCAGGATCCAATTTCAAGCTTCTGCATCTCTGGAGGGATAATGTTTTATCACCTTATAATTGCAAAGCTCAGGTCTGTCTGTTACTACCCTCCTTTCCTCTAATAAAGAGAAGTAATACATCACCTCACCGGCTCTCCATGCTGTGCCTGTTCTCCGCCTCCTCTTCTTCATCAGCTAGCTATCAAGTCTAATAGACTCTGTTTAATGCTGAATTGGGAAAACTTCGCAACGTCTTGAAGGATGAGAATTGTCACATGTGCATAAGAAATAATGCCACCATCTCCTTATGGACACACGTATACTGGGCCCCTCAGTACAGCAGTGTGGCATGCAGTAGCATACCAACTGTTTACCAATGCCACAGGGATTCCTAATGTGGCCAGCAAATTGCAAATAGAATGTATATGGGGGGGGGAAGCAGAGCTTGGTAAACATAATTTGTTTCAGGAGCTGTCCCGGGTGCTGAAACCATTTGAAAGGTGAGTTCAATACGTTGGCTATTTTCCGTAAAGTTTGGACCCAAACCCAGAGTGGATTCCTCATCCCGGGAATATGACTCCCCAGCACATCTGATTTTTTCTACTTTTGCCAGACAACTTCCCGAAGGGCCAGGACAGGCATCATCCCTTAGCATCCTTGGGGTGCCCATCCTAAGGTCCACGCTGGGCTGAAGGCCACACAAAATCAGACAGCAACACGAGGCACAGACAAGCTAGGCAACTGAAAAGGTTGTGGATACGGCTTGCCATCAGTTAGATCACAAGGGTGGGGTATCAGTGCTTACTTTAGCTGACGGGGCAGTGGTGGAAGTGAACACGATAAATTGGGTTTTCTGAACCCTCATGCTTATAGTTACTTGAAGCAGGATCAGTGAAATGTTCTACCACAAGTGTTCTGGCCAACAACTAGGAATTCTGAAGTTCTGCTGAAAGGAGTCCACATTGCTATCCTGGTACCCCTATGTGGTACGTTCCATATTTCCAATCACCTAGTTCCTCTCTAAGGTTATATCCAGCAAACCATGGCATCTGTTGGAATTGGACGAGGGCTTTAAAAGGCAGGTGTCACGGACAAACAGCTCTGAGCGAAACCCCAAAGAAAGATCTCATCAACGATTTGGGTAAATGAAAGAGCGACCCATAAATGTCCTTTAGTGATACGTTAAATTTCAATGACAAGGAACAAATTTAGCTATCGAGAAGCCAGGGTCTGACTATGAAGTAGAGTAGGAACTCCTTATCTACGGGATCATTATCCACTGATTCACTTTTCCGCTGACTGAAAGTACTGATTTTTTAAAAAAAACCAGAAATATGTATTTATATGTATTTCCATGGTGTATTCATCAGAACTGGCCGTTGGAGGAAGCCAGAGACCATGCAATGTATCGTGTTAAGATACTTTTTTCAACAGAGGGGAGGGAGCCTGTGACCGATCCCCCAAAGATAGTGCCATCCTACTGTATACCAAGTTCGAATACCGTATAAATGGAAACGTTCTAGTAAAAACTTCCTAAATATTTGCATTAGGTATCATGAGAAGGTTTTTTTTAAAAAAAAATTTCAGGTGTCTTTATCTTAATGTTGCTTTGTCAAAGAAATGAAGTAGTTTTGTTACGTCGATGTGGATGTTCTGAAATTGATGGCTACGTAGACAAGTGGGTGAGGAGCTGGGGTGTTTATTTCGTAAAACAGTAAATAAAATTTTAGAAGGACAGAAAAAGACTCTTTTTAAAAAAATGTGTACAGTATGTTTTCGTCTTATGATATTTCACTGTTGGGTTCTCTCTTTTTTTCTAGACACCGTGGATTCTAATACCTTAAATTATTAATTTATTCTGTTTTTTTAAAAGACAGTTTGGACATACTTATCCTGTAAAACCGATCTCATGCTTAACTTAGATAATCTTCTTTTTTAAAAAAAAAAATGCTGTTAATAAATGTGATACGTGCCTAAAAACAAAGCTTCCATGTCTGTCTTAAAAACGGGGTATTCTTCAGCAAAAACTATCAAGAGCCCACCCACCGGGTGGGAGATGCTGATCAAAATAAATAAGCTACACATTTTAACTGTTCAAATGCCCTTTGGCTAACGAAGGAACATCCGAAGACCAGCCAAGAAGCATCTTGATGTAAGAGAACTTAAGATCTATGCCGGAACAAACTGTAGTCCAGCATTCTCTGTCTAAAACACAGATCGACAGGTTATCTCTGGGAATCTCACAAGCACTGAGGGGCAATGCATGTGGGTTTTTGCTGAAGCTGCAAATGGACTTCCCTTCCTGGAAAAAGGGGTGATCTGACAGATACCCCCAATTTCGACACAACCAAGCTTGGGAAAAGGACTCACACCAGCCCAGAAGTTTGGAAAGCCAAGGAAGGAGCGGCATTACAGCTTCCAAGATAAAATTATAAGGAAGCCACGGGCCCACGTGTGCATGAAGGTGGCCGTGTAAAATACAGATGGGGCTCCTCTACCTTTAACGGTTGCGGAGAAGCAGAGGTTTCAGCCAATGTAGCCTCTCATGCGAACAACGCCTGAATTTCTCCCCTTTCTCACAGAACTGCGACAAGGACAACCTAGTAGATGGGGCTCATCATATCTAGAAGGGTCTCTGGTTAGTGAGTGTTAGGAAAATAAACGGCAATGCCTCTTGGCCTTTTTCACTTGGGTTGTAGTGTTGCAATTTTAACCTCTGTGCGTGGCGTGGCGGTTAAACTACAGGCAAAACTCTGCTCACTGTCCGTGTTCAGCATCAGGTCATTGGCTCAAGGTTTACTCAACCTTCTATCCTTCCGAGGTAGGTAAAATGAATAGCCAGCTTGCCCAGGGGTGGGGTGAGGCGTAATGTGTAGCCTTTATAATTAAATTAGTGCAAGGAAATCACCCCAGAGGGAGACCACGGCTGCAATCCAAGGATAACTGCAAGCGGGATCTGAAGGCCTTAGGAATGGACCTCAACAGATGGGAAACCCTGACAACTGACTGTTCAGCCTGGAGGCAGGCGGTGCATCACGGCCTCTCCCAATTTGAAGAGACCCTTGTCCAGCAGGCCGAGGCAAAGAGGCAGTCACAAAGGAAGCAAAACCAGGGAGTTGGACAGGGGACAGATTGGATTTGTCTCCAGTGTGGAAGGGATGGTCACTCTCGAATTGGCCTCCTCAGCCACACTAGACGCTGTTCAAAGTCCTCCATACAGAACATGTTACCATAGTCTCTCGAGACTGAAGGATGCTTAATCTATCTAAATAATTAAATTGTAAACCACCCAGGGTGTGCTTAAAATACTAAGGGGTGAAATATAAGCAACATACTTTGCTTTCCTTTAAAAAAAAAGAAAGCAGAAATGTTCTCCTTTGGCTGGGCATCACGTTCTGTGTCTCCTTGTTGTTGTTGCCATCCACACTCAGCATTGAGTCCTTTTGCCTCAGCCGCAAGTATTTCTGGTTACAGCTCTGGTTTCACATGATTAGTAACAAGAAACTTGGCCTTTCAAAAAGGAAGGTTATGCGGGACGGGACAGACGTAGTGCCTGAGCTTCTTTGTTTGAAGATGATGTCCAGTTAATATTCATTTTAAAATCACAACTCCGGCACCGCCGGCATCTTTTCCTAACTTGCATCTAAGGTACATCCCTGGCAAAATCTGTCTGTCACGAATTTTTGGGACTCTTTTAAGTTAATTGCCCTAAAAGCAAGTCACTGGGGCAAGCATGATGGGGGGGGGTTTCCTCATTTTTGAAAGCTAGCAGATTGTAGGGTTTCATGAGTGGTCTATAAAGGTATGGCCTACTCTTGCATTTGTATTAAAGGCATAGAAGCCTCTCCTCCATTTCAGCTGGCCACCTTAGTGTTTTGTGTATCTACGTGTACATGTGAAGCAACAGGGAAGGGAGAGAAGGATAAAAGCGGGAAGACAGAAACAAGGAAATTCAGATTGCTGGATAGCTCAATGGCTTAGGTCTCTGGCCGCGAAGCCAGAGGTTGGGGGTGCAATCCCCCCACGATGCCTCCTTGATTGGGGCTGGACTCTATGATCTATAGGGTCCCTGCCAGCTCTGCACTTCTAAGGTGGTGGTGGTGGTGGTTAATGGGGGAGGATTTCTATGACATGTCATGTTTTCCCCTGCAACCTGGGTCTGAACAGGTTTATAAGTAATCGGATGAGAAAGGCCAGATCACTCATAAACATGTTTGAACTCGCTTATGGGTTCAAATGTAGGTTGCAGAGAAAATGTGAAGTGCCATAGAAACCCTCCCCCTAATTATTAACCCATCGCGTGTAACTATCTAAACCTGGCCTTGATAACTAGCCACGCCGCCTTTTCAGCCAAACTCACACTTCCCTCAGTCCCTTCGCACTCAAATCTTCCACAAACAACATTTAGAAGGTGCGGCGCACACACAGACACACATTTTGTTTGGAAAAAAGCATCACGCAGTTCACTTTGGTGGAAATGTCCTTGAGTCACGACTTAAACTCAGCTTATAACATTGGATTCCCTGAATCAACAGAGGAAGAAACTCTCCCTCAAGAGATTTCACCATAAGAATATCCCACTCTTCAGATGTTGGTGATTATGCTACAATGGCGAACAAAATGATACGTTCTCAGATATGAGGAAGAGCAGAATCTGAGGGAGGCGAAAATCCCCTGCTTGCTGAGCACCTCCCAGAATACTACAATTCCCGAACATTAAGGAGAGGTGAGGAACCCACAGCAGTTCTTTCTTGCAGAGCCACTTCTGGCCATCTTGGGCTGGTTCTCTTATTCCGAGCTCTGAGGAGACTCGCTTGACGGTTATAGAGTGTAAGCTGTTGGGTTTGAGCAAAGCGATCCCTGCTAAAAGACTAGTCCGTGGAAAGAGTTTGAGCCTCCCCCGCCAGGATCGTGTCCGCAACCCCCCGAGGAGCCATCATCATCATCATCCCTGTCGAAGTCTTTCCACCATAGAGGGGATTTGGGCAAAGCAGAAATGTAAGCGCTCCGACTTCTGGCTTCCTTTTCCTGCTCCTGTGGGGGGTACAAAATCCACGAAAATCAAATCCAAGCAGGCCTCTTGATCATGAGCTACCGTATTTTTCCGTGTATAAAACGCCCCCATGTATAAGACGACCCCCACTTTTCTAATCCAAAATTAAGAAATCCAAGCGGGGCTTAGCAAGTGCAGGGGGAAAGGGATCAATGTGCTGCAGGATCGCTTTGATTCCTGCTTTCCCCTCCACTTGTTTTTGTTCTCGCCTCAGCCTAAAGGTAAAGGTTTCCCTTGACAATTTTTGTCCAGTCGTGTTCGACTCTAGGGGGCAGTGCTCATCCCCGTTTCCAAGCCATAGAGCCAGCGTTTGTCCGAAGACAATCTTTCCGTGGTCACATGGCCAGTGCGACTTAGACACGGAACGCTGTTACCTTCCCACCGAGGTGGTACCTATTTATCTACTTGCAGTTGCATGCTTTCGAACCGCTAGGTTGGCGGGAGCTGGGACAAGCGACGGGCGCTCACTCCGTCACGTGGATTCGATCTTAAGACTGCTTGTCTTCTGACCCTGCAGCACAGGCTTCTGCGGTTTAGCCCGCAGCGCCACCACGTCACAAGCTTACTTCCGCGTATAAGACAACCCTCAATTTTTAGTCTAAAAATTTTAGACAAAAGTATAGTCTTATACACAGACAAATACGGTAAATTATAGAATGGCCAAAAAGCAATTGGTGTAAATCCAGGCTGTGAATTAGATAGAAGACGTTAGCATCTTCTATCTATTAGCATTTGCTGTTCTGTGCTGAGATTTATTTACAGTAGAACCCCCATATCTTCAGGAGATTGGTTCCAAGCCCCTCTGCAGAGGCTGAAAAATGTGGATGATAGCAAACACCATTTTAACAGTGAAGACTGTATATTGCACAGTCTCTGTATCCCACTAGTGGCCAGTTCTGGTAAGTTTGCCTACAGAAATATATATTTCTAGGATTTTTCTTTTAATATTTTCAGATCATGGATAAGTGAATCAGCTGATCCTGATCCGGTGTACAAGGGGGTCCTACTGTATTTACTTGTTTTGTTAATTTATATACTGCCTGATTAGGGAATATGCGCTACTCTAGTCAGTGTACAGAGAAAAACATGAACCACCCGAACCTCCTACAGCGCCACTCCCATATCACCTAATCAATACAGTGGAAGAGGCAACTTGAATACAGCTGAAATACAAAAGGAACCTAAATTTCAAATTAAAAATTAGTAGCCTTAGGTGATATGTTCTTAAAGGCTGCCTTGTATAATTCTCTCTTGAGTAATTTCCTAAATATCAGGAGGGAAGGAGCCTGGGTAACCTTGATTGGCAGGTTATTGCACAGAGTGGGGGCCACCACCGAGAAAGCTCAATTCCTGGTTAGCGCCTTTCTAGGCTCCCTTGGTATGACCGTCTTTCGCACTGTGGACTGTGAGGAGCATGTGAAATGGCTAGCTGTTTTCTGGGAGAGATGTTCCGACAAGTATCAAGGTCCGAAACCATTCAGATCTATGCTAATTGCATTACACTAGCACATGGAACTGATAGGATTTGAAAATTCTATAGATGTATGTCAGGCTCCCTCCTTCCTTACCTTTAGAAAGCTTGTTAAATCTGTGCTTTTTAAAGAGGCCTTTAAGAGTATCCTTCCTTTGCAGGGGACCTACTGATCTATTGTTTAATGCCATTTTTAAAGTCACATATATACTACTTCTACAGCTATCACCACCATGGATTTTGGGGGGATTAATTGGTGTTTTGGTGGGCGTGGGGTGGGAAGGGTTAGGATATTCTTTGCAAACTGCCCATAGTAGTGACTTGCCATTACATGGGCGGTATATATGGTAAGACCCCCACATCTGTGGGGGATTCCAAGCCCCATCCTGTGGATGCTGAAACCCGTGAATAAAAGTGAATGCTATGCACAGTATGCCAAAAGAAAAAAAAATCCTGGAAAAAGTATTTTCATCATGTATTACCAGAACTGGCTACCAGAGGGAAGCAGAAACCATGCTAGGTATTTTTCAACAAGAATGCACAGCATAGTCTCTGGTTCCCTCTAGTGGCCAACTCTGATAAATATACTGTGGAAAATATTAATTTCTAGGGTTTTCTTTTCTTTCAATATTTTTTAATATTTTCAGACTGCAGATAAGTGAAGCCACAGATATTGATCCCACAGACACAGGGGTCCTACTGTAAATGTAACCAACCAACCAACAGGATTTGGGGGAATAATACATAACTTTAAGAATCATAATCATAATAAGCAGCCCACATTACCTGCAAGAAGAGGATATTGTCCTTTGCAATGGCTTCCATTAGGCTTTTATCCGGTGAATGCAAGTCCCCGTTCACCCAGCCAGACTCCGCTGCAGCGTCACAGCCCGTGCTTTCGGACTGAGTTCTCCTCTGCCTGTAGAACAACAAGTAAGCGGTGTCCTTGGGCAAGAAGGAGGTCACGTGGCTCACAGACTCAAAAGAGGAGAAGGAGACTCTGGTGTCGTTGAAAAGATACCACTGGACAGCCACATTCGGCGGTTTCTCCGAGGCAGCATTCCAAGAGGCGTCCTTCGGACCGCTTTCTGCAGCTCCGTTGTCGTCACACTCCCTGGCATAGCAGTAATAATGGCCGCTCTCCGAAGAGACCCCAGAATGCACCACCACACTGCAGAGATCGTACATCACAGAAACAAATCCCCTGCAGGACGACGGAGAACGGTCCCTCGTCCTTGCCGGATGAGTCCCGCTCGGTTCCTCGGAGGTCAGGACGGGAAGCTTCAACGCCAACGGGACCGAGACGTTGTCCAGGATCTTCTTCCTCCTCATGATTCTCAGGTCGAAGGAGAACCTCAGCAAAGTGAGGACGAGGTAATGAGGCCCCTTCGTCACTTCCGCCAGCTTCTCCGCATCTTGAAGGGAGGCGCAGTTCTCACAGTGGTAGCGGTTCTCCGCGGTCAGCGTCTCGGGCGATAAGAAATAATTGATCAGATCCGGGACAGATCGGGACGGTGCAGAACCTGAGGTGGGCCCCTGCGGAGCCAATCCAGATTCTCCTGGAGGCTTCACGCACGTGGCATCCTGCTCGCATCTCAAAGAGGAAGACATCTCCTGACCCTCTGGTCTCAAGGTTTCCACGGGCAACACTGGACTCGTTCCAGACGAGACGGGCATCCCGGATTTCCTGGGTGGCTCGCTCAGCCTCGTCTGTGGTTCTACACTTGCCTGAACGTTTTGAGGGCCCATTTCTTCAATGGGTAAAACTGAGGCACTGCCAGTGGCTAGAGGCACATGCTGGTCAGCTGGCGGGAAAGCCAAGGAGAGGTCGGTGAAGGCCTCTTCCCTGGAGGAAACTTTTAGGCACTTCAGACAACGGATTTTTGTCTTAATTTTGCCACCAAACATTTGTTCAACAAGAGTCTTGTCTCCAGAGAGCTGCTCGTCAGCTGGACACGTCAGAGTAGACTCTTTGAGCTTCTGGTAAATTCTTCTCCCGGTTTTCTCTTCCTCGTGAAGTCTTTCGGTGGGGTAGAGAGAATATAGGGAGGAATATCATGACACACTGAGATGCCTTCTAATGCAAGAACGAAACACCAGAGCCTGGAAAAGTAGTCTTCGACCACTGCGGGCGTTTGGGAACTCTAGTTCAAAAACGCAACTTTTCCTAGTTCTACATGAAACCATGCCACCTGGAAAAGGATCATTCCCTCCTCCCCGCAACCCTCCTTATTTTGAGACAAAAGTTGTATTACTAGGAGGGGAAAATACCCTGTCAAGAATCTTGTGGTACTTTACATTATTTATTTAATTTGAATGAGAACACATTCATTTAATGTATTGCCCATTTGTAGGCTACCTTCCACTGTGTTAGATTCTTTTAAAATGAAAAACTCATGATACATTATTAAATTACAGTGTTGCCCTGCTAGACGATTACCCTGAAAAACGACGAATCTGCATGACAACAAGTTTTTGCGATCGCCATTGCGCTTCGCAAAACAGTGTTTCCTATGGGTGATTTTCGCTGGACAATGTTTCGGTCCTTGCTTCGCAAGTCGGTGTTTTATTTCAGGACCAATGCTCCACAAGATGACAATTTAAACAGCTGATTGTCAGCTTCGCAAAATGGCTTCCCTATGGGCGATCTTAGCACAACGACAACTATTTCCCCATTGGAATGCATTAAACGGATTTCAATGCATTCCAATGGGGAAACACTTTTCGCAAGATGATGTTTTCGCTAAACAACGATTTCAATGGAATGGATTAACATTGTCTTGCGGGGCACCACTGTACCTCGGGCGGTGGTGAGCGCTCCAAGGCTGGAGGCATCTGAGAAATTTAGACAAGCAACTGTTAGATATACAGTGGTGCCTCACTTAACGATTACCTTGTTAAATGATGAAACCGCTTTACGATGAAGTTTTTGCGATCGCTATTGCAATCACAAAATGAAGTTCCTATGGGGAAAATTCGCTTAACTATGATCGGTTCCCTGCTTCGGGAACTGATTTTCCGCTAGACGATGATTTTAAAACAGCTGATCGGCAGCTCTAAAATGGCCGCCCGCTGTGCAAAATGGCTCCCCACTGTGCTTTACAGGCACCCAAAAATGGCCGCCCTGTGGAGGATCTTCGCAAAACGAGCAGGTATTTTGCCCACTGGAATGCATTGAACCGGTTTTCAATGCATTTCAATGGGTTTTTTAAAATTTCGCTTGATGATTTCGTTTAACAGCGATTTGAATAGAACGAATTATCCTCGTCAAGCGATGCACCACTGTACTTTGATTTGGAGTCCTGCATTGAGTAAGGAGTTGGAATCGATGGCCTTGAAGGCGCATCCAGCTCCAGGATGCTATGACTCTACGATCTCATGACTCTGATGACGTGGACTTTAGTCCAAGAAAGTAGACACCATGATAAATCCGTAAGCCTTTGAGATGTCACCACACATCTTTGTCATTTTTACTGCAACGGGCTAATATAGCTGCTCCACTAAGATGCAAGCTCAACTGTACTGCTCCAGAAAGCATCCACCTTACCGATCAAGCAGGTATTTCAGGTATTCGGAGCAGTCCTGCTGAGCCCCATGGGTGAACCATGGAGGCCATGAGGCCAAGAGGAAGCTTTCAGGCGAGATGGCCGGGCGCTGGTTGAGCAGGAAGAGAAGGGGAGAAGCACGAAAGGGGCGAGAGGAAAAATGGGGAAAAGAGATACAATTATTTGGTATACATGTCGTCCAAAGGCCAGGCAAAAACCTGCTCCTCTGACTCTTTTCACTTTACATCTTTAAAAAAAAAACTGGTAGTTGAATTCACATTTTGTAAGCTGTTTTGAATGTTGCTTAAGCAGACGTCGTCTAGTTATTCTAGAAATAAATGTACCTTTAAGAAAAAGAGCAGGACCCCGTTTCTCCACTTCCTTTAGCAAAGTGAACTCCTTTCCTCTAACCCAGTTTTTCAAGCAAGACTGCTTGTGTTGAAGTCCGACGTACAATCTTACCTTGTTGGGCTAACACTTGTTGAAATTTTAATTATGTCTACAAACAGACGGAAGATTAACTGAGCAGAGAAGGCCAGTGTGCCACAGAAACTGGGGGACGTTTGAAGCATTATGTGGAACTCAGAGCTGAGAAAAGTTTCTTTTCTGGACTATGGCTCCTAGGTTTTTCAATTCCAAAAAAAGAAATTTTCCCACAATATGGTGCATTCAGTGGTTCCCAACCTTGGATCACCAAGGTGTTCTTGGACTACAACCCCCAGAAATCTCAGCCAGCCCAGCGAGGAGTAAAGGTTTCTGGGAGCTGAAGTCCAAGAACCTCAGTGTGACTCAAGGTTGGGAATCGCTGCCCTAGCCGGTACCTTTGATAGATGTTGGACTACATTTCCCATCATTCCCAGCCTGCACAATCAAGCGGTGCTACCTGGAAATCATGGCTGTCCAAGAAGAAAGGATGAGGTTGTCGAAGTTTAAGTCAGCTGATCAAGGCTCAGGGAGGCGTGCTTTCCAATCTCTGCTCATCATCACAAGGGGACCTCGTGCGGATCGTTTTCTCAGCCTGGCCTACATGGCAGGGTTGATGTGTCATTAAATGAGAGAGGAAGCAGGCCCCTCTGAGGTCCTTTCGTAAATGGGCATGAAGTGGGGGAACTGACATAGAAGCAATGTGAATAGGTAGTAATAAGCATTGGGGTGGGGTGGGGTGGGGGGGCAAACCTCTCCCCGGCCCCCCAAATACAGAACAATTTCCTTTCCTAACCTTGCTTTGAAGCAAACCAATTTGGTTGCCTTCATGAAACCAAACCAAACCATGGATTTACCTAGAATAAAATTAAGAGATACTTACCAGGGAGGAGGACCGGCTCAAACTATGCGTGAGCCACGAAGTTCTGAGTCCACGTCTTACCAGGACAGCTAGAGAAAGCCTTACTCAATTCTAGCTCAAATTAGGAACAGTGATCATTATGGCCTACCTTTCAGGCACAGCAGCCAGAAAGAAAACGCCTGAACGTTCCTGTTTTCTTTTCCCCTCCTCATTCCTGTTTCCTTTCGTGCTGTGCCTTTTCAGACTGGAAGTCTAGAGAGAGGCTTGTTTTCTCTTTATTCCTCCGTAAGCCATTTTTAGAGGTGTTCCAAGTTACGGGAGGACAAAAACATTTGGAATAAAGCCATCCTGTCGATGGAAATGCCTTGAACATTCAAAAATCTATACGACAGGACTTCATATCCATGGGAGACTGGGTTCCAAGCACCCTCAAAGATGCTGAAAAAGCATATTTTATAGCAAACACTATTTTAATAGTGAATTTCATGGTCTCTGGCTCCCACTAGTGGCTAGTTCTTGTAACTTGATCTTTAGAAAAAAATATTTCTGGGATTTTTCTTTTAATCTTTTCAGACTGTAGATAAGCGAATCAGCAGATACTGATTATGGTTCATCATAAATGCATGGGAATTACCTGACTATGCTCTAGAAAGGCAAACAGCCACTGAAGCTTCGCCATCAACGGTTGGGAGTTGTTCTCGGTTAAATTCAGCACCGAACGCCGGAAGCTTGGGAAAAAAATTTTTTTTACAAATCAATAAATACATCTGTTAACATGACCCTTCATTAAACATCACATTAAGCTGTTAAACAGGAGCTTCCCAAGCCGTGACTATCATTGTCCCAGCAAATGGACCCACCCACAGCCTTTCAAACCTGAGCCAGATCTAGCAGCTGCCCCAGGCAACAGATTTCGGGGCTCATAGTTATTTAATTCACTCTAACTGTATTTTTTACCACCCGTTGAAAAAAGATCACATTTTTGGCCCACAACTTCCTGAATCCCACAGCCAGCCAGAAATCATGATTCCACCCCCTGATTTTTATGACCAAGTTTGGGACAAACTGCTTGTGAGATTTTAACCCACAAGGTTATGGGCCTCTTTGTGCAGGAAAGGATCTTACTCAGAGGCCATGAAAAGAGCTTGGATGATGCTGTTCATGTAGCACGTATTTCCCAAATTAATCAACCCTATTTTTCCTGTCTCCGATTTGGAAGCCAAGCGAGGATAAAAACTGGCCAGTTCGTTCTTCTGTGAAGTCCAAGCATTTTGCCCAAGGAGGTGTTTGATTCGGTCTTCATTTGGAATGGGAAGAGCCTTCAAAAACAAGGAAACCCAAAGAAAAGAATCAATCTGTTGTCGTAGCCATGTAGCCAACCTGGGGCATTGTTTTTAACCACCTTTCATAATGTTTCATCATTATCACATGCCTCACTTCAAGGTAACTGGAACACTGCAACTGAGTGTACTGAAAAAAGAGTCAAGTCCTCTTGCAATATTAAAATAAAATTTAATAAAATGTACTTGTTTCATCAGATACTGTAAATACCGCATTTAAGCCTTGCTCCAACCCTAAAAGATGGTACTAGAATGAAAAACACCGAGCAGTGGTTGAAAGAAAGAAAGCATCCCAAATCAGTCCATGCACAAAAGCTGAATGGACTGGGAGTCAGAATGTACAGACGGTAGAGCAGCACCACTGTCAGCATGACAATATATGCTGGCAGGTGACTTTACAGGGCACAGAACAGCTGTGAAATACATACGGCTCTATCTTCCAAATGAGGGAAAGGGCTTTCAAGGCAGCACTGGAGCAAAGTATTGCTAGGTCACTAAGGAAAAACAATTTTTTTAAAAAAAGAGGTGAAAATAGCCAATTAGCACCTTGTCAACTTGCCAATTAACACCTTGTCAGGGTAGCTTCTGCTGTCAAGGAGCTCTGTGCAAATGTAGCTTCCCTGCCTTTGTCCCTGCTGACTCCTCCAAACTGACTGTTGTCTGGACAGCTACAGTGATTTCACTTGCAGAAAAGCTGTGGATTATAACAGATCCATTTTCCTTAATGTGCAGTCACACCCTAAGATAGGTCTGCTCACAGCCCGAGCCACAATTACATGGAAGTCTCTTCTGTGGCTAGTTGTTTCCCATTAACTCTCCAGCTCTTATTATTTCATTTTAAAAAAAAATTTAAGCCTTGAAAGCCCTTTTTCAAAAAAGCAAGAAGCTTGAAGACAAGAAGCACTTGGGAACTGACACCCCTATGATTGCCCCATTGTCTTCAGATCAGGCGACCACACACAGCAGAAAGCACAGAAAAGAGATGCCGGCCAAGTGGAACAAATTTATATCATCCCTGCCAGCTTAAGAGAAAAAGATCGTTCCCCATTCAAAAGAGAAGATTCCATAATGAACTTGATATCATGTAATCACAGGGGTTTAACTTGAATTTATCTATGGTTAATCTGGTGCAAAGTGTGGAATAAATGGCCAATGTAGTCGCCCCTTAGATTCAGACCCAGCTCAACTCAGGATATATCTTAGGCCTTGTAACTGATGATGAATTATCCAAATTCTAGATTAAACCATTCTCCCCACCTCACCCCACTTTTGTTGCATGCAAATCAGAAAAGGGAAATCGTTACTTTGATTGCTTCTACAACTGGTTCATAGAGGTCTGGAAATCCTGAAAAACGGAAGAACATGCAGTGGATCAGCTCAGCCAGCTGTTCCAGGCAGCTTGCCGCAGAGTTCGAGTTCTCCTTGTTGAGGGCAGCCACCATTCTCGGAATGTGCGGGAGAAGCTTAAAGGAGGACGAAACAAAGTCAGTCTCAAAATAAGTAGGCAGAATCATGTGTCTTGTCCAAAATGGACTTGTAACAAAAGCTTTAAGGGTAAAGTGCAGCTGAGTTTTGTTTTCTTCTGTCTGTCAATCATCTTGTGGACTGGCCATACATCAGAGTCTCATTCCCACCTCTCTTCTCTGAGACATCTGAGGAATCAGCATTGATTGGCCTGTTTCAGTGGTTCCCAACCTTGGGTCCCCAGATGTTCTTGGACTGTAATTTTCAGAAGCCTTCATCACCAGCTATCCTGTCCAGGATTTCAGGAAGATGCAGTGCAAGAACATGTGGCGACCCAACGATGGGAAGTATTGGCCTCTGTTTGGACCCAAGGTGCAACTTACTTATTTGCATTTATTGGCTTAGAATGGAAAAATTCAAAATAGTGTATGACTCTGATTGGGTTGACTTTCTGACTCATGGCAATCTTAGTAGGGTTTTCAAGGTATACGACAGGGACAATAAAAGATACACAGTTATACTCAAATATATAATACACAATTCAACATGCTGCATTCATGTCATCTATCACAGTGGTCCCCAACCTTGGGCCTCCAGATGTTCTTGGACTTCAACTCCCAGAAATCCTAGCCAGTAGAGATTGTGGTGAAGGCTTCTGGGAGTTGTAGTCCAAGAACATCTGGAGGCCCAAGGTTGAGGACCACTGATCTTTCAGATAGAGGTTCAGTTCAGTTGGGACTAGAAAGGGAACACCTCTAGTGGCCAGTTCTTGTAAGCCTATTTAGCAATATATATGTCTTGGATTTTTCTTTAAATATTTTAAATTTTATTTGTTTGTTTGTTTGTTTGTTTGTTGCACTTATATGCCGCCCCTCTAGACCTTGTCTACTCTGGGCGGCTCACAACAGACAAAAACAGTTAATATATAATAACAATTTTACAGCAATATACAGTGATAACAATAGTTCAAGATGGGAAGAAAAATAAATTAAGTAGTGCCTGGAGGGAAGGCCTGTCTGAATAACCAGGTCTTAAGTTGGTTTAATACCTTCAGACCATGAATAAATGAATCAGTGGATATTGGTTCCATGGATAAGGGGGTCCTAATGCAATTAAATACTCCATGTTCAATTTGCTCCGGATGAATTTATTCTGGGTGCTGTGCTGGCTGTTCCCAAAGGACATTGACCAGGTTATCTGTGACAGGACGGGATGGGGACAGAAGAGCTTATGTCCACTCCACCTCGAGCCAGCCCCAGGCAAAAGAGCCAGCGGTCCAATCCAACCCTGCTTCTGTATGTAAACAATAAAAGACCTGGAGTTCACATAAAGCAGCAACTAATAAAACCTGATGCCTTACCAAGTGAAATGCTTCGTGGGAGTGCTGGAAGCTGAGCAGCATATAACGGAGAATAGAGAGGGCCCCATCCCTCAGGATAGGGTACAAGAGCTTGGAAAACACCTGCAAGAGAAGGAGGGGGGATTAAAACAAAGAGAGGTTCGCTGTCACGAATATGGCAGTAGCAACATGACCATCGTCTCCACTGAGGCTAGATCAAGAGGTCAGAAAAATGGCGAGTCAAAGCATATTAAGAGGCTTCCAAACTGATATTGAGTGGCACCTGCTCTGGAGTTAATATATCAATGGTTTAGGCATCTGGCTATAAAGCCAGAGGTTGGGAATTCGATTCCCCACTGTGTCTCCTGGGTCAGCCTGAGTAGCCTTGGGCAAGCTGCACCATCATCCCAGGGCACCCCCTAGAGGAAGGAAATGGGAAACCACATCTGAATATTCTCTTCAGAAATCAGTTGACAGGACATGAAGGTGAAGAAGGAGGAGGAGGAGGAGAGAAGAGAAGAGAAGACAAGAGAAGAGAAGAGAAGAGAAGAGAAGAGAAGAGAAGAGAAGAGAAGAGGAGGAGAAGGAGTAGAAGGAGAGGAGGAGGAGGAGGAGAGGAAGGAGGAGGAGGAGAGAAGAGAAGAGGAGGAGGAGGAGGAGTAGAAGAAGGAGAGGAGGAGGAGGAGAGAAGAGAAGAAGAAGAGGAGGAGTAGAAGAAGAAGAGGAGGAGAGGAAGGAGGAGAGAAGAGAAGAAGAAGAGAAGAAGAAGAGGAGGAATAGAAGAAGAGGAGGAGGAAGAAGAAGAAGAGAGGAGAAAGAAGAAGAAAAAGAGGAGGAGGAGGAGGAGAGGAAGAAAAGAAGAATTAAATTAAATTAAATCAATCAAAAAACTAAAAAACTAAAAAACTAAAAAACTAAAAAACTAAAAAACTAAATAAATAAATAAATAAATAAATAAATAAATAAATAAATAAATAAATAAATAAATAAATAAATAAATAAAGTTTCCTTCCAACCAGCAAAGAAAAATTAAAGGGGATGGAGCCATATTGACAAGGGGAGAGGAGCCACAATCCAGATTTATCACCATATATCTGTTTCTTTTGGCATCTAATTTTCCTTACCAACTGGGAGCAAAGAAAATCAGCTACAGAGAAAGAGAGAGAGATCTAGTAAATAGTTGACTGCAGTAAAAATTGGTAAAGGTTCCCTTTGACAATTTAAGTCCAGTTCTGTCCAATTCTAGGGTCCGGCGCTCAGCCCCATTTGTAGGCCAACGAACTGGCGTTTGTCTGTAGACACGTTCTGTGGTCAGGGGGCCGGCATGACTTGGACATGGAACGCCGTGACCTTCCCACCGAGGTGGTACCTATTTATCTACTCACATTTTTTTACATACTTTCAAACTGCTAGGTTGGCAGGAGCTGCGACAAGCGACGGGAGCTCCCTCTGTCGCGTGGATTCAAACTGCCAACCCTCCTATTGACAGAGCAAGCGTGTCCCTTCCTGTAGTAAAGGAGCATTCAAGCCCTTCTAAATTTCTTTGCCTGTAATGAGCAAACTTTTGAACTTCTGAGAAAAGTAAAGCCAAGCACTTTCACAGCCTATCCTAAAAATGCAATGCAACTCATAATGACAAGTCCTAAAGATCAAAATGTTTTACAAGGGTCCCCAATTATGGCTTTGGTGGGTTTCAGTGAGCATTTCCATGGGTGGATAGGGCTTTCCTGCCAAGGATAACGCCAGGTAGTCAATAGGGCTGGGAAAAGGTACACTCTGAGCTTTTGCTCCTGTAACAGCCCAGTGATCCTGAGTACCAGCTGTGCTGACTGGGGGATTCTGGGAAATGTAGTCCCCCAAAAGTAACATTCCTAAGCTCTGGTGATCAATTGTGTAGAGGCCTAAATACCAACCCTCTCGATTTTGGAGAGCGTGACTTCAATCAAGATGCTGAACTTTTTCACAGCAGCCAAGCCCTTCAGCAACGCGATGATCCATTTGTCTATGTTCTTCCCTAGGGGCCAGGCGACCCACTCCGTCATCCTGCAAAGAGAAAAGATCAAGGGGGTGGAGACCGGTTAGAGCAATCTGATAAAATGGGCAGCAGGTCAGGGTGGGTGTCAAGAATTGCAATCCTCGGTAGAGATGGGCACAAACTGGTTCGTCCCGGTTTGTATCAGCGGCAGGACAGGTGATGCTCCTCCCCTGCCCCACCTCCTCCAGTTCAATCATTCCCCTCACCAGGCCAAGCATGCCAGCTTCCTGCACCTCCTCAACTGATCTCCCAGTTCTGGCAGCAGCTCAGGCTTTTTGGCCCCGCCCCCTTGGTTGATCTGCCACTCAGACAAAAGGGCGGGGCAGAAAAGTCTGTGCTCTTGCTCCTGACTGGGAGATTAGCCGAGGAGGTGAGGAAAAACCACCCAAACTGGGCCTGGTGATGGGCTGTTTGAGCAAAGGGGGGCAGGGAAGGGGTGCAGATGAACTGGGATGAATGGTTTGTGCCCATCTCTAGTATTAGGCATACACAGAGTTGCAATGGTTCCCAACCTTGGGTCCCCAGATATCTTGGACGAAAACTCCCAAAAGCCTTCCTCACTCGCTGCGCCGGCCAGGATCACTGGACGTTGTAGTCCAAAAACATCTGGGGACCCAAGAGTGGGAACCACTGTTTTAGGTGAAAGCAAGAGTCAAATTGAGTCACGGAGGCAAGCTGGACGGAGATTTAAAAACTGTGCACCAGGACCATTCAAAAGGTCACCTGAAGCTTGGAGCCCCTTCTCAGGACCAATGGCCACCTACATACTTTTCATCGCAAATGCTCTGTCCTCTCTGAGTATGAAAGCTGAATCTTATCTTCCTCCTGCTGAAGCTGTTTTAAAAAGTCTTTAACCTCACTGGACCCCTGTTTTTATGTCTCAGACGAAGAGTAGAACTGGCAATCCAATCAGATAATAAGCACAAGGAACGCCGTAAGACCTCTTTTCACTGAACCTGTGGCTGATCTGAAGCCTGGGTCCCGAATTTATCTTTCCTTTATTTCCTTTTGTTGCTTTGTAGGATTTCCACTTTTCCTTACTTCCACATGATTTTTTTCCACTGCTATCTTGACTTTATCTTTATGCCCTATATTGTTTTTACATCCATTACTGTCATCTATCATTTTTATCTTTATTATTACCACTTTCGTATTTTTTGCTTCAAATTTAGCAATAACTCTGGCATTATTGTGGTCAGGCTCATGCCCCACAACTTTCCAAACCGTTGTTTTACACTTGCCACTAGAGAGTGCAATGGGAGTTTTATTTCCTTAAGCTAAAAAGTAAAGAGAACGGTATTTGGCAGGACTGAGGGAAGCAGGCTCTTTTCCTCAAAGGTCCAGAGGTGTTTGTGTGCAGCCCCTGGATTTCTAGACATTGCCTGAAGAAAAATGTTGTGGTTTTGGAGGTCTACCCTCAAAAAAGAAGGAGAGTCAGATCACAGCCCCCTCCGTGGAAACTCAAAAGACAGAGCCACAGGCATTATAACCTGTTGCTCAGACATTTCCAGCAGGAAACACCGTCCAGGATCAGATGATCCACTGAAAGCTAGTCCTACCAAGAAGAGGGGGTTTGGAAAAAGAAAAAAAACAGACTTTTCTCCCTCTGATTGCCAGTCTAGGTGGCCAACATGGGTAAAAACCAGAAGTGGAGAATTAAAACCTCCAGAGAGCAGCAGAACTGAGAGGCAGAACTGAAGCATCAGTGAATGAACGCAGCCATTGAAAGAATGCCAGAAAGCGTGCGTGGAGACGACCATTTCCGCCATTCATTTCTATAGGAGAAACTCCCCTTGAACCGAAAGCATACAGTGGCTGGAACCAGCTGTATAAAATAAATGAGGCTGGCAATTCACAAACTAATTAATTAATGATTTAAAATACTTCCAGGCCACCCCAAGGCAGCTTACAGACTATTAAACTATTTAAAAAACCCATAATTCAGTTAAGAGTCTTTCTTACTGTTTCCCTCGTTCATTTTCTGCCCTGGTGTATTTGAAAATAAAGTAAGTGTTCAAAGAGAGCCATGCGTGTCCGGTTCATTCTCATAGAAAAAGGACACACCTAGGACACAGGTTGGCTACCTGTGCCCCTACAGAAGCGTAACTGCGCTATACAGTTTGATAACATTTTACTTACCATAGCTCCAGTCTACAGAATCCTGTATCCTACGTCGTTTGATGAGATATTCATCCATCTTTTGTCAAGGGTGCTAATCTACTTCCCTAATCTACAGCGCTAGACCCTCTAACGCAGTGGTCCCCAACCTTGGGCCTCCCGATGTTCTTGCACTACAACTACCAGAAGCTTTCACCACCACCTCTGCTGGCCAGGATTTCTGGGAGTTGAAGTCCAAGAACATCTGGAGGCCCAAGGTTGGGGACCACTGCTCTAACGGACCATTTGAAGTACCTCCACCTCCAGAACACGGCGAAACAGCCCGAAACACCTACAACATCCATCGGATCCTGGCTGTGAAAGCCTTTGAGAATACAATTTTAACTACCTTCATAAGAGGCAAAGCCCAGGGATGCCACAGGACGGAGCTACAGCAAAAGGAATTCTATCAAACTAATGCAGCTGTGCAGAGCAGATGCATTCTAGATGGAGATGGACTCCATCTCCCATCGTCCCTCAATATAGGAAGTGTTGGTCAGGGCTGTTGGGAGTTGTAGTCTCACAACAGGAATGCAGATCAAGGCAGAACATCTGGAAAAAATCCTTAACTGTTCAAGCAGTATGACAATGGAACCAATGACTTTGGCTTCAATGTTGGAGGCATTAAAGAGAAAATTGGACAGCCATCTGTCAGATCCGCTTTGAATTTCTGCCTTGCGCAGAGGGTTGGACTTGATGGCCTTAGAGGTCCCTTCCAACTCCATGATTCTAACATCTGGAGGGTCACAAATTGCCCTAAAATATCTCACTACTCAGGGGAGAGCACTGTATACTGTTATCTCCACTCACTGTCTTCCGTATTCGGTCTGATTGCAGGAAAATAGGGGCTTCCCAGAAACACAGTGAGGTCGCTGGGGAACCAGTGCCTGGACAAATCTCTGCATCAGCCCAGCTTGTGCCAGACGAGATGTCTGTCTGGTAAGACGGCAGCTTCTTGGCAGGCCAAATGTGTTGTTGTTTTTTTTTCCAAGTCTCCTCCAAGCCATCTGCTCTTCCGTAATTGCATTTTATGGAGACTGCTGAATGTCTCCTCCAACCGTCCGCCTTTCAGAGGGCTGTTATTTTAAAACCCAGGGGTAGCTGGGGGGGGGGGAAGGTAAGCCAAGACTTAATTTTAGAACCACTGCCAGTTAACATCTTCCATTAGCTCTCTGGGGGATAAAAAGAAGGAAAAGAAAACTGAAGCGGGCTTCGAAGGGGGTGCATGTGTGGGTTTTGCCTTCCAGCTGTGCAAGAAACAGATGTTGGCAAGTCTGAGTCCACTTGGGTACCAAGTCCCGAATTGCAATCCCTAAGTCTGAATCCCGATTAAAAACCAAGATTTTTCCCCCCAGAAAAAAGGGGAAGGTGGGTGGGCTCCTAGTAGTGATTCAAGTCTGAGTCATTGAAAAAAACGAGCCTGAGAAGATTCACCAGTGCTTGTCCCGCGATTGGAGTCCCCATTCCTAGCAAGAAAGCAGAGAATCAAATCAGGAGCAGGTATGTTCCAGCGGCCAGGCAGAACATTTTTTCTGGCTCCAGGACTCATCTAAGGATTCACCTAGTGGGTACTAGGTAGGCTGGCTGTTTCCTGTTGTTGCTATCAAGAACTTAATGATGGTCCTATGAATGAATGACCTCCAGTCCTGTCATTAACAGTCCTGCTCCACTCTTACAAAATTCAACGCTGTGATTTCCTTGATGACCTCCATCCATCTCGGATTGGGTCGTCTTCTTTTCCTGCGGCCTTCAACTTTACCCACACTTATTCAAGTCTCCTCTTCTCACGATGGGCCCAAGAGACGATATCCTGAATGTCATCATGCATGCTTCCAGAGAGACTTCAGGCTTTTTCATTGCTAAGAAAAGTGAAGTGGAAGCTAAAGTTGTACTCGTCTCCTGTTGGCGGATTTCCCGCAGGCGACTAGTCCGTTGCTGCACGGACAGACAGCTGGACTAGAATCACCCCTCAGGCCCAGCATGGCTGTTTTTTGGAGCAGACCTTCAGATGATTCTTTTAAAAGAACAGTTTGCATCATTCTGAGAATTTAGCAGAAAGACTCATTCACACAATACATTTATTTATTTCATTTTCCATTCTTGCACCTACCTGGTTACAGTTACACATCAAAGCCTAATTCAGACCCAGTGACCTCTCAGCATCTCCTACCTGCCAATGGCCACCATCATCTGTACATCCGTTATGCTGTCATCATTGGTGAGATTCCTTAGTATCCCATCCATGAGTTCCAGTGGAATGTGCTGGACCACACTGGCTAAGGCAATCGATGGTGGCTCCTGATCTTCTGCAAAACCATTAAGAGAGAGGCAGGTAAAAACCAGTATTACAAGAAGTGATAAAGATTATATCCTTTGCAATTGTACTTGTTTAGTCAGTCACAAAAATATTATTACCCCATTTATCTATCGGAGGTTCCTCAAGAAGGAGAGATCCATTAATAAACACACACACACACACACATTCACACAAATGGACAAACACATAGATGCTGCTTTCAGGATTTTGTTAGGTTGCTTGATAAACTGACGAACCTTGATTGCTCAAGCTGATTTCTGATGGTTAGGATTAACCCAGTCTATGAGCACAGAGGAACAGCTTTGTGATCTGCAGAGAGCTGCTACAAAGCTATTCTACTGGCAGGTAATAAGAAGAGGGCCTTCTTCATGTTAGCCTTACACTTCCAGGATTCCCTTCCAAAGGAAATACAAATGGCTCATCATTAACATTCTTCAAGAGAACATTGAAAGCACCTCTATTCCAGCCTGTGTTTGGTATTTCTGTGCTTTACGTTTCTTACTGATGAGGTTAATTAATGACCAGACCTGATGGGGCACTTTATCCTCATTAACATGTTGTGTGGCTTGCATCTTCATTAAAATTTTGGAGAGGGTACTGTGCCCTGAAAAGTGAGTTAAGAATCTTTAAATACATCAATAAATGCACATTATGTTAAAGATTTTATTACCTCTCTAAACATTTACTTGTGTGGGGAGGGCAAGGTGCTACATTTTTGTTGCTGTTGTTTAGTTGTTAAGTTGTGTCCAACTCTTCGTGACCCCACGGACCAGAGCACGCCAGGTCCTCCTGTCTTCCACTGCCTCCCGGATTTGGATCAGATTCATGTTGGTCGCTTCCATGACACTGTCCAGCCATCTCATCCTCTGTCGTCCCCTTCTCCTCTTGCCTTCACACTTTCCTAACATCAGGGTCTTTTCCAGGGAGTCTTCTCATGAGACGGCCAACGTTTTGGAGCCTCAGCTTCAGGATCTGTCCTTCCGGTGAGCACTCGGGGTTGATTTCCTTCAGAATGGAGATAGGTTTGTTCTCCTTGCAGTCCAGGGGACTCTCAAGAGCCTCCTCCAGCACCACAATTCAAAAGCATCAATTCTTTGGCAGTCAGCCTTCTTTATGGTCTAGCTCTCACTTCCATACATCGCTACTGGAAAAACCATAGCTTTGACTTTGCGGACTTTTGTTGGCAAGGTGATGTCTCTGCTTTTTGAGATGTCTCTGCTTATTAGTATGCTACATACGTTTGAGAAAAGGAAACGTCTGCCTTCATTATACTGGCAAACCAGAACACTGAAAATTGCTTTTGAAAAATGGTAAGATACCGTCAAATAATAAGATACAGAAAAGTAGTAAACTGGAAAAGTTACTATTTTAAAAAGTAAATGTTGGTTTTCTTACCAAATCACTTAATAGTTGTTGTTCGCTAGTTTTCAAAAATCTGAATGACACAAACAACAAGCTTATGATCTAAAAGACACCCAAGAAGAGCTGCAGCAGAACTTCAAAAGTAACTTTAGAACTTAGTTACGCTCCAGAAGGAGAGATGTTCTGCTTCATGGCGTTACAATAACACCATAGGTTAGTGATGCCTAAATTACTACAAAAAGTTAATGGCAGGTAACTTGTTATTTGTAATGCATTACATCTGAGCTCAGACACAAACCTAGAAACCCGGACAAGACGGAGGTCTTGAGGGTGGGTGGTCCCTCCATTAGCGGTTTGGGTGACCTCCCTTTCTTTTGGGGGGACGATCCTTACCGCAAAGAGTGAGGTCCGCGGCTTGGGGATACATCTGGACCTGGCGCTTCCCATGGAAACCCCGGTGGCGTCCGTGGTCCGTTCCGCCTACTTTCATCTATAGCGGATTGCCCAGCTGCATCCATATCTTGATGGGGGGCCCTCACTACTCTAGTCCACACGCTCGTAATCTCAAGATTAGACCACTGTAATGCACTCTATGTGGGGCTGCCTTTGAGATTGTTGCGGAAACCTCAGGTGGTCCAGAATGCGGCAGCCAGGCTCCTTAGTGGGGTGAGAAAATATCAGCATATCTCCCCCACTCTGGCTGCTTTGCACTGGCTGCCCATCCGTTTCCGCATTGATTTCAAACTGCTAACAATTACGTACAAAGCCCTAAACGGTTTGGGACCTCGATATTTGGCAGATCATCTTCTTCCACCTGAATCTACCCGAATCACCCGATATAGCCAGCAGGGATGGCTGAGGGGCCTAATGCCGAGAGAGGCCCAGAAGGAAAAAACAAGAAACCAGGCCTTCTCGGCAGTGGCCCCTCAGCTGTGGAACACCCTTTCAGCTGAAATCCGCCTGGCTCCCTCGCTGGGTTGTTTTTAAATGGCTTTTAAACTTGGCTCTTCAGGCAGGCCTTCCCTCCAGTCAGTTAACTGATCCCTATCCTTCTTGCTTGAGTTATGCCATCTTGGTTATATGCTGCTTAGAAATAGGTGTTAAAATTGTGTTTTAGATGATTTTATATTGTTTATATTGTTCTGTTCTTATTCATGTAAGCCGTCCCAAGTAGATGTTGTCTAGAGGGGCGGGGTAATAAGTCGAATAATAAATAAAATAAATAAATAGAAGCCAATTTCCAGCATTTCATCACACAATAGGGTGATGAAGAAGCCTCGACTCGCGTTGAATGGTGAGAGATTCTGAACCAGAGAATGGGAAGGAGTGACTACTCATTATGGCTATATATTACCTCTACAGCAGAGGCAGTGTGCTGCTCTTATGTGTCTGGTATCCTTCCTGCAGGTTTTCCATAGGCTACTTACCTACCTTATAAGGTTAGTGTGAGGTTGTCTAGCTTCTTCTGCCTGAACAAAGAGATGCACTGGATCCAGTGCTGCCCTGAAATTAAAATTTGCCTTCAGAGCTTAGAGAACTTTACTTCCTATTCCCAAGACCAAGCATGAAAGCAATACGAAGGTAAACATTCTGACTGGGCAATTTTGGGAGGTGTAATCCAAAAAAAGAGAGGAATTTTTCCAAGCTCTGCGCTTCCCGTCCCTTGTGTTGACTAGAACAGCTTTTGTGGGGGGACACACACCCCATCATTCATGACCCCCCAGCATTTTGCTAGCAACCGCAGAAAATTGAATTCAAGTGAAAAATGGACAGCCATCCGTCTGATCTGTTTTGACTTGGACTCTTGCACTGAGCAGGCGGTTGGACTCGATAGGTTTATAGGCCCCTCCCAACCTCGTTATTCTAGGATTCCATGAATAATGAAATCACACAGAGTTGTAGAATTATAGAATAATTGAGTTGGAAGGGGCTTATAAGGCCACCGAGTCCAACCCCCCCCCTTCCCTGTGAGTTCTAACCCCTCTCTGAACGTCTATGCTTACCTGTTGATGAAATTATTGCAAAGAGTTCTTTCAAGGCCGGGAGGATGGAGGACATCTGAATCTTCCATATCTTCTGCAGCAAGAGGCTGACTTTGAGGACTTGGTCCAGGAAATCCACAATGGCCTCTTCTCGGCCGGAGGTGGTGCGGAACTGCCCGATGCAACGGATGAGCTGCTGGCAGAAAAGGGCCTGCCGTTTGCCTGTGGGGATACACTGAGGATGCTGGGTGAGAAGCTTGCTGATCTTCACGCACTGCTTCAGCCCTGGCCTCTCGCAAACTTTCCGGAGCACTTCGGTCCTCAGCAAGAAGAAGATATCGTTGGCCGCCGGGCTGTCCAGAACGAACGGCAGCCCCAGGTGAATGTAATCGAACACGTAGGGGCTCCTTTTCCCGAGAGGCCCGTAACCCTCTTGGAGAAGACTCAGGAGGAAGCGCGCGTTGAAGAACTCCTCGAAGGCCTCCTTGTGGTAAAGGCCGAAGGTTTCCAGCACCTCTTTGCCAACCGTCCTCTTGAACTTGGTGTCGCCCACGAGGAAGAGCTTGGTGGACAGCTCCATCATGGACCAACACTGCTCACTGTTCATGGGCTGCTTCGAAGCCTCTACGACGCGCCGTACCAACCCTTGTTTCATGTGGTCAGGGTAGGAAGACATAACAATGGCCTCTAGGATCCTATCCATCTCGATCTTCTGGAAGTGAATCAAAGAGAAACAAGGTCAGTATGGGATTTCTCCTTCCCCGGGGATGTCGACCTCTCTTTGGTACCAAGTTCAGAGTCCCAAGCCTCAATGCTGAGTCCCTATTTCAAAACAAGCTTCCCCCCACCCCCAGAAAAAAAGGCAGGGGTGGCTGGGTTGTCAGTCCTGAGATGAATCCAAGTCTTTGGAAAACAACAACAACAACAACAACAACAACAACAACAACAACAACAACAACAACAACAACAACAACAACAACAACAACAACAACAACAACAACAACAACAACAACAACAATGCCTGAGTTGAGTCCAAGTTTGAGTCACTGGTGTGACTAGCAAGAATATAATCAACCTGCTCTCATTTTTTTAAATACAGTGGTTTAGGAGGGAGGGGTTCTATTGTAAGAAGAGATGCAAACTGCACAGACTGAGAAATTAGCTGGAAAACACAGGGGCGGATGATGGCAAAGTGCTCTGGGCATTTTTAGATTTCCCAGAGTCCCATAGGCTAAGGCCCCTGAAAAAAGCTCCCTGAAACATATAGAATATGTTCTGAATCACTCAGGGTGGACAGACAGGTGTACATGAGTGTATTCTTCCTCTTTGTCTCATCAAGATCTGCATGCAGACTGCAGTTCTTAGTCTTCCTTCCTTCCTCCATCCTCCTGCTTTATTTATTGATTTAAACTATTTTTACCCCCATTTCTCCTTATAATCGAGCTTAGACATCTTTCCCTCCTGGACCATTCTGAGTTCATAACCGCCTTCTTTCTTGCCTTACTGCCAGTCTCCACATCCAAAAGTCATAAACTGCGTACTGGGCCACTGCACTCTGCCAGTAAATACCAAATCATCTCAACCAATGCTATGTCAGAGTCACTGCGGGGAAATTAAAAGCACTGGGAAATCCACCCTGCTGGTAGTGGAACCTGAGTACCAGGTGCACCATATACTACTACTACTACTACTACTACTACTACTACTACTACTACTACTACTACTACTACTACTACTACTAGTAGTAGTAGTAGTAGTAGTAGTAGTAGTAGTAGTAGTAGTAGTAGTAGTACATCATCATCATCATCATCATCATCATCATCATCATGTGCTGTCAAGTCAATTCTAACTTTTCATGATTTACTAGGTAGATAGCACTCAGAAGTGGCTTACCATTCTGGGGTGCCCTGGGACTGTGCAGCTGGCCCAAGGCTACCCAGGCTGGCTCCTCCGGGATGCAGAGTGGGGAACTGAACTCCCAGCCTCTGGCGCCACAGCCAGAGGCCTGACGCACTGAGCGATCCAACTAGCTCATATACTCCCTAAGACCTGACTGCATCAAACCCGATCCAACACCAGCTGCGCAGGCCACGCTGCTGAAGTCCCAGGCCTTGGAGGCATGCCCAGGACACTGTTCCATTCCCAAGCCAGGTCTGGCTCGTCAGCAAGAAAAGTCAAGCGCTTTTTGCCCTCCTGGCACCGCCCGCTCGGGGATCTGCAGCATCATGCAGCATTTCACAGCCTCGTCTCCTGCCAAAATGACTTATTATCGGTGCCCCAGGGCAAGGAGCAAAGCTGTTTTGCAACCCAATGAGAAAAGCAAAGGGGAAAAATCATTCGGGAACAAAAAACAGGAGGGAGAAGAAGAGATTAAGGAGAACACTTAGATTTCACTAGAACAGGTCAGAAGGAGTTTCTTGTTTACAGCAGGTGCACAGTGACAATAGCAAGCTTTTCCCCTGTGCAAACAAGCACCTAGAAACTAAGATTGCAGGTACTTTACAGCTAAAGAATATTGTGTCCTTGCATTCTTCTCTGTCTTGAAAGACAAGGGAAAGCCGGTTTCTGCTCCCACCTTGTTTCCACCCCAGTCTTGTCCTCCCTGCTCCTCTATCTGCTATAAACAAGGAAGTCTTTGCTGGAACAGCAGGTTGGAGAGAGTGGAGACAGAAAACAGGATCCGGGCAGGAATGACCCCTGGCCCCGTTGTCTGCCCCTTTACGAGCAGCCTGCTCTGCATGCGTCAGCAAGGGATAATACTTATGTAATGCATTACATCATTTTCCTCTTCGCCATGCACACTGCAAGGAAGCTTTGGAGTGGTGCTTCTTTAAGACGCTAGCTCCCATCCCCCTCTTGTCCCTTCAAAGCAGACAATCAGCACCACTGAGCCCATAATTCCCCCTGAAATTCCCTTCCCATTAGTTATCTCTCCCTCCCTGAGAACCTTGGCGTTTGCTTATCTACCTTCTATGATGACTACCTAAGTAACAGTATGTACAACCGAGACAGTGGAAAGAACATATTTATTACGTCAGTGTTTTGAAAGGCTTCATCTTGAATACAGCATCCCTTACATCGCCAGATCTTCTTTTCCAGCCCTGAATGAGCCTGATGGGAATTGTAGTGCAACAATCTTTGGAGAGCGAGCTACCTATTCCCTGACCCTGCTCTAAGTGTCGAGAGGTCTTTCGCCGTGCACGGTTCTGCTTCTAAATGCATATCATATTTTGATTCATCCCTAAATGTTGCTTTTCACTCAGAATCAGGATTTATCATGTTTTTGGCTTCTGTGCTCCCTCAAATGGTTAAAGACTTCTATTTGTCACAGCACGGGATTTTCCTACATATGCTGCACTTAGCATGCTTTGCTCTGTGATTGGCCACTGGAAGGTAAACACAGGCTTATTTTGCAAGTGTGATTTGCGGCGCTGATTGGTAAGGCATGTGCCTGTGAGGAAACCCAATCGTGGGAAAGAAAATGGGTTAATTGGAGGGGAGACACCATCCCTTTAACGTCTCGTTTGGCCCTCTGACCTTGGATGCATTTCCATCTATGGTCTTTTCTTCTGGTAAAAGTTCAGGACACTCTCCAGTTTGTTCACCCTTGTTCTAAATTTATCTGTCTGAAACATTTGAGTACGGATTGTTTAGCCCATGGCATTGTGGGTGGCTTAATAACAACCCATTAAGAAAAGAGAGACTTTGCTGATCATAGAATAACTGAGTTGTAAGGGGCCTCAAAGGCCATCAAGTCCAACCCCTGCTCAAGGCAGGAATCCAAGTCAAAGCAGATCTGGCAGATGGCGGTCCAATTTGCTCTTGAACGCCTCCAGCTTTGGAGCGCTCCCCACCTCCCAAAATCATTGCTTCTATTGTTGTACTGCTCTAACAGTTAAGAAGTTTTTCCTGATCTTCAGCCTAAACCAGGCTTCCTGTAGCAGGAGCCCTTATGACGTGCCCTGAACTCTAGAATGATCGAGAAGAAACAGATTCATTACCCTGAGAGGTGGTAAGTGCTGCAACACTGGAGGTGTTTGTGAGAAATTTAGGCAATCACTTGGCAAATATCCTTTGATTTGGATTCCCGCATTGAGCAGGGGGTTGGACTTGATGACCTTACAGGCCCCTTCCAATTTCATGAGTCTATGATTCGATGAAACAGATCCTGCCCCTCCTCTGTATGACAGCTTTTCAAGTACAGTGGTGCCTCGCAGGACGTATTTAATTCGTTCTGCCATTAATGTTGTCTTGTGAAAAATTCGTCTTGCGAAACGCGTTTTCCCATAGGAATGCATTGAAATCTAATTCATGCGTTTTTATGTGCAAAAAAAGTCAGAACCAAGTCAAATTTAGTTTACAAAGGGTTTATTAAGTGCTCTTTAAAGCCATACATATTGTGCATATGATTTTAAAAATGTCAATCAAAAAACTTTAACTTTTTAAACAGCACAGAAAAAAATTTAAAAATCAGCAAACATGAGGAAGGAACAAAAAATGGGAAACATTCTTCTTGCGAAGCACGGCCATAGGAACATTCATCATGCGAGTCATCAACCCCCATTGCCAAAACCCCATTGCAAGGGTTTTTGTTCTACGAGGCATTTGTCTTGGGAGGCACCACTGTACAGTATATGGAAAGTATTTTGCTATTTCCCCTCAGTGTTCTTTTCTCAGGCTAAACATGCCCAGTTCTTTCAGTCTTTTCTCATAGGGCTGGGGGTTAGCAGATAAGTAAGCTTCAAGGGCCAGAGAGAGCATTTTTCTGAGTCCTAAACGTGTCTTCCTGTAGCTTGAGCCCATGTCCTGCACTCCGGGATGATGGAGAACAGATCTTGCCTCTCCTCTGTATGACTTCCTTTCAGATATTTGATAACCTAAAACGAATAAATATTGTTTTCCAACAGCCTTGGAACAAACCGGTCCAGTCTTTTAAGAGGAGCCTTTTAGAATTAAACTTATAAGTGGCCTTTTCTTTTAAGAATAGCTCCATGCAATCAAAATATATCTTGCCAAACAAGCATTTTCTTGCTTCCGCATTCACTCTTCTGCAAAGGGGAATCTGGAGCGAGAAGGGAAGGATTCTCTTGTAGGCTTCATTTCATCTTCCCAAAGGTGCGTAGTGGTGTAAATAGAAGCCAACGAGAAAAAAAAACCTGACCTCATTGTCCTTCATTCCTGCTCTGAACCGCCTCTCATGTGTCAGCCAAAATACTACATCACTGTGTTCCCACATCCTCAGGACGGCCAAAAGGTCTCTGAGCTTGATCCTGTCTATTGCTAAGCAGCACCCATGATTTCGGTATAAGGCTTCTGGATTCACAAACCAGAAGACATCAAATGTTCTGATGTCCAGGGCCTTCTAAAGTTCCTTTGGTGGGGCTACTTATACTTTATTTAGATTTATACCCCGCCCCTCTAGACAAAGTCTACTCAGGGCGGCTTACAAAAAATGATAAAATACAATAAAATAATACAGTACATTACTAAAACCTAATAATATAGGCAACTAATTTATGAATATATATATTATCAAGATGGGGGTTTTCAAAGCCTCCCCCCTATAGTTTTCAAAGCCTCCCTCCCTGCTAGTATGGTTTTTGGGGGATTCCAGGAGCAGCAGTTTAAAAAAGGATGGGGTGGGGATTTTGCCAAGGTCTGGTGTTCATATGCTGAGAACGTAAATGTGCAAACCTGTCCGTCTGTGCAACAGAACCCACCTCTGCTGACTTTTCTGACGTGTAACCAATGCTCCTTCCCTAAAGTAATGTTTCCAAAGTACGGAAATGCCATGTTTTCTCCATTTCAGACTGGTCATATGACTGACCATCTCACCAGTGACTTGTATAAATTTAAATTTATATACAGTAGGACCCTGTTTCAATAGGATCAGTATCTGTGGTTTCACTTAGCCATGGTCTGAAAGTATTAAAAATATTACAAGGCAACCCAGAAATATGTATTTCCATGATGTAGTTACTAAAACGGGCCACTAGAGGGAGACAAAGACCTGACTATGTATAAAGTTCACTATTATCCGTGGTTTTCAGCATCCGCGGGGAGGATCTCCTGCCCATATGGAAGGTCCTACTTTAAGCAGGGTGCATTACCACATTTTCTTTCTATGGCATCCCACCAAGAAATTATTTGCAAACCTACCCACTTCCAGTTGCTTCACCTGGTGCACAATTAGGAACATGAGCTGCAACTCATTAATTAGTGGCAATTCCCTGCAGCAATTAAGTGAAAAGTGAAAACGACTGCCATGTTATAATTAGCCTGACTCTACTGCCACTTCATTATATTTGAAGACTCTGTGTTCCCATATATCTGAAAGAAAGAAGCTGCTCTGTCTTTCTCTAGAGAACTCAATAGTATACAACTGGTCCATTTTTGGACACAGTTCAAAGTGCTGGTTATGACTTCTAAAGCCCTTTCTGTTGAGATGGGCATTCAGCAACTTACTAATTGCTAAGGAAAGAGCTCTGATTGTGCTTTTGAAATGTCTTCATTCTTTAAAATGTGTTGGGTTTAATATGATATTGGCCAGAATCCTGTGGTGTAAAGTATGCCTGCAAAAGTGAGATAAAATCACAGGCAAGGAAAGATTTTTTTTTTCAGTCTCTGACTCCCATGTCAGTCTCTGACTCAGTTTCACTGTCTGCAAGCTGTGGGAGACCCATGACGGAAGGAGGAACTCTTTTACTGCTGAAAATCTTTATTTCTGGATGACAATACAGTCAGGGAGAAAGAAGAATCAGACAATGTGGCTTTGAACGAGCTACTGTACATGGGCCCACAGCACCCCCTAGAAGAAGGGAATGGTAAAACACTTCTGAGTGTTCTATTCCCAGAAAATCCTAGAAAGAATTGACATAAATCAGAAAGGACTGGACAGCAAATAATTATTAATTAATCATAGAATCATAGAAAAGTGAAGTTGGAAGGGGCCTGCAAGGCCATCCAGTCCAACCCCCTGCTCGGTGCAGGAATATGAATCAAAGCAGATCTGCCAAGTGATGAACTAAGTTTTCTCTTGAAGGCCTCCAGGACTGGAGCCCTCACCAATTCCCGAGGTCACTGGTTCCACCGTCGTATTGCTCTAACAGTTAGGAAGTTTTTCCTGAGATTCAACCGAAATCTGGCTTTTTTTCACTTGAGCCCATGGCTGCGTGTCCTGTAGCCTGGGAGGATAGAGAACAGATCTTGCCCCTCCTCTGGATGATAGCCTTTCAAATATTTGAAAAATATTATCCTATCACCCCTCAGTCTTCTTTTCTCAAAGCTAAACATGCCCAATTCTTTCAGCCTTTCCTCATAATCCAAGACATTTCCTGGCATCACACTTTGGAAAACAGCCTGCTCATTTGAATTTTCATATGAGAAAATACAATGGATGAAATCCTTTTGCACAGAGATACAAACGTTTGTACTGTAACTTGTAGAGGCAGGTTGCTGTAAGTTAAGAAATCCTTGTAGACCTTATCTGTTGCACAACCAGTTGCAATAGGTAATGTTTACGGAGTTTTCTTAAGTTAAGGCAATCTGCTTCCCAAAGTTATACCATTTGTATTAACTCCGCAACAGGTTTTCAGCCAACATTTCTAAAATAGGGGGGAAAATGAGACAGCAGAGCTTACAAATAATGAGTTTAAATCAATGTAGTTAATTGTATCTTGTTACTTTGGGGACGAGTTATAAATTTATATTAAAATGTAACTAGTAATTACCAAATTACCTCTTGGCACAATTAAAAGTATTCTCTAGTTACTTTCAAACATGAGTCTTAAAGGGCATTTAAAGGTATTTTATTGCATTTTTAAATGTCTTCTCATGCTAATTCTAAGTGACATGGGAAGTATTGTTTTGTATTTATTTATTTATTTATTTATCTATCTATCTATCTATCTATCTATCTATCTATCTATCTATCTATCTATCTATCTATCTATCTATCTATCTATCTATCTATCTATCTATCTATCTATCTATCTATTTATTTATTTATTTATTTATTTATTTATTTATTTGATTTCTATCCCACCCATCTAGACCAAATGACTAGATAGGCGGGGTATAAATACAAGAAATAAATAAATAAATAAAATAAATACTCTGGGCGGTTTACAAATTTAAAAACAATCTGTGGTGGGGTTTTTTGCAAATATTTGCAAGATGCAATAGCAGAGTTGACTGCTAGAGGGCACCAGAGCACACCACCCTGTATTCTTCATGGCTGGGGGGGTGCGGTCTCCAGGATATAAAGTTATCCACTCCTGTGGTTAAGAAATCAATGTTTTTACCATTATACTGTAGCTGTTGGGCACTACATATATCTAAACATTTGTCCGGAGGGTTGGCGAAGGGGGGTAACTTTTGTCAACAAAAGCCCTCCCAGTTATCTAGCCTCTCCCTGCCTGCATTTCCAACTCAGGTTAACTGGCTAAGAGCCCTTGATTTCAAAAGCAAATCTAAATATTGAAGACAGCAAAGAAAGTCATAAACAAACTCCATGTCCTTTCTTCTGAATATATTTTTAGTATCCTAGTGGTTTGCTTTTATTGGTGGTTTCTCCCCCCTGGAATCCACCTTGTTGTTACGTGCTGCCATGCTACCTCTGACGCATGATGATCCCGTCAATGACTGACTTCCAAACAGTCCTGTCATTCATTTACTTGTTTAGGTTTTGGAAGCGTTGTTTCCTTTATTAGGGCAAGCGGTCTCGTATTTAAGTCGTCATCTTTTCCCGACGCCCCCTGCTTTTCTCAGCCGTTCATCTCAGATGCTATAATTTTCATGGGAGATTGAGAAATAATGTTGAAACCTTTGGATCCATTACCTGGGCGAGATGAAAGCAGTATGAGCGGGTGATAGTGAAGCGGTCATTTCAGGACCGAAATTTCGGGCATACAGGCAATGGTCTATCTGCTTGTCCACTATATCCGTTAAACTGGGCTTCTCAGCATCTGGTTTTTCAAAGGTAGCCAGAAAATTGATGTTGCTTCTAAAGGCAGGTAAGGACCACATCTCCCCCTATGAACCTTCTCAGCATTTAAGGTTGTCCAGAGAGAGCCTCCTCTCAGTCCCAATACCAGCACAGGTGAGGCTGATGGATGCACAAGAGAGAAGTCCTTCTCGGTGGCAGCTCCCAGGTTGTGATGATGCTCTCCTTTGGGGGATCGCGTTGGTCCCCTCCCTTTTCTCCTTCCCCACCCTCCAGCTAAAGACCCATCTTTCAGCCAGCTTTTTAACAATCAGGATCCAGTCCCTGAACGCCTTTTAAAAAGCTAAACGGTCTTTAATGTTTCGTCATTGTTTAGTCGTTTAGTTGTGTCCGACTCTTCGTGACCCCATGAACCAGAGCACGCCAGGCCCTCCTGTCTTCCACGGCCTCCCGGAGTTGGGTCAAATTCATCTTGGTTGCTTCGATGACGCTGTCCAGCCATCTCGTCCTCGGTCGTTCCCTTCTCCTTTTGCCGTCACACTTTCCTAACATCAAGGTCTTTTCCAGGGAGTCTTCTCTTCTCATGAGATGGCCCAAGTCTTGGAGCCTCAGCTTCAGGATCTGTCCTTCCAGGGAGCACTCAGGATTGATTTCCTTCAGAATGGATAGGTTTGTTCTCCTCGCAGTCCAGGGGACTCTCAAGAGCCTCCTCCAGCACCACTTGCTTTTAATTACTCCATTGTATTTTAATGAGTGTATCGTTCATTTATTAATATTTGATGTATTGTGTTTTTGATTCTGTTCTTTTTAATATTGTGAGCCACTTTGGATTCCCTTTTTGGGAGAAAGGCGGTTTATAAATAAATCAAGCCAACAAATAATAATTACACACACACACGCATGCATGCATGGGGGAGGGGGAAAGAATGTTGCGGGATCTTTATTTTACCATGAGATTTTGTAAATATTACAGTCCTTGGACTACAGAATCCCCCAGACTGGAAGGTGTGGTCTAAAGTGCCTTGTGACTCCATTGCAGCCAGTGTAGTCTAATTCAAAATTAGCACTGAGGAGACATAGGTTCCAATTACCCTTCTGAGGGGAAGAAAAAAAATTAAAGGACAATAAATCTATTTACTTGCTTCTCTTGGCACCCTTGCAGTTCTCAGGAGGTTCCATTACTGCTGCAATTTTTTGTTGCAAAAATACATAGTCATGAGGACAGAAAGGGGACAGGACAGAACTCTTTTCTTGGTGGGGGTGGGGTTAGGAAAAGAACTGGAATATGTTGTTGTTTGTTAACTACAGCCCCCAGCATCCCCTGCACTGCCTGTGCATTCTGGGGAGTGTAGGCTAGCCTTTCTGATGTCTGGGAAAGAGGAAATTCATTCATTCATTCATTCATTCACTCACTCACTCACTCACTCACTCACTCACTCACTCATTTATTTTATTTATTTATTTATTTATTTATTTATTTATTTATTTATTTATTTATTTATTTATTTATTTATTTATACTCCGCCTTTCAAAAAAACACATTCAAAGCCACAAAAATCCATTTAAAAACCTCACTCAGGCAAGCAGTCCCCAACAGAGAGCTTGCCCGCAGAGAAAGGACAGCAAAGATGAGGCCAGGCTGGCCTCCAGTGGGAGGGAGTTCCACAGTCTGGGAGACAGGAAGAGAAAGCCCTTTTCTCGTGTCCCCACCAGGCGCGCCTGTGAAGGTCGTGAGGTCGAGAGAAAGACCTCCCCCTGATGATCTTAAAGCCGGGCAGGGTCAGAACGGGAGACACAGTCCTTGAGATAGCTTGAACCCGAGTTATTTAGGACTTGATCGGTTGGGCATGCTGCTCTTCTCAAGCCAGGCATCTACATGTAATCAGGGTTGCTGGCAAGTCTTTGGCGCCAAGTCCCGGGTTCGAGTGTGCGTCTTTGCTACCAACGTTCTCCCTGAAAGAAAACACTCTCCATTCTATAAAATGTCACTAAATCTGACACTAACTCTCCTCCCCAGCTTCAGCTTTTGTCTGGTGGGAGGTGTAGGGGAAAACCACCGTTCTCTGCACACTGGCAGAAACCAACATTTACCCATCCCTGCCGTGCATTTTATTCCGTCTACAGGCAATTGACGGGGCAGGACAGCCCCAGAAGCCAACCAGGAGAAACAACAACCGGAGGTGCCCTAAATCAGTGGTTCTTAACGTGGGCGATAATGCCCCCCAGGGGGCGATTTCATTTTTCAGGGGGGCGGTAAAACGAAAAGGGGCGGTGTGGGGGGGCGGGAGCAAAAGGGGGGCATTTGTTTTTATGCCCTTTTTATATTTCTTTTTGCGTCTTAAAATTCACTTGCAACTAAATCATTAAATGTTACTTTTTTGGGGGCATTTCATTTTCTTGGAATTTAATTTTGTTTTCAGGGGTCATTGGATTTAAGTGTCTTAAATAAATAAATAAATAAATAAATAAATAAATAAATAAGATATCATCACCGTGGGGAGGGGGGCGATGATAACTTCCTCAATGGCTCAAGGGGGCGTTTCTTTCAAAAAGGTTAAGAACCACTGCCCTAAATCATCCCAGCTGCCAGCATCATCATCCTTCGGTTTCAGATCTCAGCCTGGAAAAAGGCGAGGAGAGGAGGAAGGGGAAAAAAGAGCAACCTCAAGCATGAGCAGAGTGCCCGTCCCAGAGCTGAGAGAGAGAGAGAGAGAGAGAGAGAAAGCAAGCAAGCGAGAGCTCCCATCTCCCACAGCCAGGATGGGATTTGTAGTCCATCACAATCTAGGTTCCAGGTTGAGGAAGGCTCAAAAGACTGGGACCATCCCTGGTGGATCGGGCCACTGCTTTCTATTTGGGACACTTTCGCCAGCCTCTCAAACGCCTCTCGGGAGACGGATAACGAAAGCAATCGCTCTCTCTCCCCCAGCATCTCCTATTTAGTGGGTACACTGCCCTTGCCCATGGAGGTTCTATTAGGCAAGTCCAGCGTTTCTCGGACCTCGCTTCCGCGGCGGGCTTGCCTCTAAAGGGACAACAAGCAGAGGCGGATGATGCACAAAAAAAATAAAGCCCCCGCCACCCCACCCTGGCTTTTAATAGGGAGATCTCTCCAGCCAGCAGAGATGCCCAGAGATGGACCGGAGGCTCCCCTTTATTCACTTACTTGCACGATCCAGTCCTGGTGCAATGGAGGGAAGAGGACGACGAAGCAGGAGAGGAGGATGATCGGGGTCCAGCGCTCATCCGCGTCCTCTGTCCTCGGGTGATGATTTTGCAAAAGCACGCCCCTTCTCTTCTCCTTTTTTGCTCTGCAACCGGGGGAGAAAAAAAATAAAATAAAAAGGACCCAACCCAAATCGGATGGCCAAGGACGGGCGATGCCCCCCGAGGGCAGCCAGAGCTTTTGCCGCAGCCGGCGCTCCAGTGACTGCGGGCAGCGATTGCCGCTTCGCTTTCTGATTTTTCTGGGGCTTTTTTTTTCTTCTCCGCTTCCAAAAGCCCAGCAGCAATTCTAGGGTGGCGTCCCCTTTAAGGCCAGCTGATCGCTCCCGGGGACTCGGCCCCGGAGGCTCCTGGGAGTTGTAGTCCAACCCTCCGCCCGCGGAGGCTGGAAGGTAGGGCGCTGAGAAATACAGTTCCCAGGATGCCTCGCGGGAGGCTCATCGTTCCAGCCTCCCTCTCTCTCTTCCCCCCTCCCCTCTTAACCCGCTCTTCTTTCCCCATTGCCCACACTTTTCCCTGGGATTCGGGCTCAGGTGGCCTGGCAAAGGGGGACGGCCGCAGGTAGGTGATGCCACGACTCGGGGACCCATGGTGCGCAACCCCCCCGGTGGAAAATGGGTTTCCAAGTCCTGCTGAGGATGGATCAATACCAAGCAGGATCAATACTGGGAGGGAAGCTAAGGACTCGGGCCAGGGGTATGGGGTCCCATCTTCCCCTTGCTACAGGCCGTGCATGGGTGTTGTAGTCCGGGCTTTCCTGTTGGAAGGTGGCGGTGGCCGGCCCCCTTCCCAGATCCTTGGCCAAGAGGTCGGATTTTACAGAAAAGTTCTGATCCTTCCACCCCTTATATCCCTCTGGGATGAGGCCGACCCAAGACATTTTGCTGTCTGAGGCAGAGTAATTAAATGCCTCCCCCCCCCCGGCCAAAAATAATTCATGTCATGTACTCCCCAAGATGAGCAAAGCCTTTAGCACCTGTAACCGCCCCCCCAAAAACCCCCAAAATGTATGTCCCTTCAGTGCTAAACATCCCAAATAATAACAGTTTCTCTTTTTTTCTTTATTATTTCTTTATTCTCTGTATTGCACAGTAAAGGGGACCGAGAAACCCAGGTCAAGTGGCCACTTTGCACCTTAAATCTATCTCACCGGTTTCTAGGATATGACAAGGTTTGTTTGTTTTGGAGGAGGAAGGAGGAGGCTAGGCATGGCAGGGAAATAAACCCCTCTGGGGTTTATGATTTCTGTTTTGGCGACCGGCGATGAGGAATCAGGATGGAGAGAGTTTCCCAAGGCCGTTAAGTGGTTCTGTAGCGGAGGTGCCGGTTCAGAGATCACCTGCTGGACCACGCTGCCTCTGTGGGTTTATTGCTCGCAAGCAGGCTTTGGATGAGGAGTGTCCAGGGCCTAATCTCTGGCATTTCCAGTTTTTCTAGGAAAAAAACCAAGGGTCAAAGGTAATAGGAAAGACCTGTGAGATGTACTGATGGTCCGATTTTGCAACGCAAAAAAAGCTTCCTTTATCCTTCTATCTCGCTGGTGCATCTGCATTGGAATTTGTTCCGAAGGCAAGCTGGTTGCAGTTCAAGGTGTTTGCAAAAATTTGAGCTGTTTATTTAAAATGTTTTTTTTTTGCCCCACCTTTCTTCTTTAAAAAAGAGCCAAGGTGGCTTACAGCGTTAAAAGACGGTATGTCAAGCCAGCGGTGGTGAGTACCGTATTTTTCCGTGTATAAGACTATACTTTTTCTAAAATCTTTAGACTAAAAATTGTGGGTCATCTTATACACGGAAGTAAGCTGAGGAGAGAACATAAACAAGTGGAGGGGAAAGCAGGGATCAAAGCAATCCTGCAGTGCTTTGATCCCTTTCCCCCTACACTTGCTAAGCCCCACTTAGATTTCTTAATTTTGGATTAGAAAAGTGGGGGGAGGTTTTATACTTGAGGACGTCTTATACACGGAAAAATACGGTATATAATACTGAAAGGATTACACAGATTCCTCACTAAAAATGAAAGCAACACCAAAATAGGTTCAAAGCAGTAAAGTATAAAATATATTCAAAGCGGTAAAGGACAACAGTCCATTTACAAAACTAACAAACACTCGGTTATTGAGGGAAAGCTTGCTTGAAGAGAAAGCTCTTCTGCTTCCAGAAGGACAGCCAAGATGGGGCCAGGCTGACCTCCAGTGGGAGGGAGTTCCAAAGTCCAGTAGCAGCAACAGAGAAGGCCTTTTCCTGTGCCCCTACCAAATACACCTGTGAAGGTGGCAAGGTCAAGAGAAAGCCCTTCCCTGATGAACTTAACCCCCATGCCAGTTTCTGAAAGAATCCTATACTTGATGAAATTTTAAATGAAAGGCAACATAACATTTTAAAAGGTTGCAGGTCACTGTGCTGCTTTATTTAGAAGTAAATTCCATTTAATTTCCTGACCCATTCCTCTGTATAAACAGAAATGAGATTGGACAGGTAGTATTAAATTCTGAAACCAGGTAAAGGCAGTCCTTGATTCCTAAGGAAGCTGTTTTTCTCTGGGCGTTGCACGTAAATTGGTAAAACATATATTACTACTGAAATGTTTTCTTTTTTTTTCAGATTAGATTTCTTATCTATAAAAGACACAGGAGATGTGATATTTTAGTAGATTAAAATAATCACGGTGATTATTTGTGTTTGTGAGAAAATATGACAGTCAGGTTTTGGAGAACCTATTGTGTTTTGAAAGCCTAATCTAATCCAGATTGTAGTGGACCTGTTTAAGTGTTTACATTTCTAACCCATGGAAATTGCCCCTAAAAGTCAGGGTCCAATGCAAATTAATAATTACACAGAGAGGTCACTGTAATCTAGAATACATTGGAAAATGCTTCTCCGCCCTCCCCCAAATGCATATTTTTATTTATTTGTTCAAAATACTTTTACCTCACCTTTCTTCTTAAAAAGGACCCAAGGTAGCTGGCATCTTTAAAAGACTTATATTTGAAAACTAAAAACAGTAAGCATTCCAATATTTAAAGAAGAAGAGCACACGAAAATGGGCCAGGTATTATGCACATTTCCCAAAAATGTGCAATGAAATGGTTCAAAGGGCCAGAACAGGTTTCAGTTTTCACTCAACCGTGAAACTCACTGCGGCCAGAATCCTCTTGCACGGCCACACAAATGGCGTAACTTAAGAAGTTGCATGCCAAATCATACAACATAGGCTGCCATTGGTAATGTCTATAGTGAGTGTTCTTCACTTGAGGCGATTCGCCTCCATTTGTGCTGTACCAGCATAACTGTATTTGGGGCCCTGGGTGACCTTTGAATTGTCACTTTTCCCAACTTAATTTACCTTGCAGGGTTGTTGATCAGAGGACAAAGTTGGGAAGGAGGAGAGCCACGTATGCTGCTTTGAAGTCATTGGTGGAAAGGTAGGATATAAGTATAACTCATAAATAGATAGGGGACGTGGTGGCGCTGCAGGTTAAACCGCAGAAACCTCTGGGCTGCAAGGTCGGAAGACCAGCCGTTGTAAGATCGAATCCACACGATGGAGTGAGCTCCCATCGCTTGTCCCAGCTCCTGCCAACCTAGCCGTTCGAAAGCATGTAAAAATGTGAGTCGATAAATAGGGACCGCCTCGGTGGGAAGGTCACGGCATTCCATGTCTAGTTGCGCTGGCCATGTGACCACGGAAACTATTTGGACAAATGCTGGCTCTCCGGCTTGGAGATGGGGATGAGCACCGCGCCCTCGAGTCGTACACAACAGGACTAAATATCAAGGGGAACCTTTACCTTTACCATAAATAGATGTGTTTGCCTACATATAAATTATTGCTACCTCACATTCCTTCTCTACATGGTGGGGACGTTCTGGGTGCAGGATTTATGGTTTGTTTGTTTCATTTTTATACCGCCCATCTGGCCGAGGGCCACTCTGGGCAGTTTACAACAAGGACACACTGCAGCATAATTAAAATGCCAGTTAAACGGGGACGGGAGATAAAAAATTATAAAATACAAAGAAACAATACCGTCCGGATGCATTAAAATACATTTACATAAGTAAACATTTAAAATAGTGGAATAGGTCATGTTAAGGCTTGATAAATTCAACTGATTCAGCAGGTATAATATTTTGAAACTCCTGCCTGAATAACAGGGTTTTTCATGACTTTTTTAAAATGGCCAGTGAAGGAGACAGATGAATTGCAGGAGGAAATTCATGCTACAGCTTTATTGTCCTCTTAGAATATTCATTGTTTGTTGACATGTGGTCTATGGGATTTTAAAGTTTGAATTTGTAAACCACCCAAAGTAGTCTTTGCACGAATAGGAAGGTATTATAGTGGTGCCTTGCATGGCGATGATAATCCATTCCATAGATTGCTGTTTAGTGAAATCATCGTCTTGCGAAAACCATTTACCCATTGGAATGCATTGAAACCCATTTAATGCATTCCAATGGGGAAAAATCTTAGTTGTTTTGCGAAGATCGCCCATAGGGCAGCCATTTTGCGAAGCACCAATCAGCTGTTAAAATGGCTGTCCTGCAAAGCATCGGACCCAAAAACATAGGGAAGCCATTTTGCGAAGCCGACGATTAGCTGTAAAAATCGTCGTCTTGTGAAAAAAAGGACCAAATCATCATCCAGCGAAAACTGCCCATTGGAATCACTGTTTTGTGAATCGCTGTAGCGATGGCAAAACCTCATCGTCGTTGTTTTGTGAGGTCGTCTAGTGAGGTACCACTGTAAATAAAAAAATTTACCAAATGTATGGTTCAGCATAGGTGGAAACACAACTGAAAGTCTCCCAACAGTCATTCAGTGTCTACCATTCTACCTACAGATCTCAGGCCCGTCCCAAAGCATTTTGCTGCCTGAGGTGAAGAGAGAAATGATGGCCTT
Source organism: Pogona vitticeps (assembly GCF_051106095.1). Taxonomy (NCBI): domain Eukaryota; kingdom Metazoa; phylum Chordata; class Lepidosauria; order Squamata; family Agamidae; genus Pogona; species Pogona vitticeps. The sequence goes on from NC_135785.1 coordinate 260,036,401, forward strand.
GCATTCTGCATACAGAAGCCAACCCACTGATACCTGCCTGTTCCTTCAGTGCTTGGTAGTCGGAAAAGTGGTTCCGAGTCAAGTCCCAAGTAAATGGTTTGAAGTTGCAAGTTGACTTCACCTCTGGCCTCCAGACCCCCAAGTCGCATCTGAGTCGAGTCACTGGAGCAACTTGAGTTGGAGTCCAAAGCAAGTTGCGACTCAGGAGTCCCCATTAGAGACTGTAATGCGCTCTACGTGGGGCTGACTTTGAGGCTGCTGCGGAAACTTCAGGTGGTGCAGAATGCGGCGGCCAGATTACTTATGGGTGTGAAAAAATACCAACATATTTCACCCACTCTGGCCGCTTTGCATTGGCTGCCGATTCCGCATTGACTTCAAAGTGTTGACGCTCACGTTTAAATCCCTAAACGGTTTAGGGCCTCGATATTTGGCGGAACGCCTTCTCCCACCAAGATCTACCCGAGTCACTCGTGCGAGCCAGGAGGTGAGGCTGAGGAGCCTAATGCCGAGGGAGGCCCGGAAGGAAAAGACAAGAAATCGGGCCTTCTCGGCAGTGGCTCCTCGCCTCTGGAACAACCTACCTCCTGAGATTCGCATTTCTCCCTCGCTGGGTATCTTTAAAAATCAACTAAAAACATGGATGTTTCGGCAGGCCTTCCCTCCACTCAATCCCTGATGTCCTCTTTCTCTACTCCCCATTGTTTGCTCTCAGTTTTTTGTAATGTCTATTTTATGTAACTTGTTTTATATATATTTATTGTTTTATTTTTATGCTGTTAGCCGCCTAGAGTGGTCTTAACCGACCAGATAGGCGGGATATTAAATAAATAAATAAATAAATAAATAAATAAATAAATAAATAAATAGATAGATAGATAGATAGATAGATAGATAGATAGATAGATAGATACATACATACATACATACATACATACATACATACATACATACATACATATAAATACACACAGTTGGACGTAACACTCACGTGTCCGCTGCCATCGATGTCTCCGTTCTCCCTTCCAATCGCTCCGGAGCTCATGGTCGACTGTCCACTCGTCAGCCTATGGGCAACACGATAGTCACGGGTGGGCAAAGCATAAACCTTGCTAGTTGAGGTTGCTTAGCGCTCCATCCTAGGCAAAGAGGCAGTCCCGAAAGCAGCCAAATCAGGGAGCTGGACAGGGGACAGATTGTATTTGTCTTCGGTGTGGAAGGGATGGTCACTCTCGAATTGGCTTCCTTGGCCATACTAGACGCTGTTCCAAGACCTCCATTCAGAGCACGTGACCATAGTCTCTCAAGACTGTAGGATGCCTAGTCTCTATTCAAGAACCTTGCAGTTCTCGGAAAATAAAGAAACAGGCCATTTAAAAGTTTCTAGATAGCGTTGCTGGCTGCCGTAAATACATTTCTGTGGGTTTAAACTGATTCCTGTTTATAGGATAAAGGTTCTCTATGTGAGCTTCTCTCTCCTGGCATCTTTTTTAAAAAGATGGCCAGCTTCTGTGTCTTCACAATGAAGAACACCCTGTCCTTCGTTGCATCTGCAGCAGCGCACAGAAATTTTTACTAATAATAGCTCTATAACTTTTCAGAAAGGACAAGTTGCAAAGACTAAAATGGAAAAAAAAATGAACTTGACTCTGGTGGCCGAATTTAAGAGGTTTTCTTACAATGGGCTATCAGCGTATTTTCCTTTTTAGCCTGATTTTACTGGATATTGTGCGGTTAATTATTCAGTGTGGCACTAATCTGTTCTGTCCTGCCTTATAAATGCAGCGAATGATCTAATAGCCCATCATGTGGTTGTGTTGCTGAAGGTAAGCAGGCAAGCTTATTTGGTACACCTCCTTCAAGAAAGTTGTAAAGCTGTGAAAGAAAGAAAAATCTCCTTTCTTGCCATCTTCTGTCTCCTTCCACCTCTGGAAAGAAGCCTTCCATTTATTTTTCATTTTTTCTAAAAGGTACAGCACATCTTAATTGTGGGTGTTTTTTTTTTTCGCTTTGATTCGTTCCTCTGCTCCAAGGGGAGCAGAAGAAGGAAGTTTTTAATTTCCCACTATCTTTAAGTTGTTACGCTTCCATTTGAGACATTAATGATATTGGGAAATTGAAAGTAGCTAGGAAACTAAAAGTCTGTTACGCATTTATTTGTTTAGTTATTTATTGCATTTCCGTTCTGGCTTTCTCCCAGCAGTGGGAGTCAAGGTGGCTCACAGATCATTAAAATATGAACAGGAATGAAAGATAACATATATACAGCCATGTAAAAATTATTCAATAGGACATCATTATAATTGTAGTAGGGAAACAAATTAAGAAATAGGAAAACATTACAAAAACTCGTTAAAAAGGACTGTAATTTGGCAGTGAATTTAGGGTGACTAGGACTTAAATATACACTGGCCTGATGTAGTGGAGAGATTATTACATGACTTACAGCCTCTGCTTGTCTTTACGCTCTGATGACCAACCTCAAAAATGGTTTGGTGAAATAATTTATCCAGCCCCCTATTGTTCTCTCCTAACATCTGTTCTTCAGTGGTGGTGAAAGTTTTCTGCCTTCCTTTGCTCACTCCATATTCCAGTCTCCCACAATATGCTGGGTTTCAGCACCCTGTTTCATAGTGGCTGGAACGCCTTGGCCTCCAAATGAGCTTTCTAGTTTCTTTTTGCATCATTTAAATGTCTTTTTGCAGGCCTTTCAACATTTCTATCTCAAAAGGATCTAGGAATCTTATCCGGTCTCTGTGGCATTGCTGATGGTAGACTTGAGCTCCTGTCTTGCATTCAGAGTTCCAGAATACTCTGTTCTAAAAGAGAGATTTGTCAACTCTGAGACGGAGTGGCAGCCAACACTATTGATTTTCTTGAAGCCTAAATAACTCTACCTACATCTTGTTTGTACGCATGCCTGTGCACTGACTTCATGTGCTTTTCCATTGGAAAAAATATATAAGTGTTCAGTACTCAGCGGGAGAATATATGCAGTGAGTCTGTTGACAAGCGTTATGCTCTCTGGGGGTCTGAAAATTCTGCCCGTGGAGGCTTTATTTGCATATGGAGATCTGACATTGGATGCTGCTCTTATCAAGCCAGGCACCTATAATCAGGGATGATGGCAAGTCTTGGGTACCAAGTCCTGAGTTCAAGTTTGAGTCCTTGCTCCCAAGCCTCAACTCCCAAGTCCCTATGAAAAATAAGCTTTTTTCCCCAGAAAAAAGGAGGAGTGGTTGCCTTCTGAGTGGCGAGTCAAGTCCGAGGCATTTTTAAAAAAAAAAAAAACCACACAAATCTGAGTCGAGTCACTGGTGTGACTTGTCCAACTTGACAGTGTGTCCCATGATTCGGGACCCCATGATTTGCCTATTATTATAGGCGTCACAGATTCCCTTCCCCCGCCTCCCCAGCTGGATCCCCCACTCACCGGCCAGCGCATGCTCTCCTTCTCCTCCTCTTTGGCTGTTCAACCAGTCTCTGGCAGGAGCACAGGCTTCTTTGCCCCGCCTCCTTGCCTGGCCACCCAATCAGACAAGGAGGCGGGACAGGCCACCCCATGGGCTCCTGCCGGGGACTGGTTGAACAGCTGGAGAGGAGGAGGAGAGGAGCACGTTCCGACCGGCGAGTGGGTCATTGGCTAGGGAGGCAGGGGAAAGGAACGAACCAGCACGAACCCCCAAACCAAGGTTTGTGCCCATCTCTACTAAGCCCTTATTTGTTTGTTTCTTTTTAACCCCACTTTTCTCCTTAAAAAGGACCCAAGGTAGCTTACATCATTCAAAAGACAATATTACATTTTAGCCGCTAAGATATTCAAAGCCTTAAAAATGTAGATCCTACACATGGGCTGGAATCCTGCTACTTTGTTCCGCATGCAAATATTAAACTAGAATTAAACCAGTATTATATTTAAAGCGGTAAATAAAATCAATACTAAATACACCTTTAAAAGCAAGAAGGCACAATGTCCTTTATTGTGCATGAGAAGAAAGTCACTGGCTCTTGTTTTTTCCCTCTCCTTTGCAGGTAAGAGAACAAGGAGAGAGCATAAGGAGGGAATCAGGAAGTTAAAAGATCTTGTGTGTTTTGATCAGAGGCAGAAAGTTGCTTTTTTGGTCTACAGTTCCCAGAATACACCAGCCTGATCTCGTTGGGATGCTTTGGGAATTGTAGGAAAATATGATTCCATTTCCATTCTATTTCTACTAGGTGTAATTATTATTCTACTTATCTAAAAACGTGCATCACGCCCTTAAAGAGTTTATGCACTAATCATGAGAACTGAGAGCAATTAAAGCTGATTAGTCCAACAGAACTAAAAGATACAATTTGAAAAGATAAATAATATAAATACTTCAAAAAACTCAAGGAGCAAATGCTTTTCTGAACGGATAAGCAGTGGCAAATCAAGTGCCTCTTAAAATAATTGTTTGTTTGTTGACCAGTTAAAAAGAGATGTAATTGGAAATTATGTTTATCCTTAAGGGTAGGTAGTCTCTATCATCTATACAAACCTTTTTCTAGCCTAGTCTAGCCTCCCCTCCATCAGAACTAGAAATGCTCATAAAAACACATCCCATTTTACAAATCCAAAGATAGAATGATTAAAATCCCGTTGCATAACTTACGCAGATGGATGATGATGACACTGGCAGGGGTTTTTTTTCCTGTAATTTAAAGCTTCCTATGGAGTAGTATATGATTAAAGTAATAAATACATAAATAAATTCTTTCCCATGGCTTTTCTGACTCCCAAGGAAACTAGGAGCTATGGGATGGAAGGAGGAAGTCTTTAATTACTAAAAATTGCGGCTACCGGAGATGTTATCTCCCTCCCACCTCTGTATGTAATGCAACAGGATTTTTGCCTGTATCCATACCTCTCTCATTCTTCGTTTGTTAACCAAAACTAGTTAATGAAATAACATTCTAATTCCCATTTGAAGATTGGAAATGGAATATAAGAGTTTGTCTACTAAATTCTTCTTACTCCAAAGCATAAAGTGATTCATACATTAACTTTTTGTTGCTTATTGTTCCTCCCTCCCAGGTCTGTTTCTGACATCACAACCTTCTCCCATCATGTCAGAGCCTATAACGCTAAATGTTGGTGGGAAGTTGTACACAACGTCTCTCTCCACTTTGACCAGTTTTCCAGATTCCATGTTGGGCGCCATGTTTAGCGGCAAGATGCCAACCAAGAGGGATGGCCAGGGCAACTGTTTTATTGACAGAGATGGCAAGGTTTTCCGCTATATCCTCAACTTCCTGAGAACTTCTCACCTGGACCTCCCGGAGGACTTCCAAGAGATGGGCCTCCTTCGACGGGAAGCTGATTTTTACCAAGTTCAGCCTCTAATCGAGGCCTTGCAAGAGAAGGAAGTAGAGCTCTCCAAAGCAGAAAAGAATGCCATGCTCAACATCACCTTAGACCAGAGGACTCAGACAGTACATTTCACAGTCCGGGAAGCCCCTCAGATCTACAGCTTGTCCTCTTCCAATATGGAGGTGTTCAACGCTCACATATTCAGCACCTCCAGTTTGTTCCTGAAGCTCCTGGGCTCGAAACTGTACTACTGTTTCAATGGCAACCTCTCCTCCATATCCAGCGGCTTGCAGGATCCCTACCACGTGACCTTAGATTGGGTGGCAAGCGTGGAGGGCCTGCCGGAAGAAGAGTACACGAGGCAGAACTTAAAGAGGTTATGGGTCCTTCCAGCCAAGAAGCAAATCAACAGCTTCCAGGTGTTTGTGGAGGAAGTACTGAAAATTGCCATGAGCGATGGGTTTTGTGTTGACTCCTCCCACCCACATTCTTCAGATTTCATGAATAATAAGATTATCCGGCTCATTCGGTACAAGTAAACCAAGTTCTCCGGGGGTCCTTTCTGAATAACAGCAATGATGTGTTGAAGGGATGTCTTGACTTGAGTTTCACATGGAGCCTACTTTGCAGGTCATGCTCTAATCTGAATGATGGCCTACTAACTGGATGTTAGTGTTCACTTAATGGACTAACCAATCTACATTGAGCCTCTAGAATGGCAGGTAATGGGTATCTCAGCTACATGGGGGGGGGTTCCACAGTACGGCTTGTGGAACCAACATTATCCTTTCCCAAGAGGCCTTGTTAGCAAGTGATGAGTCTCTTTTTGAATGACCAGGTTGGCATTGGTAATGACATCAGCACTGGGGGGAAAGGCCCATCTTCTGGGCATTTTCCACCCCCCTTTGCATGTTTGATGCCTTTCTGCCTGGCAGAGGAGAGGCTGAAATTACTGCAACATGGATCAGGACGGAGAAATGTTGAAGGATACATCGTCGTAAGGGGTCAAGACAGGAATGAAGCTGGTTTACCTTTGCCCTAGTGGGGGAAAGAAGCAATATTTAATGGTTTACACAGAGACAGAGATTGGAGAGGTACTACTTTTGTCTAATGATAGGTGACTTATTTTAACCTCTCTTTTCCCTTTGGAAAAGGATATTTGTGCAATTTAACCTATCAGAAGCAATGGTAATGATGCTAAAATCCATGGTGATATATGCCTTCTTTTTTTGCATGAGTTAAACGCTGCTAAACATTTCTGAAGGAACGAGAAATCTGAAATGAGCAGGGCATGATCGATATCAAAGCTGATTCCTGTCTCATGTACATAATACAGTCTGCGGCACATGGATATGACGTGGCTCAGATCCCTGAGAATAACAGTCCATGTTTCTGCTGTTTTCCAAAAAAATAACCCTGAACGATCAGTTTAGCAGATGTAAAGGAAATAAAGATGACACCTTTGTATTTGGTGCTATGACTACAGGAGACGGTGGAACAAAGTCCGATGCTAGGAATTTCATGGGAGATGCCTGTCCAGTCAACAAAAATTGCTACCCAGATGTGGCAGGGAAATGTAGAGTATTCCTTTAAGCCCATCCAGGATGCTTTGACAAAGATACTAATTTCCCAGATGGAGGAGGAGGAGGCAGAGAGAAACAGGGTGGGGATTCTTTCTATAACAGCTCATTTGGGGGAACCTGTAGTGCAATCAGTTATATTCACTTCCCAATCAGAACCTAATTCCCTAAACAAATAGTTTTACTTTTTTTAAAATCTTAGGTTACCCTTCATTGCACACTTATCCAGGATTGCGCTGTACGGTAAACAGTGGGAGATACGTCTGAGTGGCCATGCGTCCTGCATAGCGTTGGGGGGGATCCATACTGTTGCACCGTTAGGGATTGATTCCCCATCTTTTGCACAAGCCTCAAATAGGCTAAGGGGGGGGTGTCGCATAGTAATAAAATCACCACCACCAAAAAAAAAAAAGGCAGTAAAAAGAACAGCCAAAGAGATTGCTTTAAAAAAGAACGAGTTGGCGAGAAAAAGCCTCTAACAGCCCGCGTGAATCTGAAAGCGATATCGCCGTGGCCATAAGGTAGCCCTAGTCATCTCTGTCTTGAAAGCTGGTGCTTTAGCTAAAGGTGATTAAAAGGTATACAGGTTACATGTATCAGGGTTAGATGCACCTTCGAACTGCAAAACTAGATGGGCGGTGGGTGAACTGGTGACGCCTTTGAATTGATCAATGATTAACTGATGGCTTTTCTGTCTTACCTGTACGGAGATTGTTTTGTAAAATCTCACCCAGCCTGTTGCTGTTTAAGAGGGTCATAGCTCTGCCCCAGTGGAATTATATTACAGTCCATCCTGCCGTTCTCCTGCTACTTTGAAGGTCTAAAGCTAGCAGCAAAGACATGCATGATCAGGCCTTTGGTGAACCATTGTGATTGGCGTTCCCTTCACTTTATTGCAGTGGTTCCCAACCTTGGGTAACCCAGGCGCTCTTGGACCGCAACTCCCAGTAACCCCGGCCAGCAGAAGTGGTGGTGAAGGTTTCTGGGAATTGCAGTCCAAGAACAACTGGGTTGCTCAAGGCTGAGAACCACTGCTTTATTGGGATTTTAAGGCTTGCTTTATGCTACCTTTATTACTACAGTGACTCATCTGTGTTCTTTGAAGAGTCTGAAAAATAGTACATTTCTGGACCACAGAGCCCAGAATCTCAGTGGCTAGCCACAATAGGAAGATTTGAGACACCATAAATTACATTCCAGAAAAAAAGATATTACTCTGCTTCTTCCCATTAGCGAAGCCAGTTCTTTGCCTACATGTCAGTAACAAAATGGAAGCCTCATTTCTGGGTTTTGTGGCAAACAGCTGTGCAAAGTTGCTTTTAAACTGAAGAGTAGGAAGCACAGTATTTACGAGAGCTTGGGCCCGACTCCATCTCCGCTTGTTGACTTTCCTTGAAGACTGCGCATGTGTGGAGCACATTCCTCAGAAATCTTAAATGGTGCAACAGCAGATATAAGTACATACATTTATTTTAACTTGAGGTATTTTGAAACATTCTCATCATATTTTTGTATCTCTGCCCTTGGAAGTGTTCTTATACTGGTAAGGATTTCGCATCCTATGTGTTAATTTACTGGTCATTAAAAAAAAATTTGTGCAGCAAACGGATATGTGCTTTATTATTTCTGTCTTTGAAGATTTCAAAAAAGATTAAAGAGCTCTTATTTCTTTTTAAGTATAGGCCAGTTCACAAGACCTCCCCCTCCACACTTTTAAAGAATATTTTATGGGATGAAAACAATGGAATATTGTTTGTACAGTACCTCTGCTGGTGTAGCAGCAATAACGTCACCACCAGCACCAGATTGCTACTAATTAGATACTTCCTGCTTGGATTTTGGGTTGTTCATGACTCATGTGAAATAAGATGAAGTCTCATTACACAGCAATCTGAAATTGACTTAGTAGCAGTGTTGCTGTGGTGATGTTATTCCTGCTGCACTGGTAGAGCTATGTTTAAACACATCTCTGGTCTCTCCTACCTAACCACATCTTCACCTAATTTTTCAGATAAGTAAAAAGCTTCATAATTTGGGTTGCAATGGGAAAAAGTTCTTACAGCCGGAACGGAGGGCCAAAATCCTATTGACTTTTTATGTTGGCCTAATAGCAATTCCTGTAAGCTTCATTGTTAAATTACAGCAAAATAAGAAGTTAGTGGAGGAATTTACGGTGCTGCACGGAGTCATACAACCAAGTGCGTAACAGCAAATGCTTACACTGACTTCTTTAAATTGCAGCAATTCACCAAGGCGATTTTATGTCAATTGTGTTACAGTATTTCAGTAGGCATAAGATTTTGGTCAATGGCTCTGAAAATCAGGTCATATCCATGCCCTAGAGAAGAATGATGGAATACTTTGTGGTCCAGGCGGAGAAGTACAAGAAGTGTACCCAGAGGATTAATGGGTGAGAAATTACTCTGAAGTGAATTATAGTTAGAAGAGTAGTAGTTAATTGTTGGCAAAATCAAGGGATATACTTCTCTTTTTTTAAAAAAAACAACAAGCCTTTTCACACCTTGAACAGATTATTAAGGCACTAAAACGTCATAAACTAGTTACTTATGTCAGCCTCAGTGCAATTATATAAATTGCGTTTAGTAGCTTTTTCCTGAATGCATATTGAACATCTGTCATTTATTGTTCCATAATCCACTGTTGCGAAATCTTGAGCATCCCTTTGCTTGCTTCAGAAACAATTGTAATGTGATGGTCCGTTAACTACTGAAATCTCTGGCATCTACAAGTGCTTCCTTTCGGACTACAATGCGTGTATTGGACGTTCCCATTCTGTGTAGAGAACGCTGTTGTTTTCCATATCTGTTGTCATATTCTTGTTAGGATTTTGCAAGATTCACTACAGTGATCCCCACCAACCAACCCCCTTAAGCAGACTAGGCAATAGGCTCCCATTTCATGGTTGCACCCCTAAATTACTTGGAAAATAGGTCTGTTGCTTTGAAATAAGGAGAGGCTACATGATCCCACTAAAGACTATTTCAGTAGTACAGTAATTTAATTACTGTATAGCTCGTTTTTTAATGTTCAACTTATGCTTTTAATTCTGGTAGTTGTTGTTGTTGTTGTTGTTTTTTTACTATTGTGAGCGGCCATGGGTGCCCTTATCAGGAGATAAACACTCTCCTGAGATGCATTGTTCCACCCACTGTGGGGAGTGAAAGAATCCTGTCTCTGCAGCTCCACTCATCAGCAGGACCAGTAACCCTCATTAGTGCATATGCACCAACACTGTCATCCACTACAGAAGTGAAAGACAAATTCTACGACGATCTGGCAGCTACTATCAAAAAGTCCCTGAAAGAGAGTCACTGTTCATTCTTGGAGACTTTAATGCTAGAGTTGGTGCTGATCACAATTCTTGGCCCACTTGTCTAGGCCGTTTTGGCATTGGAAAGATGAACGAAAATGGCCAACGCTTACTGGAATTTTGCTGTTACTATGGTCTCTGTGTCAGCAACACATTCTTTAATACGAAGCTGCAACACAGAGTTTCCTGGAGACATCCAAGATCCAAGCATTGGCATCAGCTCGATTTGATCCTCACTAGACGTTCTAGCCTTCCCAGTGTTACAATCACACGCAGCTACCAGAGTGCTGATTGCGATACTGATCACTCCCTGGTGTGTAGTAGAGTAAAACTGCGAACAAATAAATTGTATCACATGAAAAAGGAAGGAAGACCACGTATTGACATCAACAAGACTCGCGATCAAAGAAAAGTGAAGGAATTTGCCCAAGCACTCGAGGAAACCCTTCCAGGTCCAGCTAATGTAAATGCACCTGAACGATGGGAACACTTCAAGAACACTGTCTACAACACCGCCTTGTCCACCTTTGGCAAGAAGACCAGAAAGATGGCTGACTGGTTCGAAGCCCATTCGGAGGAGTTAATGCCAGCCATTGAGGATAAGAGAAGAGCTCTAGCAGCATACAAAGCCTGTCCTAGCGAGTACAACCTGCAAGCTCTTCGAGCCGCTCGTAGCCAAGTCCAACAGGCTGCCAGGAGATGCTCCAATGACTATTGGCTTCAGCTTTGCTCTCAGATACAGATAGCAGCGGACACAGGTAACATCAGGAGAAAGGTGGACTATAAATAAATAAACCGCAGCAGCAACAGCAAACTTGAGATGCGCAAAGTTGTGGTTTTTTTCTTGGACTACAAGTCCCAGAGGTCCCCAGGCACCATCCTGCGGAATTCTGGGAGTTGTAGTCCAAAAGGAGAAAATGGCACACCTGCCCACATGGATTAGCCCCGCCCCGGTAAAGCGGAGGGGCTAGGAATGAAACAGAACACGCCGGGGTTTACCGCGCAAGCGCGTAGCTCTTCCCGCGCAGGCGCTCTGGGATGGAAGAGCCGTTGAGAAAGCGGCGCGTGCTATCTGGGGCGCATGCGCGCTGGCCGGTCTTGTGTGAGGCTCTTGGAAGGGAAACGGCCTGTCATGGCGGCGCATGGAGGCGGAGGCTGGTTCTTACCTGTGGCTTTGGGCGTCACGTTCCTCAAGTTGCTTCTCATCCCGACGTAGTAAGGAATTCAGACTCGTTATTTTTAATCCCCTCCATCCGGTGATTCTACAGGGCGGGAATTGGGTTATATATTTGGCTGTTGGCGGTAAGAGACAGCCCCCCCCCGATTTCTGGCTGTTCCCATGAGGTGGTGTTCCCCATTTTGAACTACTCCCCGCCTGCAAATACCGCGTATTTCTTGGATTTTGGTTCTTTGCCTTGGGAGTTTAATTTCTCGGATTTTTCGCGTGGCTTCAAAAGAAGGAGGGAGGGTCGAGACTTTATACTGTGGGTTTTTTTAAAAAAATATAAACCTCTAAATAATAAAGAAGGACTCGATGAACAAAGTGGAACATAGAGGGGCCATGCCAGAAAAACCTATACAGTATATGAATTGCTATATAATGGTATAGCTCTTTTTAAAAATGATTTTGTATTTTTTTCTTAAACTACAACATAAACGGGACCTCGTGCACTAATCCTCTTCTTCCTCTATCATCATCTTCCTTTATTGTCCTTTTCTCCAGAACTGCACTGATTCTTGATTTGGAGCTTTCCCTTTTTCCTCTTGCTAGCACATATTCAAGAAATCTGCCCCAAAGATCATAGAAATTATTCTATTACATTTCTCCTTTCTTAACCTTTAAGTTACAAGATAACTTATCATTTATAGCAATGTTCCATATTTCATGATACCATTCTTCCATTTGAAATTCAGACTTTGATTTCCAATTCCTATTTCAGTCACTAATCCTAGTGGAGAGTTAAATTGACATAAATTCTTTCTATATTTGTACCAGATGTTTAACATAGTCTTTAAAAATGAGTTATTAATTTTGCTTATTTTATATTTCTTAATGGGACCAAATATATGTTTTTCAGTGTCCACCTGTAAATCTGATGATTCCATTTCCCACCAAATTAACCTCTCTGGGTTATATATAATTTCCCCAAGGAACCTCAACTGATTAGCCAAATAATAATTTTTTATACCTCCTAGAGTCTGTAACAAAGAGGAAGAGAATAGAAACATTATTGAAGAAGAACAAGATGGATATTATTTACCTACAAAAGACTTATCAAAGGATGGAGTTAATTAACTGAAATTTAGGGCCTCGATACTTGGCAGAACACCTACGTCCACCAAGATCTACCCGTGTCACTCGCGCGAGCCAGGAGGTGAGGCTGAGGAGCCTAACGCCGAGGGAGGCCCGGAAGGAAAGGACAAGAAATCGGGCCTTCTCAGCGGTGGCTCCTTGCCTCTGGAATAATCTACCTCCTGATATTCGTGCGGCTCCCTCGCTGGGTATTTTTAAAAAGCAACTAAAAACACTGATGTTCAGGCAGGCTTTCCCCTCAATCAACTCTTGACCTCCCCTTCCTCTCCTCTCCCACTCTTTGTCCTATTTTGTTGAAAGTTCTGTTTTTAAGTAGTATTGTTTTTATATATATTGCTAGTTGTTTTTTGTAAGCCGCCTAGAGTGGTCTTAACCGACTAGATAGGTGGGATATAAATTAAATTAAATAAATAAATACAAAACATACACATTTATGAAAAAGGATTTGGCACTTCCAAATCCAAAGGTGTAGTGATATTGATTTCTAAACATTGTGAATTTATGGTAAAAGAAGTAGTAAAAGATAGTGATGATAGATATTTGATAATACAGGGATTAATGGGGGAAGAAGATCATACATTAGTAAATGTTTATGCACTGAATGTGAATCAAGGAGAATTTTATAAAGGAACATAATTATAATAAATTAAAAGGAAATATTAAAAGGAATATACTAACTTAAAACTTTCTTGGTTTGGAAGGATTACACTGATAAAGATGAAGATTCTACTAAAAATTAAATTTTTATTTTGAATGTTACCAGTACAGTTAATAAGATTATTTTAAATTTTGGCAAAGAATGATTAATAAATACTGTAATAAAGGGAAGAGAGCCAGAATAAATATTTATTTTATTTATATCCCGCCTATCTGGTCGTGTCAGGACCACTCTAGGTGACTAAAGTAAAAAGTATTGGTATAAAATAATGGTATAGCTCTATGTCCGGACTTAAATCTCATACACTTCTGCAGGGCTGAAGGTGCATAGGATTATACCTTCAGACTATTACACTGGTATGTGCTGGAAGGGAAATTGGGGCTTGTTGCTTGTGAATATGCTTTTGAATTCTGGTGCTGGAGGAGACTCTTGAGAGTCCCCTGGACTGCGAGGAGAACAAACCTATCCATTTTGAAGGAAATAAACCCTGAATGCTCACTGGAAGGACAGATCCTGAAGCTGAGGCTCCAGTACTTTGGCCATCTCATGAGAAGAGAAGACTCCTTGGAAAAGACCTTGATGTTAGGAAAGTGTGATGGCAAGAGGAGAAGGGGACGACAGAGGATGAGATGGCTGGACAGTGTCATTGAAGCAACCAACATGTATTTGACACAACTCCGGGAGGCAGTGGAAGATAGGAGGGCCTGTCGTGCTCTGGTCCATGGGGTCACAAAGAGTCAGACACGACTAAACGACGATCTATTAGACTATGAATAATTTCAGAGAATCATGAAGTTGGAAGGGGCCTATAAAGCCATCAGGTCCAACCCCTTAATGCAGGAATACAGATCAAAGGATCTCTGCCAATTATTAGTCTACAAGGTAACAATAGCATTGTTAACAGAAATGGCAAACTGTGAGTCAATGTAGCATTTCGTATTTGTTAATGACTTAGGGAGTCTTGATTGATAGTCCTTTTAATTGGATCTCCAGCATCCATATACACCTTTATTTCAGCTGCTTCTCTTTTATGTCTCGTTTTGTAGTGGTTCTCCCCCCTCCTCAAAACAGCTACTGTACTTCAAGTAATTCAAAGAGAGTCCAGCTAGGTGGAAATGTTCTGAAACAGTATTTTGTGTGTTGCCATTCCTGATGTCCAGTTTTTTATCCATTCTTTCTTTTGTGCAGAGATAATCCTTTTTGCTCTATAAAGAGTGCAGAAGGGCATTGTTGGTGAAGGATGGCATAGATCACATTAGCAGAGGAACAAATAAACATACCACTAATGTTGTGTGTGGGATTGTGGACCATGTAACTGGGTTGCCAGAGTAGATGTGGTCACAGAGGTGGCATCTGGGTTTGTAGCAGGGTTTAATTCCCAGCTCTGTAGTGTTGTCTAGTCTGTTGTATGTCAATAGTTGTGTGAGGTTGGGGGGGTTGTCTGTAAGCAAATATAAGTCTGCCACCAAGAGTTTGAGAGAGTGAAGTATTGCCAAGAATAGGTTGTACTGTAGATAATTTATAATGCACATCTGTTGTCTTAGTTGTAGATTGAAGGTGAGATTTTGTAGTTTTCTCTTCTGGGTCTGTCTTGAATTAGATTGCTTCTGGTATTCATCTTGCTAGTTCATGAAGAATTTGGTCCAGATCCAGCTGAGGGCATGGAAGAAGGGGGGTATATTGGGCTTCTGGGACGGTATGGAAAATTCTGAGAAGCACCCATTAAGTTTAATAATGCAGGAGATAGGAGTTTTGTCCAAGCATGCTATTTCTGAGGAAACTGGCATCTTTTCAAGCTATACTTAGCTTCTCTTACCAGTACTGCAGTTGCAAGATGTGGTCAGGAGACTAAGTAGAGACCTGAGTGCACTTTTCTCCTTTCAATAATAACAGCAATGCACGATTGCATTTGGCAAGTGCCAAACTAACGGGCAGAAATCTGCTCTCAAAATCGAACATAACGTTAGAGCAGTTACCTCCTTTTGTGTGTAAACCTTTATGATTGTTTTTGCAGCAAGCCTTCTGAACATGTGGTTGAAGGAAATTTACCCAAAGTTGCACATAGTTATGAGAAAAGGGGTCTCTAAATCATTCATAGCTATACAGAAGTGGGAATTTTGGCAGGTGGCACTTACCCGGCCATCCAGGGTGCAGAATGGCCTCTTCTATCTCATTACTACACAAACCCTGTTTCCTTTTCCATTAGATCATTTAACAATCCTGTAGAGTGCCACTATGTCACTATCCCTTACTGTAGTTGTTTGTGTAATAATGCATGAATTGGTTCTTTTGTGCTTTCCTCACAGTTCCTAGTTTTCTAAAGTGGGAAATGTGAATGCTCAGTGTCAGTGTTGTGGTGACTGAAATGCTAAAATGTGTTTATTTAATCTAAAATATGTTTATTTAAATCTGATTCCATTATTTGAATTAGGAAGCTGAATGGCATTATCCCAGTTATAGTTCATGGAAAGAGCATCCTTCCACACTCAGGCACTCCTTCCCCTGCAACCTGCCCTCACAGGTGTGCTTGGGTGGGGACACGGGACGGGGGAGTCCTTCTCTGCCGCTGCTCCTTAAGACTCTGAAACTCCCTCCCACGGAAAGCCAAACTGGCCCCATCTTTGCCGTCCTTCCACAAGCAGGCAAAGACTTTTCTCTTCAGGCAGGCTTTTCCTTAGTGACTTTGTGGTCTGGGAGGAGTTTTTAAAGTGGATTATTGTGCTCTTTTGCTTTTAAATTCGTTTTACTATTGATTTTATTTACCATATTTAATATAATACTTGTTTAATTCTTTTCAGATATTTGTATACTTACTGTTTCTACCTTTTAAATATTTTTTTACTAATGTAAGTCGCCTTGGTTACTTTTAAGGAGACATGTGGGATAAAGTAATTTTAATAAATAAATAGATCTAATTAGGTTAATATATGAGTGCATCTGTGAAATTGTGTGGTCTTTTAGGTGTATAACAGAGTATTTATTTCCAGTCTCGTATATATTGCTGTTTTACAGTAAAATACAGTGCAAATAACAGTGTTATGTGAAATTTCTATATAGAAATACTAATAAATCACTTCTTGTAGTCACTCCACAGATTTTGAAGTACACAGAAATTGGCTTGCCATCACCTATAGTTTGCCAGTCTCTCAGTGGTATTATGAGGTAAGTGTGTGCATCGTGTTGTGTTGCACAGAAGCATTTTCGGTTCTTAGAACAATCAAGTAAAGTTATATTTGAAGTTCTAGGCACTAGCATGCCTTTTAAACCATGTTCCTTTTGTGGAACCTAGACTCCCTGCTTGCCCCACCCAGGGGTGCTTTGTGTGAACTTTGTAAGAGCTGTGCAGGGACTGGGTACGATGAATCACCAAATGACCTCCAAACCCCTGTTTAAAAGTGTTCTTAAAATTAGAAACACATTCTTTGATAATTAGTGACTCATTTTCCACCTTTTCTTGTTTCACTTATAATTGTCACTAAAAGTGTATGTTTACTTTAAAGTCATATTTTCGATTTCACTGCTTCGATAAAACAACGGTTGGGGCCTTGTTCTGGGTTAGAATTAGCAATGGGGATGAATCTGTGCCAACATCTGTAATATCCCTGCCTGAATTCGAACACAGTAGAGCATGATAGGCACCTTCCTGGTTCTGTTGCTGGTGATCTACATCTTTATTGTGCAACAACCTTCTTGGCACTATTAGGCGAAAGATCTGAATCTTGTTATTCACTTGCTGAATAACTTGCTTGCTGAATGAGTATCTGGTCCACCAGAGTTTGTGCTTGCTTAGAGGTCTGATGTTTGTTGAGGAAGCTGAATCTAGTGCAGACAGATGTATAGTCTTCTGTCTGCTCTCTCAGCTTTCCTAGAGTAAAGCGAAGGTCTCTGTCTGGTTTAGAACAGTTAACTGATCCAGATCATTCCCCTTTGAACATTAAACAAACAATCCCACCCTGACATCTGCTTGATGTGTTTCATGATACATTCAGATATTTTTTTCCTAGTAGCAGAATATGACACTTTGCAAAGAATCTGGGGACCCCAATACATCTTGTATTTTGAACTTTTCCTTTTATAATCAGCTAGCTTCCAGTTCTCATCATAGCTGGAATTCTGAGAATGCAGGGCGTCCACTCGAAAAGATGTTAGGGTGGAACATTGGGATTATATCGATTATATGGACCAAGTGAAAGTGATAAAGGCAATTCTTCTGCATCATAATAAATAATTTGTTAAGTAAATGTAATTTAAGTAATGCAGTTCTTGTTCTGACTGTTGGCTTTGAACCCAGAATTCCTAGATCCTAAACAGTACTCTACCAACTAAGACAAAAATTTTCACTAATGTTACTCAAATTAGGCTGCTAATTTTTAAAAACACAAATGCAGCGATATATTGCACATTTTTCTTTTTCTGGCCATCATGTAAAGGGGCAAAGCACTGATTCACAAAACTGGAAACTCTGCTCCATTTCCGTCTGATGTTTTGTTTCAGCAGGCCGTTGCTGCACACTGTCAAGCTTCTCATAGCCGTGAGGGCAAGAAAGTTAATTGAATGCTCAAGATTTACACTGAGCTGTACCCTGGGCCTGTTGCTACATAGCAGGATTGTGGAATCCACAATTCTTAGGTTCAGGGAGTCTCTTGTCCAAGTGAAAAACAAGAATTTGTGACCCTCTGATTGCTGGTGAAATCCAGTTCCCCTCAGCCAGCCTGATGATGATGACAAAGGGTGATGGGAGTAGTTTTCTGGCCTGATGTAGGACATATGCTCACCCATTTCCTTTTGTCCTTATGCTTATGTTTGTATTGTTCATAGACTGAAAGGGATGTAAGGAGAATAAGAGATTTTAGTAATGGGGGGAGGGCTTTCTACTTTCCAAAAGCCTGTTTAAAGGCAAGGGCTCACTTGGATATTTGAGTCACCATGAGAATATGCACCAGCCAGTTCTTTATAAGTTCTTGCACTACTTGACTCCTGCCTTATACAGATTCTTCTTCCATCTTTTTTAGGCAACCTCTGAGTGGACCTTGGACTACCCTCCTTTCTTTGCATGGTTCGAATATGCACTTTCACATGTTGCCAGATATTTTGACAAAGAGATGCTGGTGGTTCAAAATCTCAACTATTCCAGCCATGCCACTGTTCTATTCCAGAGGTTTTCGGTGATCTTTACAGATGTGCTGTTCATCTATGCAGTTCATGAGTATGTCCATATACGCTTACTTAAATACATCTTGCTAGGGAGTGGGGCAAAGAATGGAAACTAAGATAATCTGAAAACAATTTGACTGTCTTGGGTATTCTTTGAAATGAACATATTATGTAAAGGTCTATTGAAGGAACAGGTGCATGTAGAGATGAAATTGCCTGTGTACCTCTGACTTAGTGCTTAGAAAAGTCATTTTTCTTGACTTACAACTCCCAGTACCATACTGACTGAGGATTTCTGGGAATTTTACTGAAGTCCAACAAGATAACCTTTTAAACTTTACTCTGACTTGCTGACATTCTGGAGAGCCATAGCCTAGTGGTATAATGTGTACTTTGCATGTGAAGTTTCCATGTTTAATTGCAAATATATCTACTAAAATTCATCAGTAATGATAATCTTTGTTCTTTCAGTTTTCCTGTTACGGAACTTCAGGCTCTTAATCGTGGAGCGTAGCATGTGCTTTGCATGTGAAATTCCCATGTTTAACCATAGACATATCTACCTAAAATTGATCAGGACTGGATTGTGAAATGCCTCCTATTGGAATAAACAGTCTTGGATTAGGTAGGAGTCAGTAATCTGACTCGGCAAAAGTTCATCTTCCACTTGCAGATAAGGGTGCTTTTTAAATACTGATTGGGGAGAGAGAGGACATGTGCATGGTTTGTGTGTTTGGATAACCCACATACTCTGCGTGAACAGGGTGAGATTACTCAGATTTTATCTTCCTTAAAGTTTTCTTTTGTTTCAGGTGCTGTAAATGTGTCAGTTGGAAGCGAGGGGGAAAGGAGCCTCTGGAGAACCCTCCCTTTGTTCTTTCAGTTCTTCTGTTATGGAACTTTGGGCTCTTAATTGTGGACCGTATCCTTCTGGCTTAGTTATCAAAGAAAATCAGATCTGATTGTTTTCACTGTATATGATAATGGTGGCAAGTGTAACTGTCTGTTCACTTCCATGGAGACCTGAATCTACTCAACTGGCTGTTTTTATGTTGTGTGCATACTATTTTTCTTCCAGTAGAGCGACTTGAGCCATGATTAAGAACAGATACGGCTGAAAACAGAGTGGGTTAAAAGTATCATAGTTCAGTTGAACATATATTAAAGCAACCATTGACTTAAAACAATTGAAGAGTAGAAGGCCAAAAGCTACTGGTTAGATTTTTAGCTAGTCATGTAGTTTGGAAGCAGTGTAAAATGAACACAGTTTAAAATGTGTCCTTGTTTAGAGTATTTTTGGAAAACAGAAATGCTTCCTTGACTTGGTTTCAGATATTCACTTTCAGTATAATGGGTTCCTGTTTGGATTCATGCTCCTTTCTATTGCGCGTCTATTCCAGGTAATATATGAAAATTTTCCGAAGGCACAAGAACTGCTCAATATCTACTATAGGCAGAGCATTAGTGTAGAGATAATCCTCAACCTTGAGTGAGAAATTAAGAGGCGGCAACAGGATTATATGCTGGATCCTTAGAAACAGACCTCTTACTTTTAACACTGCATAAGCATTAACTTTTAATGCCAACCTTAGTAGCAGCTAATGCTAACAAGGGTTCCCACGTAGGCCCGGATCAATGTACCCGCTAATTTTCAACCCTGCTAGGTAGGACTCCACCTCTCTTGCACACATCTTCGCCCCTGCATGCGCGTACAACTCCATCCCTCGTGCTGAATTCCCTCACAACCAGAACCTAACATGGTCGCTGCATGGGGCAGGAAGAGAGCTGCTGTGGAGGGAAGTGTAGCCGTGCACATGTGCGTGCCCGGCTTAACGGAAAGCTTGCTAGGATTCAAAACAAGATTTCAATTGGGGCGGAAAGCATGCAGGTTTCATGCAACCCACCCCTCTAAGCTTTGCTACCTGGGAAAACACCTTTTGCAACAAGCATGCTTGTTCTAAAGGTTTTTGTTTTCTTCTTTTGAGAGTTCACTGCTACAATTGGAAGGGAAATGGAATAGGTAGAATCAAACTCCAGACCTGAAATCTCTAGTTCCTGGTTTAAAACCTCCTTGATAAACTCTTGGTGAGAATTAACTGATTAAAGGGTGGGTGGGTACATGCCAGCCTTTCCATTGCTCCTTCCCTTTCTACAGTGATGTGGGATTTCCTGGTGGTGCTCTGAAGCCCCACAACTGCAAAGCCGGTTTGTTTGGAAGGTGACCCATCTAGCCATCATGGGTATGATAGGAACTGCTGTTAGATGTTCCTTTGTAGTCCTTGGACGCCATTGTTTTATGTCAGCTTTTGACCCTTGATCCTTTTAAATAACCACCTGGCCTATGTCTTTCCCATCCTTTTCAGAAAAGGCACTTAGAAGGCGCTTTTCTCTTTGCCGTCCTCTTGCATCTCAAGCACATCTACCTCTATGTCGCCCCAGCGTATGCCATGTACCTGCTCCGATCTTACTGCTTCACAGCAAATAATCCAGGCATGTTGTTGTAAATTTCCTAATTTGGGGACCTGTTTGGATTTGGACAATAATAGTTGGGGAGGAAAGTATATATCTGTGTTCTCAGACTAACTGGCTGTAATGACTCAAAATCCTCCAATGAAATTAGTTTGGGCTGAGGGTGAGGTTATCAAACACCTGTGCTATTGGTGTAATACACTATTGTTGCTTTACACCATTCTTTTTTTTTCCTCATCAGGGCTCAGTGAAACAACTCTTTCGATTTTGGAGGTGAAGGGGTAGCCATAGTAGTCTTGTGTCAACAGTGTTGTGACATGTTAAAGACTTAACTTATTTTGGCAGATGTTTTTGTGGCATGAAGCTCATTTTATTCAGTGCATGGAATGGAGTCTTAGTAGGCAGTCATAAGCTTCTCCTCCCCCCCCTTTTTTCTCTCTGTGTGTGTGTGTGATAGAGAGAGAGATTTAATAGAAATCTGAGAAGTTCTAGGATGGCAGTTATAATGGAGAAAAGTGTTTGTCTAAGACAAATATTAAAGAAAAGTTTAATCTCCAGAAGAAAACAAGCTGCAAATATTAATTTAATTTTTGTTCCTTAATGTAGGAAGCTTAATTTGGTTTTGCATAACTAAAGGTTTTTAATGTAACACATAATTATTGGCAGTTTTCTCTGTAGCTCTAGAACACCAGGGCCATTGCAATAGTAAAATAATTTATCCTGTGGTGAATGATAGGTCAGATCAACATGGTGTCTTGTCTGTAACTAGAAGAAAGTTAAAACAAGTTGCTGAGTAATTTCTTATTTCTTCCATATTTCTTTTCTGTATTAATTGTAAGTCTTCTCTTTTTTCCCCCTAGATGGATCCGTTCGGTGGCGCAGCTTCAGCTTCCTGCGCTTAACTGCCCTGGGGTTAATTGTTTGCTTAGTTTCTGCACTTTCATTGGGACCATTCATTGCTTGGGTAAGGGCCCCTGTCTTCTTTAAGTAGCCACCTCCTTCCTTTTGAGTTCCTTATACTTTGGAAACCCTGGAATAGGACACCATGAGCAGAATTATTTATTTATTTGATTTATATCCCGCCCATCTGGTCTATACGACCACTCTGGGCGGCTTCCAGTATAACATATATACAATAAAATAACACAGAAGTATTACATGAGACAATCAGTGACATCAATCTAATAGCATTACTTATAGATGAAAAGTCCTCAATGGGAATGTTAACAGCATTGCTGTTTTTTTCCTCTCTCTCCACCCTGTTTAGGGGCAGCTTCCACAGGTCTTGTCTCGTCTTTTCCCTTTCAAGAGAGGCCTTTGTCATGCATACTGGGCTCCTAACTTTTGGGCAATCTACAATGCAGTAGATAAAGCTGTCTCCATTATTGGTACAGTACTTAATCCTATCTCTGTCAATATTTGTTCTTCTGCCTGTTTTGTTTCCAAATCTGCTTGAAGAGACAACATGCATTATCGCTGATGTAGGTTTTTCAGGCTGTCTGTCCATATTCTTGAGGTTTTTCTTCCTAATGTTTCACCAGTCTCTGTGGCCGACATCTTCAGAGGACTTTCTGTCCTCTGAAGATGCCGGCCACCGAGACTGGCGAAACATTAGGAAGAAAAACCTCAAGAACACGGCCAGACAGCCCGAAAAACCTACAACAACCATCGGATCCCAGCCGTGAAAACCTTCGAGAAAACATGCATTATGTTGATCAAAGTAAACTACCTGCAGCTTTCCAGGTGTTTTTTAACTAAAACTGCTGTCATTCCCAGACAGCTTGGCTACTGGTCAAAGAAGTGGTGTCAGGTTGCCTGAGCTCTGAATAAGCAAAACAAAACAGCAATTATCTTCCATGCATTTCATTTTAATGTAAAAAATAGCAGATTCCTGTCGTGCCTTTAGTAGCAACATGTTTTATTCGGTATGTGTATTCCTGGATTATAATAATAATGTGTATTCCTGGATTTTCCATCCTTCAGATGTGAAGGATGGAAAATAAATGAAAGAGTGAAAAACAATGGAGATTTTAGAACCTACAAATGTGCTACTGAAGCACTTACTGTAAACTTGGTGAAAACCAAGAAATGGCTTCAAAGACTTCTGTAGCCTCTCCCATGTACATGCCAGTTAGCTTCTGTTGAAAGATTTCTCTTGGGAACCTAATGCTACACAATTTGTCATTGTTTTGCCTGTGCGTGATGACATCTGAGTGAGGTCTGTTTCAGTACAGTGGTGCCTCGATTTACGACCACAATCTGTCCCGGAAGATGGATGTAACTCGAAATGGTTGAAAGTCAAAGCACCAGTTCCCATAGGAATGCATTGGAACGGGATTAATCTATTCCAGCAGGAAAAAAATCACACATACACACAAACCCAAAGTTGGCCCCATCGGAAGGTGATGGGGCTGAAAAACAAATTAAAAGAAGTACCCCACACACACACAGTCAGCCCCATCGGAATGTGATGGGGTTGGAAAAAACCCACAAAAACAACACACACAGAGCACAGAAACATAACCCCCCAACCCAAACCCACGCTGCAAAACAAAGTAAATGTACTTACTCACAAGCAGAAAGCAGCCCCAGACAGTCCAAGCCTCCTCCGACTCACTCACTCTCTAACCGTTGGGGCAAAAGCGCTACAAAGAAGCTCTTCGCTGACCAGCGGTTAGCCCTATAATTTGAATTCCCCGCCTTTTTTGCCCTACCTCTTCTGATCACAACTTGAAGCTCAGGCCGCAAGTTGAAGCAAAATTTTGCGGCCGGAGCTGGTCACAACTCAAAACGGTCGTATGTCGGGACGGACGTAAGTCGAGGTGCCACTGTATTTTTAATAAAATGTCTCAAAGTATCTTCAATGAGGCTACTTTTAGGATTATTTTAATTGGATATCAGTCATATTGAAACAAATCGGGGGACTTCGTTTCAAGCAAACTTGTCTAAAATATATTTGTGCATGAGAGACAGAAGGAGGGAAAGAGTGATTATGCATATAAATAAATGTTGTTTTGCCTGCAGGCTTGAAATACGAATTCCTCAGCCCTGCAAAGGTTCCCAAAGCTGCCATGACAGGAGGGCTGGTCCAGGAATTTCAGCACACCGTCCTACCTTCAGTGACCCCCTTGGCCGCTCTAACCTGTACTGCCATCTCTATGCTGGTAAATCCAAACTTTTTCTAGCTACTGAGCTTTGATATGTTTTGAATTTACTGTGGGCACAGTACTGCCCTCCAACTGAAATAAATGCCCCCTCCCCTTTAAGCACCACCTTGTTTATAACAGGTTAACTCTATTACTTCTGAAGTCCTTTCTGGCCTTACGAGTCTATAATGTCTTTAGCTGGCCCTGCTCTAGACATCCTTTGCTGCAGGGGAGAGGAGCTTGTGACTCTTTACATTCCGTTGAAATATATTTCCCATCAACCTTAACTTGAATAGGACCTGTGAGGGACGATGGGGATTGTATCCCACAAACTTGTGAAAGGCCACTAGTGAACCACCTCTGCTGTAACTGTAGTCTAATATAAAGCAAATGACCAGGTGGAGCTTTTCCTGACCTAGAATTAAAGAAATTTGAGAAGATGTGGGCTAAATACATTAGTTAACACCAACTAGAGGAGACAACTTAAATCAATGAGAAATATGTAAGTGTTGACTTAAATCCCATTTGTTCAATGGGTCTCCTCTAGCTAGAACTAACAGTTGGACTTAATCCTAGATGTTTTAAATTTCTGTAACTCAGACTTCACTTAAAGATCTGAGAACAGTTAAAAGTTAGCAACTCATCCACTCCCAAATTAACCTTTTCCATGAAATTGCTGTATATCAGACTGTTTTCAAGGATTTAGGGAATATTAAATGCTGACATCTCCTCAACTGCCAAATCAATCCATGGCAGACTAGTTGAGAGTATACACCTTTGTTGTCAGAAATAGATGGGCTGCAATCGCCTTAGAGCTCTGTAGAGTATGCTTAGATTTCTTCCCTAGTAAATGGATTGTTTACTATGGGAAATCACTGCTGTAGTTGACACATTTGGTGGGTTTGTAGTTCTTATGCTGTAATTGCAGAAATTGTTGCTTTGTTTGTCAGAGTTCCATTCTTGATTAGCTCTTACCTACTGATGCAGCAGAAAAATGTGGTTGAGTTGACTGTATTGCACCACATGCCAGATTGGTGTTTGTGTGACAGTTTGAGTGATCTTTTTCCTAGTACTATACAGAGCTGGCACAATGGAGAATGAAAGGGGTTCGGAGTTTGATGTATTGTAAACAACAACAACTAAATCCCCAGCCTGCAAAATATTGGCATCATTCCAGATCTTGCTTATTGTGTCCCTCATCAGAAGGTGTTTATGGAATTCTTGGTGCAGCCCTCCAGTTGGAGGCCCAAATGGAGCACCAAGATTCACATTGGGGAGCTTATGTGGCATGCTCTCATAACGTTAATCCTAGAGTTCCTTGTTGGGGAACCATGCTGGCTAAACTTTCCATGGCACAGCTGTGCAAAAATCTGGAAAGCAATTAGCCTTTCTCTGATGGTGCAGAAGAGATCAATAAGGGCCAGAAGTGACCAATGACTTGCTCCCCCTGCATAACATGGAGAAGATCCTTACCCCGATGACCTTTGTGCTTGATGCTGAAATGCCCACTGAAGCTTTGTTTCTGCCTGTCATTTCTAGCCCTCTGTTTTCTGTCTTTGGTTTAAACCCCAAGGGCCCAGAGGCTTCCTGCGGTGCTTGGTTCTCTGCGCATTGAGCGCCTTCATGTTCGGCTGGCACGTGCATGAGAAAGCAATCCTCCTTGCCATTCTCCCTTTAAGGTATGAGAGTGAGAGTGAGAAGCGCTCAGACTATTTGAGAATTGGCTGATAAGCCAGCCTTCTCAAGCAGAACTCTTTGGGGGGCATTCCAGAATACACGTGAGTTAGAATGACCACTGAATTTCACCTCAGCATTGGCCATGACCCCGGACCCATGTCCTTTATCCCACCTTAAGGGCTGCATGTGGCATCCTCAGGTCTACCTGCCGGGCGGGGGGAAGAACACCTGCGGAACTGCTGTTGCTGCTCCCAAAATTCCGCTGCCTCGTTCTGCCGGTGGCCCTGGTGATACTCTTAGAAGCAAGTGGGATGTAAAACAGCATCTTGCAGTGGAGGAGAGGCACAGGCCGGGTGCTTTAAAGCCACGATGGCCTGATTCGTTCATCCACTGTAGGAACATAATGGGGGCATTACTGCTAGGTGGGTGGGTTTGTGTTCCTCCATATGCTTACCTGAGGGTAAAGCCCGTTGAACTCCATAGGACTCGCCCTTGACCAGAACAAATAGCATTGTCAGTGAGTGGCAGGGTTGAAAAAGGACTGAAAGAAAATGATCCCTTTTGTAAGGCGGGTGGTAGTGGCTGTTTTCCAAAAAGTCCTCTTGATCTTTTTATTTTGTTTTGTTTAGCTTACTCTCTGTGGAGAGATCAAGAGAAGCTAACCTCTATCTGGTTCTGGCGACTACAGGACATTTTTCCCTTTTTCCGCTGCTGTTCACAGCACCAGGTAGGTTTGCTCGGTTTGCCTTTTAAACCTTTTGCCTAAAATACTTTCTGACTTGGCTGCCTTTCAGCCGATGTAATAATTTAGCGCTGGTGCAATAATTGTAGTGGTTGATCTCTTGAAACAGGGTACATTTTTAAAAAAAAGATAACCTGGTTTGTCTTAAGTACCTACTTAAGAACCTGCTACAGGACTGCAAGCAAGGGGCTGCCCTATCTTGTTCTCCTAACGGTCCTGAAGCTGGAGCCTTGTCCAGGATTATAATCTGTAAACCGGTAGAGGAAGCAGGGATGTGTGCATCAGTCCTGCCCCCTCTACTGGGAGACCTTCCAGTTTGCCAAAGGAGATCTAAAAAAGAGCCATAAGTGCATTCATTCAAGGGAAAGCATTAACAGAGTTCCATGCAATCAAAGCAGCCATGTGCTGCAGTTAAAGGCAATAGAGAATTCACTGAGGAAGCCCCAGGGGGTATAAAATACCTACGGGCATGGAGAAAGACCACTGATTCTGCATCTCATACAGCGAAGCCTGGTATCACACCACAAGCTGGTTCTTTAGATTTGCAGTCTCTGCCTTTACTTAACTGTAGAGCAGGGGTCTCAAACTCAATTTACCTGGGGGCCGCTGGAAGCAGAGTCTGGCTGAGGCTGGACCGCATCGGATTTTCTGCCAAGTGGAGCAAGAGCCCGAGGAAGCTGCCAGGAGTTCCCTTAGCCCGGCTGGGGCTCTGAGGAGGAGGAGGAGGAGGAGGAGGGGTGTGCAAGCTGTCTTGGGAGACAGCCAGTGAGCGAGGCTTTTTTGACTTTTGACAGCAGATGCCACGTGGGTGCTTCAGGGGGGCAGGCAAGTCGGGGGCCACAAACTATCATCTGGCGGGCTGCAAATGGCCCCCGGGCCGCATGTTTGAGACCCCTGCTGTAGAGTGTACAGCTTCAACATCTAGCCATGATGTTTTCTAATCCTTTTGTTACTCCCCCGGTGCTAAGCTCTGCAGTGCCCAGCCTGGAGAATGCTCCTACCTGGCTTGAAATTTTGCTGCCTTTCGATATTTCAGTAGAGGTAGTAGCCAGCTCTGTTTTTGGATTTGTATATGGGGTGTGTGACTCTGTTTTGCAAAGCACTGTAAGGCAGACCATAAAGTAACGGGGGGGGGGACCCAATGGTGTGGCTAAGACTGCTGTAAGAGTTTGTAACTGAAGTGATAACTAATTTGAGGACATCCCACCTCATCCTGTGGCAGTTCTTCCGTCTTGTGTTGTTTCTTGCTAATGCCGTCAAGGGAGAAATTTCTTTCCATGGGGTTTCTGCTTCTCTATCTCTGAAATGACAAAAGGGTTTTCACAACTGTATTCTAAAAACATTGGCATTGGTCTTCCTTGGTGTTAAATATGCCC
Organism: Pogona vitticeps; assembly: GCF_051106095.1. Taxonomy (NCBI): domain Eukaryota; kingdom Metazoa; phylum Chordata; class Lepidosauria; order Squamata; family Agamidae; genus Pogona; species Pogona vitticeps. The sequence continues at coordinate 260,064,180 of NC_135785.1, forward strand.
TTTTCGATTATTTGTACTTCTGGTATACTTTCAATAAACTGGTAGCATAGTGGCTAAGAGGGCAGGCTATAGATCAGGAAGTTCTTAATTCTCCATCCTCCCCTTACTTCTTTCTCTTAAACTTACAGTAGTCCCTCTTTTCCAATAGAGAGGTAACAAAATGGACATACTTTACAGGGTTATTGTAAGAATTGCTGACATAATCTATGTGAAATGCATTGAAATCTGTAAATTAGGATAAGCTTTAATTGACAAAAAGCTTTTTAATAAAACAGATTAATCAGGAAACACTTATATTTTTAAAAAGGTGTTTTTTAAAAATATAAATCTTAGAAAGCAAGTGTCTTCTCAGTAAGTGCCTTGAAATGACATGTGGGTGGCTATTAAAGAGAGAATTGTGTGCTCCCCCCCCCTTCAGCACTGTTGCTTTAGTCAGTATGCACATTGTAAGTTGGTGCTTAGATAAAAGGGAAATAGAAATAAAAAGTTTAAAAAGACAAAAACACGGTGACGCCTTAAAGACTGACTTTTATATATATATTTTAATTTGAGCTTTTGTGGACTAACGTGGCTACCCCTTCTACAACAAATCTTTTCTTTTGTTTCAGAACTGCCAGTTAAAATACTGCTCATGCTGCTGTTCACAGTCTACAGCTTCTCCTCTTTGAAGGCCGTATTCAGGTAAAGACAGAGTAAATTGGCTGTCGAAAAAGAGAACACTCTTCTCTAGAATGCTAGGAGAATCAACTGTGCCATCCTATGGCTGTTTACTTAGAAGCATCATTGAGTTCTGTCGGACCTCCTTCAGAGTAGGATTCCATGTGTGCAACTCAGTCTTCTGCATGTTTCCTGAGAAATAGATCCGGTGTGCTCAGTGGGGTTTCCTTTCTGTTAAGTGCTTTAGGATTGCACCTGTAATGAAATGGTGGATGCAGCACAAACTGTTGAAACTCAGTGGGGTGATGGTTTTAACCTTATGACCTAGCTCTGTGCCCGTTCACTCACAAATAAGTCCTGCTGCGTGCAGCAGGCCTTAAAGTTACATTTGCACGGGACTGCCATCTAAGTATAAGGTCATATGTTGACTGGATTTTACTCTGCAACGTTAATACAGAAAATACTGTCATTGCAATTGGAGATTAAAATAATTCCAAGTTAAGGAGACAAAGGAAAATGGTCTGTTAATGATTGATTCTATGCAAAAAGTAAACATGGAAAGGTGATGCTAGAGCAAATAATTCCATATGAGTCTTGGTTTTTGCGTCTGTCATCTGCAAACATAAACGTGCACACCCCAAGCTTATCTTGCCAAGAAGAAAATTCCTTCCTACCATGTCATTCCTCAAAAAGTGTTACTGGTTCACAGCTAGAGATGGGCATGGAGGCGCCTGTCTGAATTGTAGATGCAGAGGGCAGGGGGAGAGAATCTTTCTTGATCCTTCAATGTGTCTCTGTGTGTGCACCATCCTTTCCCCCTGATATTGTAGATGCTTAGGGCCTCTACCAGCCTCGCTGTGCATGAGCTGAGGGAATTCACCTGTAAATTGGAACTAGAACCTTTGGCTCTTTATGGTTAGCACGTCATTAGAGAAATCTGGAGACTCCCAAATTGTTTTAAAACTTATACAATGGCTTGTTACATTTTTTTTTAAAAAGCATTCATTCTTTCGAAATGTCATCCTTCTGTGGTCTGCTTCCAATGTCTTTTTTTTTTTTCCAAAGACAGGCCTTTGGGCTTCAAGTGGCTCTCAGTCCCTTATTCACTACCACAGCAATTCTTCTTGAGATTCTTTAGATTTGCAGAATGGGGCCTATGTATCATCTTTTCATTTTAGACTGCAGCTCCTGGCCTGCAGTTGCATTTAGTGGCTGCCATCCCAATAAAATGTTTGCCCACTTTTCCCAAACATGGGAGTGCCTTTAGAAACCAGCAACTTTTTAAACGAATAGGCCACAAAATCCTTAACATTACAATTCTTTTTTCTCTCTCTCAATAGGAAGCAAGGGCCCCTGCTTAACTGGCTGGAAACAATCTACCTCACTGGGCTGATACCTCTAGAAATCTTCTGTGAAATCATATTTCCTTTCACAGCCTGGATGCCAAAGTTTCCTTTCCTCCCTTTAATGCTCACCTCTGTATATTGTGCACTAGGCATCATGTACGCTTGGCTCAAACTGTATGTGTCTGTCTTCATGGGACCACCAGCTGTCAAACGAAAAGAAGAATAAGGTTTACAGTGGACTAAAACCCCACGAACTCTTCCAGAAAATTAACAAAGTGGAGGCTGTGCCCTGAATGCTAGTGGATGCTGCCGCCTCCTCCAGAAATTTCCTCACTAGGGTTTTTTTTAAAATCTGTGAAGCAACAAAGTGGTTTGAGCATACACTTAAAGATTTTGGGGAAATGTCCAGTATGGGAAGGACAAAGTCTATTGGAGAGGGGAGCTGTTTACAAATGACTTCTAATTAGATTTTTAAAAATGGAATCTGGCTTTTTAAAATCTTCTGGTTGAGTCACTTCAACTACGATTGATTGGACTGGATGGGTCTAGGCTTGCTTATAAGGTTTATAAGACCATGGGTCCCAAGAAAAGAAACTTGAGTACAATCATGCGTAAAGAAAGATGTAAATAAATTGCTCATTTTTGTATACATACTGACTTGTTAAGAGATCATTTTAGCGGCATGTATTTCTGTCTATATGTTTGTAAGACTGTTAGACCTGTTGGCCTATAGTGTACAGGTCTTTGAAGGGCTGTTGTGATTTTTGCACTGCTTATGCGTACCTGTATTATTCTGTTAAATGCCATGCGATGGCAAACAACTGTTTCAGCTTCCCATGGAAGCAAAGGTTAAAAAAAACCTAGCAGGAACCATTAGCCCAGAAAAGAAAATGCAGATCAAATATCAGAATACTTCCAGAGATTTCTAACAGAGGTTTTCCTCTTCTGCCTGAATGCACATAATGTTGAAGCCCAGATGGGAAGGCATGCTGTACAGTTGCTGTCTCTCTTGAAAAGCTCGGCACCTTAATAATAATGAATATGTGTTATCAAGTCAATTTTGGCTTATGGTGCCCCTTTTTCAGAGTTTTCCAGGTAGAGGCTATTTAGAAGTGGTTTACCATTCCCATTTCATAATTTGTCTTTTCCTGCTGCCTTCAACTTTTCCCAATATTATCTTTTTCAGTAAGTCTTGTTTTTTTACAGATGTGCCCAGAGTAGGATAGCCTCATTGTAGTCACGTTTGCTTTTAAAGAGATTCCAGGCTTGATTTAATCTAGCAGTTCCAGTATTTGCAATAGGGTGGTTGTTTTCACAGACCTCTGGGTCCATGGAGGTCTTTTTCGGGGGAAAGTGCATTGCCACTGCATTTAAAGTACATCCCTCCTGATGTAATGTGGCATTTTTACCACTTTCTGGACCCACCCAATCAGTCCATCCTCTACTCAGTCATATCGGCCAACATGGTTAATGAGCAAGCTTACCTGTGATACAATAATGAACTGGTTCAAGCAGCTTGGCTGCATCACCAGGCTATAGCAACTGAAGTTCATCCCAAGAAGCCTGACAAGATGGTACACTAGCATCTTTCTAGGTCTTGTGACAGTGTCATCACTAGCTGTCATCTGGTCAGGAGCCTTGTGGGGCGGTGGTTAAACTACAGTACTGCAACCAAAACTCTTCACGACCCGGATTCAATCTCAGGTAGGTGGCTCAAGGTTTGCTCTGCCTTCTGTTCTTCCAAGGTTGGTAAATTGACAACCCAGCTTTGTGCAGGCAGAGACAGTATGTAATCTGCATAACTAATTTGTAAACTACCCAGAGAGTGCTTCAAGTTCTGTAAGGTGGTATATAAGCATCACACTTTGCTTTTTTTATGCTTTGGCCAATATCACTGTTCATATGCTTCTGAAACCAAGCATAATGGGCTTCACAGGGCAGAAGTGAGGTGATTGGGAACAAATGTGTTGACATACATGTTTCTTCCCCTGTGGTTACCTCTTGCATCCATTGCACCTATCCAGTGTAACTGACCTCTCCAGGTGGAAGGCTCGGGAGAAGTGGGCTGGTGATGGATTCACTACTCAAATGATCCTATTGCAAAAGTGTTACACTTATTAAATTTATTTTATTTATTTAAAAGATTTTTAAAGAATATTTTTAAATAGTCAAAGTTGAAGAGGCTCTATTTAAAATATTTTACCAGCCAAGGCAGCTTACATCATTAAAACATATTTAAAGCTAAAAACTAAGTGTACAAATACTAAAAAGAATGAAACAAATACCGCACTAAAAGACAATAAACAAAAGCAACACTAAGAACACCTTCAAAGCATATCAGGCAACATCCAAAGAAACAAAACCAAATACTGTACACTGTACAGTAAGTATTTAAGGTGTCACATGTTTCTGTCCTTTTGGGTTTTTTTTCCATTGGATGTTGCCTGATAATGCTTGCACAGACTAAAATGGCTCCTACATTCAAAGCAGTTAGGCACAACCGCGTGTTGAAACCCCAGTCGGGCAGCCAGCCAGCCACTCGGGGAAAAGCTTGCATGAAAAGAAAGGTCTCTCTGCCTGATTGTGGAAGGGCAGCCTGGCCTCCAGTGGGAGGGAGTTCCGTGGTCTGGGAGCAGCCGCAGAGAAGGCCCTCTCCGTGTCCCCACCGCTGGTTCGATTCCTGCCTGGTACTCAAGCAAGAGAAAAAGGGTGGCCTTTTCAGCAATTTAGGAGCCAAAGCTTTTTCTCCAGAAGTTTGGGCAACATGACTGGCTTGGACCATCCATTTTAGAATTATCCCCTCCATTCGTTCCAAAGCACTCTTCTGGGCGGTTTGCAGGCACTTCCAACCAACCCACTGTCCGCCAGCTTCCAGGCTCTCGGCAGGACTCCTTCCTCTCTCTCTCTCTCCCTCCCTCCTTCCTTCCTACGAAGCCCCCTCCGGGCCAAGCCCGCCTCGCCTCGCTTCGCCCCTCTCGGCCTCCGCCTTCCCTTCGGCGGCGGGGCGGAAAGAGCCCCGGAACCTTCGCGCGGTGGGTCCTGCGCCCTCGGCGGGGGACGGTGTTCGGGGACGGACCGCTCGTTGCCCTTGGCCGGGAGTTCCGGGTCTCCATCTCCCGCCGGTGTTGAGGGGGGGGGTGAACAGAGCGGGCAGGGATCCCCTTTCTGGCTGGGCGACCGTCGCCATGGTGTTCACCCTCCGGATCCCCGACGAAGTGAGGTCGCTGCCGCCTCAGCCGTTGGTCAACTGGTGCACGGCGACCTTGGCCCTGGAAGGCTGGCTTGGCGCCGTGCTTTATAACGCCCTCTGCAAGAGACCCCTCCTGGGGGCAGGTGAGGCGGGGGGGGTCCCCGAAGGGTCGCTGGGGCTGTGTGTCTGTGGGGGTGTATGGGGGGGTGAGGGGGCGCCAGCGAGGTCAGGTAGCCAGGCTGCGGCTTCTGCTCGCCCGCTCAGTGCCCAACGGCGAGCGTCCACCCACAGCCGTTAGCTCGGAATACTCTGTACATGCTCAGAGGCAGCCCTTCGAGATTTGAGGCGGGTGGGGGTGGGGGTGGACTCTATGAGCCGTATTCCAGAAAACTGTGGGCAAGGTGAGGGGCGGGAAGAAAGGCGAGGAGGCTTTGATAGTACCCACTGGGGTAGATAGGGCTGCAGAGCTGCCAATGAAAAAAGATTTTAAAAATAAAAAATTCGGAGGTTCTCTAGGAAAACGGCATTTTCTTTCCAAGCAAGTGCTAGGCAACGGTGAATGGTTATTTGCTTCCAAATTCCCAAGATTATCCAGCTTGGGGAGAGAATGCCCGACTAGGTAGGCCATGGGTTTGGGAGTCAGCAAAGGAAAAGGAATAGGGTTGATTGGTTTATTTCGATTTCTATAACCGCCTATCTGGCTGCAAGGCTACTCAGGGCAGTTTACAACATAATGAAACAACAGTAAAAAATTTTTTTTTAAATCAGACATAATGGTTCTACAAAAATCTAAATTGCAATATACAATCAGAAATAACCAAACCAATATCATCATAAATCTAAATACCATTTAGGGTTGTTATGCGGTCTTAGGGGGAAGATGAGAGGAAGCCAGTATGGAGGAGTGGGAAGAAAAACAATAGAGATGCTGAACAGCAGGACCTTAGGAAGGTTACTTGGACTACATCTCCCAGAATCCTTTACTCAGGATGGCTGCTGGGAATGTTGGCCCCCCAAAAATTGATTTCCTTGCCCCCCCAATGCTGTGGGCCTTAATTCAGTTATTTTTAAATTTTATTTATTTACAAGATTTTTTTTAGCTGTGCCGTTACCAGTGGTCACATGCTGTGCATGAATGAGGGTTCAGGTTCTCTGTCTGACATTTCCATTTCAGTGATCTAGCAGGTAACTTACTTCACCTTGCCCATGAGACAGCTAGAATCTGATTCTGGGGAAGCATACTCGGGAGAAAAGGCCAATCCATGATCCTTAAGCAGTGATGCTAGCCGTCACAGCTTTGGTGTTCTGTGGCACTGTTTAGGGATGCGTTCAACGGCGCTCAGTCCATCCCTTCTAAAGCCCAGCTTTTTGTAGAAATAAAAAGAGCAGAACACTGGAAACGCAGTGCACAGAGATCTTCACCCTTTTGTTGTTGTTTTGTGTAGGGGTCCACCGGCAAATCCTTTGGGCGTCGGCGGGCTTTGGCATTGGCTATTACTTAAGGAAGCGATCCGACTGGTTTTATGCCAAGAAGGAAAGAGATATGATGGAGTACAGAAGGCATCACCCAGAAGACTTCCAGGAACCTGGTACTTTTATGTGAATATGTTGCAAATAATGGCTCAATGGAAAGGATCCTTTGTTCATGTCCTCCCTGTGGGTTGCACATGGGCATCTGGTTGGCCCTGGTGTGACTTTGGTTTTTACTGGTGTTTTCCGCCTCCCCTTAAATAACAAGGAAATGTGTGGAAGAATTTTTCAGGTTGGGTTTAATTAATTCTTTTTAGAGATGGGCACGAGCCTCGGTTCGGAGGTTTCTGCCAGTTTGTATTGATTGATGGATGGATAGATGGATTGATTGATTGATTGGATTTCTCTCCCGCCCATCTGGACCAAAGGTCTACCAAATATGCCACCTGTTTTGACCCCCTGCCTCCCCAGCTGGATCCCCCCACTCACCAGCTGGCGCATGCTCCTCTCCTCCTCCTCCTTTTCAGCTGTTGGACCAGTTTCCAGTAGGCTGATCACCCACTCAGACAAGGAGGCAGGACAGGGGCTGGTGGAACAGCTAAAGAGGAGAGGAGTGCTCTCTGACTGGTGACTTTTGGCTGGGGAGGCAGGGGAAGGGGAAGTGTGGCACCTATGGTGCCGTGTATATGATCTGGCACGAACCAAGGTTCATGCCCATCTTGAATTCCTTTTTATCTGTTAGGAACACGATCCATTCAGGAGGTAAGGGAGCAGAGAATTGGCAACTAAAATGTTGCATGTGCTATTGTCTTCCTTTGGGTATGATTGTTGCCTTAGTCTTAATAAATATAGCTTTAATTCTGTTGCCACAGGAAGGGAGATTTTCGTCCCTCAGAGTCAAGTTTCAGCCGCTTACCCTCTTCAGCCAGTAGTTCCCAACCTTGGGTCACCCAGATGTTCCTGGACTGCAAGTCTCAGAAGCCTTCACCACTTGCTGTGCTGGCCAGGGTTTATGGGAGTTGCATTCCAAGAACATCTGGGGACGCATGGTTGGGAAGCACTGGTTTACAGGCTTGGTTGTGTTGTGTTTATTTTTAGAGTAAAAAAGAAAAAAAATGGACAATGCAGTTTTGCTTTTGTTCCGGACAGTGTAGTGTATTGAGACAAAATAAATAAGTACTGTACAGAGTTTTGTTTGGTTTTGTTTAATCCTTGGCAGTCAGGGCAGAAAGAGGGTTGTTAGGATTCTCTTCAAATTCAGGAAATAAAAGATGTGCAGTGGGGCCACAATATCCGTGAGGCATCAATTTCCAAGGCCCCCTTGCCTCTGCAGATGCCAAAAACATGGAAGTAACAAACAATACACAGCATTCTCTCTGGCTCCCTCTAGTGGCTCATTCTGGTAAATACAAAATAGATTTTTTTTTTAATTTAATATTTTCAAGTTTTGATTAAAGGAACCCGTAGTAGATTTATTTATTTTATTTATTTATTTATTTATTTTATTTATATCCCGCCTATCTAGTCGGTTAAGACCACTCTAGGCGGCTTACAAAAAACAACTAGCAATATATATAAAAACAATACTACATAAAAACAGAACTTTCAACAAAATAGGACAAAGAGTGGGAGAGGAGAGGAAGGGGAGGTCAAGAGCTGATTGACGGGAAAGCCTGCCGGAACATCAGTGTTTTTAGTTGCTTTTTAAAAATACCCAGCGAGGGAGCCGCGCGAATATCAGGATCTGTAGATACTGTACATTTTACCATTCCTCTAACCTTAATGTTAATCGTCTATACTATAGAATTCCATCCAATAGGAACATAAAATATCCCAAAAAACATTCAATGCCAGAATTGCCTGGGGGAGATGTTTTAAAATCAAGCTGCATGAGGGAATCCTCCTGCTTTTGGTCTCACACAGAATACCTGACTAAATCTTAGTTTTCTTTCTGAGGAATGGAGAAGAGTAGTGTTAATCGGAATTCAAGACCCTTATGAATTCCCCCAACAGAAATGGACAGAGACACGAAGGCTACAAAGTGGAGGCTATTTATTATTCGCTGCTGCAGAAAGCGGAGAGAAAGCAAGCCAAGCCATGCAAGGCGTTGGTTTCTCTGGGGAACAAAGGAAGAGTACACATTATATAGGCTGTCCGTCCGGGCGGTCCGTTACGGCTCACAAACTTACTACAATTTCATTAGGTTACAAAAACATTCTATTTCTACTGCGCAGCCTCACTTTTACGGAGTCTGCATCTTCCTAAGTCAGCTATATCTTATCAGCTCAGGAATTTAATTAGACCCACACACACAGATGGCTCCTTACTCCTCCTTAGTGAAGAAGTCAAACTTTCAGCAAGGATTTAATTACAACTCACACACCGATGCCCCTTACTCCTCCTTAGTGAAGAAGTCAAACTCTCAGCAATTTTCTACTCACAGTAGCTGCTGTCAAGAAACTCTTTTGAGGTTGAATGTAAAAAGTCCAGGAGCTGGCATCTATTTTTTTATTAAGAGCATTTCACGAATTGCTTTTCGGCCTACCAGGTTTCCAAAAAGTACAGTAAAATCACCCTAGAAAACAGAACCAGAACAGATGTTGTTTAAAAACAGACTGAAAACCATCTTAATTGCCAAAGGACAGACCAAATAAAACTCCTTTGGCTGGCTGTGGGAAACTTGAGAAGGATTGAGCTAGCCTGGTTTTCCTTTTCGAGAAGTTTCAGAATCGAACTGCGGATACAATGAGAGCCCAGCCTCATGGGTTCACCACCCAGGTCGCTCCGGGTGGTGGGACAAGCGGTAAGGCTTCAGTTGAAGATCTGAGGTTCCAACCAGGATCGAGTTCTATGTAAAACAGAGCAGTTTTGTCATTCCCATCAGACCACTGTCGTTGGATGTTCCCAAAGCTAATTTTAAAACAGACCCATCCCATGCCATTGTGCCTTTCATGTTGGCCAATATCCCGTTTGTTATGCCTGTTAGGATAAGAAGACAGGGGGGTAAATCTCAGCGGTAAATTGCTGCAAATGAAGGAATCAGCATAGACATTCCCTGCGGTGCAACCAGTTGATGCTCAACAGCAAATGCCTATTCTGAGTTATGCTGGTGTAAGAACACAATGGGGTTTTGGCCCATTATGGCTATTATGTGTCCCATACAACCACATGCCAGATTTCAGGTCAGTGTTTTCAGATTAAAGGCATGACCTTCAAGGGAGTCAGCAGGCAACTCAAGAGTAGAGCTAGGGGCTTTGTATTTATATATGGATATGAAGCCTCCCCGGCAAAGATATTTGGCCTGATTACTTCCCACCCCCAGACCCCACCAGACCACTTACCGCACAGCGCGTGGTGTGCATGGCGGACATCATCTCCTTTGTCCCAATCGCGGCAGTAGCTCGGTTGCTGTGGCCCCACCTCAAATACAAAGCTCCCATATCTACTCAAGAGCAATGTGTTGGTCAATACATTGTGAGGACAGGAGCCAGAGTGAGCCGTCCCCTCACGAATATAGCCTAGGACAGAAAAGTAAAACCACAGAAAGAGGAAAGGAAGGAGAAATTAAAGAAACAAAAGAACAAGCAACAGAGACGTGCGAGGAGAAAGAGGGAAGAGACAGTCACGCGGGAGGACTAGAAAGGTCTCGAGGAGAGAAGTCGCGAAGGAAAAGCCGTTAGGACAGTTGGAGACTGAGGGAAGAGAGGAGGAAGAGATAAGACAGGACAGGGAGAGAGTAGATGTATTTTTGACAACCAAGGTAGGAGAATCTTTTACCGAAACCGAGAAAGTGATTGTGTATGCAGAACAGGGGACAAAAGGAATAGGAGAAACAGGACATGTTTTCTCAGTGCCGCGAAAGAGAGTGGCTGAGAGAGTAGAGGACCCGGGAGAGGGGACCTCCTCTAAAGCAAGTTACCGCCCGATTATCCCTGGATTGAGTCCCCTCTCAGTCTATCCCAGGATTCCCAGTTCGGAGGGCCCAGCACACGCAGTAGACCTGAAGATGGTGACAGAGCAACCGTTAGGAGGAGAGTGGGCTCGTCACCCGTGTTGCGGGACACTGTGTATGGGGTGCAACCAGTGTTTGAAGGAAGTAACCAAGCAACAGTAAGAGAGAAAAACTTGTTGTTAAAAGACATTGACGATGAAAATTCTTTGTTATGGTTATAGGAGGAATCCCCTCCCCAATTATCTATTTGTTGTTCCAGTGAAGTAAGCAAAAGGACTCAGTTGGTGTTAACAATGAAAATTCATTTATTCAAAATTCTGCCTCATCATTTTTGTTGCAAGGAGAGGAACAGCCAGTAATGAACCCAGAACATACTCACATACATTCAGGAGATTAAGCTTAGTTGCTTTTAGCATTGTTTTTTCCTGGAACCTGCCTTCTAATGTGGTCCAGGCCAAAGATTGTGGTTTCGTTCTACCTGTTGTGAGTGCCTCAAAAAGCCAGCTTCGTAATCCATGTTTCAAAGCTGGCATCTTGAGAAACTGCTGTGCTTTTTGCCAGAAATTTCTCCACGACATTAAACTTGTTGGGCTTACAGATTTTTGCTTTTAGCCAACTGCATTTTCAGCATGAAGTAGATGTGGTTTCTAAAACATTATTTTCCAGAAGCGCCCCATGCCCTGTGAGACGTACAGTAACATCTAGTTCAAGCACTGAGACAGATACTGGGGATATATAGCAGAAGGATATCCATCAGCAACTACAGGAACAGAATCAACTCCAGAAGTTGCTACCAAGCCAAAAATCTCGGGCTGAAATGCACTTATTTTGGGCACACATCTGTTACATAAATAGAGATTAATTGGGCATGAAACACACTTTTTACCTGGTTTAATCAAGAGATGGTTGGTTGGTTGGCTGGCTGGTTGGCTGATTGATTGGACAAACCTTTTGTGTTGATTGAACGGACCTTTTGTGTGTGTTCTAGTCATGTAAGTGTCTTGGGCAAAATGGCCTAACAGAGATGGTCACCTCTTTGCTTGTTGAATCAGGAGTTTTCTCAGATAGCCTTCAGGCTATGAGAAAATGCAGCTCTGTTGGAGATCTGAAAATGTGCAGTCTTAACAGATGAAAGGATGATTGCGTTAAGTGTCATGGCCCCATCAATCAGCATTTCTTCCTTTGGCTGAGTCTGGTACCCTCCCCTGATACTCTTCTAGAAGCAAACCTTGCTTACCGGCAGGTGACGTAATGTAGGCTTTTTAAGAAGCCTGTTCCAGGCCATGAAAATACCACAAGGGGGTGCAGAGGATTCAGGTGTGCATGGATGCACCGCGTTAAAAGATATCCATGACAAGGTAAAGGGATTGGATTGTTGTGAGGTAATCTGAATTTGAAACGGGTCCCTTCCTTGAATAGCGAATGAGTGAACCTCTTACAGAGAAAACTCTCATCACTCTGATTTATGTAAACGGATATAGCCATGAAAATCCCAGCTTTTGTCTGGCAGAAAGAATGACTTGTGCTGCTAGGGGTGTATATGAAGGGTGTCATGAAATGTATCTGGAAAGCCTCAGCATACCTGAGGGCCGTTTTCTGTTGTTTGTGTGATTCTTTGGAGTTGGCATCAGTGTTGTGTAGGATTATGAAAACTTTTTGTGTGTGAATGTTTGTGTATCAGCTGGCTTTCTTAAGAGCCTTTTCTTCTTCTTTTGATAGAGAAGAGATACATGGCAGAAGTCTTGGAGGAGTTTCATCCAATTCGCTGAAGACGTGGCAAGAGGCTGCTATCTCATCCTACCTTGTTTAGGTACCCGTCTCTTCGCCTACCCATGCTCTTGTGTGGGGAACTTGCACAGAACACATTATGTCAGCGGTTGGGGCACAAGGCTGTGTCCAAACATGGACTATAATCTCAATCATTAAAGTTATGAATAAGTATTTATTTCCTTCTATTATTTTATTTAAAATATTTTACCCCATTTTTTTTCCTTTAAAAGGACCCACGGTGGCTTACATCATTAAAAGGCAATATTTAAAGCTAAAAGCAATAAGTGCACAGTACTAAAAAGGACCAAACAAATGCAACTCTTAAGAAATGGTAAACAAAAGCAATACCAGAAATACATTCAAACCTATAAGGCACAAACAGCTATTTAACAACCCCACTCAGGCAGCCATTTATTAAGGGAAGGCTTGCCTGAAGAGAAAGGTCTTTGCCTGCTTGCAGAAGGACAGCAAAGAGGGGACCAGGCTGGCCTCCAGTGGGAGGGAGTTCCAGAGTCTGGGAGCAGCCACAGAGAAGGCCCCTCTCCTGTCTCCCCATTAGATGCACCTGTGAAGGACGTGGGACTGAAAGAAAGGCGTATTCTGATGATCTTAACATTGGGGCAGGTTCATAAAGGGATACAGCTTGGACCCAAGCTGCTTGAGGCTTCATAGGTTAGAATCAGGACTTTGAATTGTGCTCGGAAACGGATTGGCAGCCAGTGGATCTGCTTTAACAGGGATTGTGTGAGCCCTGTAACCAACCCCAGTCCACAATCTGGCTGCCATGTTATGGATCTACTGAAGTTTCCTGACACTATCCAGAGGCAGGTTTTTAAGTAGTGCATTACAGTAATGCATCCAAGATGGAACACAGTAGCCAGACTAGATCGCTCAAGAAACTGTCACAAATGGACTCCTAGCTACCAATGAAAACTGGGCATCCAGGCTCAGAGATGAGCACCCTGAAGCTGCACACTGGGGCTCTGCATCCCTATTCCTTGATCTGCCTTTCAACTGACCAGGAGCGCCTCCATCTTGTCTGGATTACCATATTTTTCCATTTATAAGATGACCCAAAGTATAAGACAACAACCTCCCTTCCCTAACCCCAAATTAGAAAAACCGGGGATCAAAGGGCTCCCTTTTTGCTAAGCCCCATGCCTTGGCAAAAGGCAAGGAATATGACTGCTACTTTTTCTTGCCTTTTGAGAAGGCATGGAGCTTAGCAAAAAAGAAGGGAGCAACGACTTCTCTTTTTGCTAAGCCCCATGCCTTCGCAAAAGGCAGTGGTAAAGAACTGCCTTCCATGTATAAAATGACCCTCAATTTTTTTCTCAAATTATTTAAGGAAAAAGTGTCATTTTATACACAGAAAAATACAGTAAGTTTCAGTTTATTCACCCTTATCCGTTTCCATTACTGACATCAGACTCTGGTCTAGAACCAAAACAGCTTCCTCAGATTTAGATGGCACAGAGTGTCTGCTTGTATTCTCTTGCTGTCTGGAAAGAGAATGTTTCAGATCTGCTTTAGCTGGTTTAGAAAACTGGATACTACTAGAGGCACTAATAGGGCCAATAGGCAGTAAATGGGATTATTTCACATGAGAGATCTTTTAGATAACATACGTGCCTCAAGTTTATAAGAACACTTTTTTTGCTTTCCATCAAGCCAGTCCATTTATTGGAAGAAGACCCTGGAAAAGTTACTTTCATTTTACCTACAACTCCCAGACCCACACCGTTGGTATGACCACAGTCAGGTTGACTGGAGGATTCCTGTCAATTACAATTAAATATTTCTATTTTTTACGCTCTGAAAGACTCTCCTCTGCCTCCCCGCCTTTCCGAGAGCAACGCAACCTTCTCAAATGCTCAAAGCAGTAGCTGCCAAAATGTTGACCTGTTTTTAGAGGCCACAAATTTGGTGAAGCTGCCTGTTCAAACAAACCTCCCTTATTTGCTGACTTCTCTTCTTTGTTCTGGATGGCACAGAAGGCGCAGTTCAGTGTGACCTGGAAAGCTACTGAACATGCCTTACCTTCCTTTGAGGTGAGGGGCTCTTACATCATCCTGCCTGCTTTCTGTGTGATGATTTACATAAATAGATCTGCTTCACCTTGCACTTATTGATTATTAGTTAATGTTTATATCCTGTCTATTGGGATGTGGTGGCCCTGCGGGTTAAACCGCAGAAGCCTCTGTGCTGCAAGGTCGGAAGACCAGCCGTCGTGAGATCGAATCCACGCAATGGAGTGAGCTCCCATCGCTTGTCCCAGTTCCTGCCAACCTAGCCTTTCGAAAGCATGTAAAAATGTGAGCAGATAAATAGGTACCACCTCGGTGGGAAGGTAACGGTGTTCCGTGTCTAGTCGCGCTGTGCACGTGACCACGGAAACTGTCTTCGGACAAACACTGGCTCTATGGCTTGGAAACAGGGATGAGCGCCGCCCCCTAGAGTCGGACACGACTGGACTAAATGTCAAGGGGAACCTTCACCTTTACCTATATCCTGTCTGTCTTCTCTAGTGATTAGAGACGGGAGCTTTGTATTCGTATCCCTGGAGTTACAAATACGAAGCGCGGCACCACAGGTGCCACGGAGGTCCATTCCTTCCCCTCCAGAACTAGCCTGGTCCATTCGCCGAGCTCCACATGGTGTGCAGGTTCCATCAGCAGCAACATCGCGCCAATTGTAGAAGCACCCCGACCGGCTCTACCCCCGCTCTCCACTCAGCCAACCACTCCTGCGAGGAGGTGAGATGCCTAGCCTCCCGGCTCAGCGGTCGGTTGTGTGGGAAGGCCCGGAAGAGCCAATTGGGCTGCTGCTGTGATTGGAACAATGTCCCCACCAACGGATGCATGCCCTGCGCAGAGCCCGGTGAGTGGACCAGGCTGGTTCTGGGGGAAGGAATGGACTTCGTGATGCTGCCCTTCCTGCAGTGGGGTCTTGAGAACTTAATCCGTATTGGAAGGCGGTTCTCAAGTCAAAAAGTCTGTAAGTCAAGTCTCCATTGACCTACAGTGCATTGAAAACCCATTAATCCCGTAACAGGCCGTTTTTGTTCCATTTTGTTTTTTTTCTGGTCTGTAAGTCAAATCTCAGTCTGCAAGTCAAACCTAAATTTTGCAGCCAGAGAAGTCTGTAACTCAATAAGTCTGTAAGTCAAGCTGTCTGTAAGTCAAGGGTCCACTGTATTTGTATCCCCATCTCTACTGCTGATCCCAAAACGGCTTGCCTGGTTTCTCACCCTTAGGTGGACCCTAACCTAAACTACATGCAATGGTTGGGTGCAAAAGGAACTTTGGCACCGTGGTGGGTGGTTGCAAGGCCCACTGCCCCTGCCTCTGATGGAACCGGTGGCCTTGGGGGGGGGGCACCTCCCACCAATAACTCCCATTAGCTCCAGGTTGCTGGACCAGATTGCTCTTAATTGAATCAGGTGCTTTTCACAGCAGTTCACTGTCAGTCTTTGCAAGAAACCACCCCTGCCAGGAGCTGGACTTGGTGCCTTTCCAGGAGGTGCTGGTAGAGTCGGCTCAGAAGTGCTGGTGATCCTCCTGCTCTTCGGCGAGCCTCCTCTTCCTTTCACGCTTTGCGTCCTCATCTTTGAGTGGTGGGGGAGCACAGCGGGATCCATAGTACGTCTCCGAGGCCACAGAGCCACCAGGGCTGGAGATTTTTCTGGGACTGAGGTAATCGGCCCCTGTCTTCTTCATCTTCAGCTCCTAACCCTAACCCACTACTCATGGGCTCTTGCCCAGGATCACTATTGTGCTCTGTCCTTTCAGCCCATCCTTGTGCATCCACATGCAAGGGTTTTTTTTCCAGGCAGAAAACTGCACCACACCTCAAGCAACCCTATTTAGCCCTTCCTCCCTTTAAAAGGAAATAAAAACAAACAGATCCCTCTCCTGTCGTGTCTATGAAGTGGGAGGAAGCTTTCTATTTTTTCTAAAAAGAAATTCTAAGTGAGCAGTCAATACAACACTGTCCTACCAGTGCTTTAAAAGAAAGCTTTGCCTCCTCTTTCTCCCCCCTCTGCCCTGAAGTGGGAGGATGTTTTCAATTCCTCAACATCGTCAGGTGTCTTAAGCCAAGTAAGAGTTTAAGTTAACATGTTTCATTCGACCTCAGCAGTCCCACGTGCTGGAACCAAACCACAATGGAGCAATTCCACAAAACAAAAACACACAAAAAGGGAACCCCTGTCAGGGACTCAAAAAGGTGTGGGTAGGCATGGATCAGGGATGGACGGGTTCATGATTGCCTGTATATTGTAGGGTCGCTCGGAAAAGGAATGAGCCAACCCATCCTTAAACTGGACCAAATGGGGGGACCACTCCCTGTTTGATCACACCCTAATTTTCAACATCCCGGGTAACCCATCCTACATTACAGCTCTGGGTGGGCGAATCCATTCCTGGCTGTCATGTTGGCAATAATATCTCCTCCAGGATTTAGCAGCTGGGAGCCTCTGAATAACAGCTCCTGGAGAATCCAATTAGGAAGGGCTCCTCCACTTAAGAACATGACCCAACTGGTTGCCCAGAGCGGGAACACAAGGATGTCCTAGATGGGCTTGGGTCTCATGAAACACGGTTTCTTCTTTTCTAAGAAGCTGGTTAAACAAGCAGTAGGACTTCTTGCGTGTATGTTCTTTCCGTGCCCATCAAGTCAGAACTGACTTCCAGCGACCCTAATAGGGCTCTCAAGGTAAATGAGCTATTTTTAAGGAGTGTTTTGACCCGTTCCACTCCCCCAGGGAGTTTCCATGGTTGAGCGGGGATTCGAACCCAGGCCTCCTGAGTCCTCATCCACACTGGGAATCTACTAGGATTTTAAAACCAGTTTTAACCACTAGGGACTTTCAGGAGGGGAGGCGATCCCCAGAGGATACCAGCCCTTGAAACTTCCACCGAGAAGATTTTTAAAAGAACATTTCCAGAAGCAAAAAATAGGACTTGGGAATGAGTCAGAGACAGAGATGAGATCACAGAGAAATCTGGAGGGTCTGTTTCCCCATCAGCGCCTGCTTTCTGATCCATAGCATGACTTTTTAATGTATTCTCGAGCTGAAATCAACCCAGAATGAAATGCAACTTTTTAAAAAGTTGGGTCATCAGCTATAGTCTTCCCATGGAACCATAGGAGATTGGAGGGGCCCAGAAGTGGCCTTCTCACCCCGAGCATTTCATTGCAATATAGCGTGTTACACCATCGTCGTCTAGCCAAACTGAAGACGGGGCGAGACGGCCATTTTCTACTTGGGCAAGAGATTCATGCCACTTGCCCCAGACACCCTTTGTCAAGGACCTGGAGGCTGAATTCACATGTGCCTGGTGGATGATCATTGCCCAGCCAAGTTCTATTGACGAAACCTCAGTAGGACGAGAAGCCTTGAAAAGTTTGCAGCGGGTTAACAGTGGGATGTCTGGTTACCCATGGAAACGGGTTTGCAGCCAATTCAGGCACTGAAAGTACTTCTACACTTTGTATATTTCATCTGTGGAATCCAGAGACATTTTGGGTGCCTGAAATAAAAGAAACCATCACAACGGACCAAAGCCCTGAACACGTTTTATATTAGATTAGGCATCCTTCAGTCTCGAGAGACGATGGTCGCATGCTCTGTATGGAGGACTTGGAACAGCGTCTAGTGTGGCTGAGAAGGCCAATTCGAGAGTGACCATCCCTTCCACACCGAAGACAAATGCAATCTGTCCCCAGTCCAGCTCCCTGATTTTGCTGCTTTCGGGACTGCCTCTTGGCCTCGGCCTGCTGGACAAGGGTCTCTTCAAATTGGGAGAGGCCGTGATGCACCGCATGCCTCCAGTCTGAACGTTTAGATGTCAGGGTTTCCCATCTGTTGAGGTCCATTCCTAAGGCCTTCAGATCCCCCTGGCAGATAGATCTCCTCGTATCGCAGCCGTGGTCTTCCTCTGGGGCGGTTTCCCTGCACTAATTCTCCATACAGGAGATCTTTTGGAATCCAGCCATTCTCACGACATGCCCAAGCCAACGTAGACGTCGCTGTTTCAGTAATGTATATATGCTAACAATTCCAGCTCGTTATAGGACTACTCTATTTGGAATTTTGTCCTGCCTGGTGATACCAAAAATGCATCTGAGACAACGCAGGATTTGGATATTTGAGGGAGCATCTCTGCCTATATTTACAGTATAGTTTGAGAAGAGGCCACAGTGTTAGTCTGTGCTAGCATATCAGGCCAAAAACAAAAGAAAACAAAGACAGAAATGTTGTGGCACCTTAAAGACTAATTGCTGCGTTTTAATATGTGATCAAGTCCCCCTTCCTCAGACATTACATTAACAATGACGGAGGAAAGAGACTTGATCCAGAAGGGCTCAAGTGAAAATAACACAGTGCCACAATTATTTTATCTCTTGGTGTGGGTGTTTGTTTGTTTGTTTGTTTGTTTTTAAATGGAGGTCACTGTATTGTTTTAGTGGTTTTGAATGCCTGAAATGTTTTACTTTTTTTTACATTAAAAATTAATGCTATGCGTTTCAAACGTTTTGAATTGTGTTAGGTTGTCCTTGCTCTCTGAGATCTCATAATGTCAAATCAAATAAATGTATTGTCATTGTAAGTATATACATAGTATACCCATAGAACGAAATTCACACAGACACACAGAGACCAGACCCACATGTACAAACATAAAAAATCCCCAAACACTCCCCACCCAATAAAAATATAAAACAAAACAAAACAATAAGATTGCAACTCAGCCTCATACGCATGCACAGAAGCACACAGACGACAGTTCCCTGTACAAACGGCCGTTGAATCTTCAGCACTGATGATGAGAGATTATCTGACAGGGCAGTTGAAGGCCGCTGAAAGCTGGTTTAAAGACTAGGGAGAATTCATCCAACTCCTTATTGCCATATCTCAGAATCGGCCAGAGGAGCCAGCCTTGGTGAAGGTCACCTCTTCATCACCTTCCTAAATAGCAGGGTGGCTCAAGGGTTTAGGTCTCTGGCTGCGGAGCCAGAGGGTTGGGAGTTCGATTCCCCATTTGTGCCTCTCCAGAGAGAACAGCCAGCCTTGGGTGTCCTTGGGCCAGCTACACAATCCCGGGATGCCCCCAGAAGAAGGAGGGAAGAGTCAACCGCTTTTGAGGACCTTCTCCTTGGAAAACCTTGAAAAGGGTTGCCATTAAGAGTTGACGTGACAACACATCATGGTGATGATGATGCATGAATGAAAGCAGAGCTGGCCCGAGACATGTTGCTGCCTGAGGTAAAAGACAATATGGTACCCTATTCCATTCCACCGACTGAAGCTGACTGGACTAGCATAATTTTTCTTCTGCAATGGGGGCAGGAGTTCATTCTCCCGAAGGCGACAGCAAAGTAAGGAGACCAAATGGCCCGTTCGGACCCAGGATTCGACAGACTTGACAATGAGTAAATCCAGGCATTTTCTGTATTGTGTCATGGCTTTTGAAAACAATTATGTAGCGCTGACGTGGACAGCCTCCCAAGGTCTGAGGGACAGATCCACCCACTGCTAGACCCTTGAAGACCTCTCCGGCTTCCACACCCCATCCACCCACACATATGTTTTTCTTTCTAAGACCCTTTAAAAAAAGTTCTACTGTGCTTGCTAGTGAAAATGCTTTAAAAGAGTAAATAAGAGGGGGAAAACTGGGGAGCAGGGATACTGATGGCCCCCAAACTTGGCAAAAGAGCTGTCCATGTTCCAGAGGTAGAAAGGGACTTTTCTGGGCCCAAATAATTTCTTTTTAAATGGGCAAGACGGCCCGGAGACTGCAGTTGAGTGCCATTTGCCCATTGCCCTGTTATAGGAAATGGCAGAGTTGGTGTGAGGAAGCTGAGTGTTGCACTTAATAATAATAAAATTTCCTTCTGATTATGCAGCATTAAAAAATGGTTCAGTCCAGAACCTGCAGAGCAGATTGAATGGCAGTTTCCCTTAGTATACTACCCTTTATTCATTAGTTAACCTCAACTGGTATTTATTTGTTTTGATACATTCACTCAGACTAGTAATTAAAAAGAACAAATGTTTCCGTTTACTCACACTTCTTCTTATATAAAAACAAACCTATTTTGTGGAAATGTTAACTTGCTATATTACTGAACTTAACTGCTTGATTTGCTTCACTATTAACCAACTGACTGGTTACATAACTCATTGACAGAACACTCCAGCTGACAGAACACTTCACTTCTGATTCCATAACTCATACACTCTGAGAGAACACTAACTGAACCCTGACTTTAAAAAAAGGTGGGGAAAAGAATCTGAGGTAGAGAGGGAAGCAATCGGCTGCTATTTAGTTGACTGATATTGACTGCAAGTCAAAAATCTCTAAAAGGCATCATATGAGGGTGCAATGCAAGCTGCCACATTCTGAGACGCCACAAGACACTAAACAGGGGCTTCCTTGAATTGCTGCCCACGGTGGAGATTTCCTATTGTTTATATCCACATACTGTACCGTGTTTTCATGAAAATAAGACAGGGTGTTATATTATTTTTTGCTCCAAAAAACGCAGTAGGGCTTCTTTTCAATGGATGTTTTATTTTTTTCCCCGTACAACCATCTACATTTATTCGAATACAGTCATGTCATCTTCTTCTGGTGGCTGCACAAGGGTGGAGGGTGGGCTTTCACTTCATGGGGTCTTATTTTTGAGGTAGGGCTTATATTACGAGCATCCTGAAAAATCATATTAGGGCTTATTTTCAAGTTAGGTCTTATTTTTGGGGAAACGGTACCAGCTTGTGCATGGAGTTTCCTGCCCACCCTCGCCACATACTTGCCATACAAAAGTTCTGCAGAGGTGTTGAATAAAATTCTCCCATGTGAGCATCCATCATGGGGACCATGCAAAAAAGCTAATTTTGGCTGAAGGTTCAGTAAACCCTCCTTTCTGGCAAGATCAGCTGCTCCCTCCCTCATACAGGACTGTTCTCCTGCAGGGACCTTACTGTTTGGTCAATGTGTAACTTTGTTGGGTAGGGAGATTACATACAGTAATTTAATTGTGTACGGGGGCATAATAGCCTGTCTTTTTTTGTTTTCCTTCCCCATCCCCTGGTTCCCCTTTTTTTTTTTTTGCATTGGGCCTCTTAGCCTTGAACCCTCATTTTAAACTATAAACAACCTTGAGTGCTTTTGGTAGGAAGGTCGGCCACAACGGATTGGCTCAGAAAGGAGTTAATGACCTTTATAGTTATCGTGCTGGTTACCTGCGGTCAAGTCACCTCTGACTCCCGGTAACCCTATGAATGAGGGATCTCCAAAAGGTCTGGTCTTCAACAGCCCTGCTCAGCTCTTGCAAGCTCTTGAGCAACCCTTCTGTTGCCGCTGATCTTCCTACCACAAGCACTCAAGGTTGTTTATAGTTTAAAATTATGTATTCAAGGCTAAGAGACAAGATACAAAAAAAGGGACCAGCGTGGGGAAGGAAAACAAGGAAGGACAGGTCATGATGTCTCTCCTCTGTTGGTCTTTTGTTGTTGTTAAGTCATGATTCTTTGTGACCCAATGGACCAGAGCACGCCAGGCCCTCCTGTCTTCCACTGCCTCCCGGAGTTGGGTCAAATTCATGTTGGTCGCTTCGATTACACTGTCCAGCCATCTTATCCTCTGTTGTCTCCTTCTCCTCCCGCCTTCACACTCTCCCAACATCAGGGGCTTTTTCAGGGACCGCCAAAGAATTGATGCTTTTGAATTGTGGTGCTGGAGGAGACTCTTGAGAGTCCCCGGGACTGTAAGGAGAACAAACGTACCCATTCTGAAGGAAATCAACCGTGAGTGCTCACTGGAAGGACACATCCTGAAGCTGAGGCTCCAATACTTTGGCTATCTCATGAGAAGAGAAGACTCCCTGGAAAAGACCCTGATTGTTGGGAAAGTGTGAGGGCAAGAGGAGAAGGGGACGACAGAGGACGAGATGAATGGACAGGGCCACTGAACCTACCCCCATGAATTTGACCCAACTCCAGGAGGCAGCGGAAGAGAGGAGGGCCTGGCATGCTCTGGTCCATGGAGCCACGAAGAGTCGGAAACGACTGAACGAGTAAACAACAAATAGAAGTATAGTTTCCAAATCCCGCAAGGTGCTAGTCCTCTATTCAGCACTGGTTAGGTCTCACCTTGAGCCTTGTGTCCAGTCCACTTTAAGAAGGATGCCAAACAAAATGGAACAAGTTCAGAGGAGGGCGATCAGGACGATCAGGGGTCTGGAAACCAAGCCCTGGGAGGAAAGATTCTATGATTCTATGTTGGCAATAATTCTGCAGCAAAGGTATTTACTGCAGGCTAGCTGCAAACAGGCACCATCCCTCTTGGAACGAGTATCCCAGCGTGATGCAATTCCTTGTGTTAAATTGGAACATTGCCTTGACCAGTTAGCACTGGGAGCCTTTAAAGCTACTGGCAGCTCCTCGTTCTGGGCAGCAGCCGGGAGTCCTCCCCCGCCTGGCATATTGCAAAAATTGAGCTACTGGAGCTGCTCCCTGGCAAGAACAATGTTGCATCCGGGCCCATTCTGGGAGGCCTTCTTGACTACCTTGGTTCCCCTTCCCCCCCCCCCGTGCCCACTGGGGACCTGCTGCAATTTTCCAAAGGTGCAGATTGGGCACCCTTTTAAAATTGTACTAAGGTTTGCATCATGTACAGCAACAGGAGTGGATGCAAATCCCACCCTTTTTTATTTTTATTTTCTGTGTGTGTCGGTTTGGCCAAGGTGATCCTTAGCTTGAAGGCTTGTAGGCATCGCTTAATAATAAAAATAGGGTGTCACTGTGCCCTGAAGTTCTGAGCTTGGAAAATTCTTCCCTTTTTCTTTAAACTACCCCCCTCCGCCAAATTCTGCAGTTCCAGCATGTTACATCATGCTTGCTACGGGACTTTGGGACTAAAGGTAGGTCAGAAAAATGTATTCTTTCTTGCTAGCAAAGAGAAGAAGCAATGGGAGACAGCTGATCGGTGGTGTCATTTTCACAAATAGTTTGCGAAATGGGAAGAGATGCTGCTGCAGACTATATACTATATATATATTGTTCATGTACAACAATCTACATTTATTAAAATACACACTCATCTATCTATCTATCTATCTATCTATCTATCTATCTATCTATCTATCTATCTATCTATCTATCTATCTATCTATCTATCTATCTATCTATCTATCTATCTATCTATCTATCTATCTATCTATCTATCTATCTATCTATCTAGTGTGCATATCTATCACATCCTGAAAATATATATTTTTGGACTCCAAATCCCAGAATCCAGTGCCCATACTTGCTAGAAGACCTCTGGGGGGGGGGATTTTAGTCCCTATAAACAACCTTTTTCGAGGTCTAGAAATGGTTCCTGGCTTCCTTCCTTCCACAATACCTGATCTGGCAGTTTTGGAGGCAGGCTTACAATTATTTGTGTATTGCGTCACATGTATTTCCCATCTTTCCTGCAATGAACTGACACAGCATACACCACCTTACAACAGCCCTGTAAGTTAGCCTAGAAAACATGATGGGGTCAAGGTGAATGTCATGCCTGAAGGCATTTCACGACTAGGTGGGATTTGAACCCGAGTCTCGTGGGTCCCAGTCCAGAACTAACCACAAGACAGACCATGAGCTGAATTATGTTCTGTGACCACCTTTAGCAGCGGGCTGCCTCCTTAAAGGGCTCACATGGAAGGAGTGAAATTTGTTATATCAGTTTGAGCATTTAATCCTGTGCCTCTCTGAGAACGTTCAACTTTTTATATTTGTTAATCTCTCTAAATAAACACCTAATGTACCTGGGTGAGCTTCCAGACTCAGAAAGCCAAGCCCAGGTAGATGCAATACCCATGAAACGCCTTACTGCTTTGAGAACTTGGATGCATACTTGTACGTTTTTATCGTTTGTTTTATGATTTCCACTGTGTTCTGCATGATCAAACAAACTGGATTATTGAAGGCCTAATAAATTGTGGAGCCAAATCAGGCCACTCTAAAGTGAAAGGTTACTGTACCTGTATTTCTCCTGTCAGCTGTATCCACACCACACACATGCAGATTTATATAGGACTGAAAAAAGAAAAAGAACATCCAAACCTCCCCTAGTTATTTGTGAGCTCAGAGGATGCTTGCTGTGCTTGAGACTTCAATATGTGTAACTGAACGGGAGGGGAAGCGAGAAAACGTCTATTCTAAAACCCCTGAAAACTTCTGGTCTAGGCCTTTTTTTTCCATAGGGATGTGAGAGGTACTGTAACATTTTGTTGTAGCTGCTGTTAGTCTCTATCCCATTGCAAAAGCCACAGCACTCTATCGCTGGGGTGGCAAAGACCAGATATTAATTTTAAAAGGGCAAAATATTATGTCTTGCAAAAGACGGGAGGATGCTCATAAAAACAGCCACATGCAAGTATGCAGTCATCAATGACATCATATAAATATTACGGTATGTATCATAAAGCCATGAAAGCAACTTCTTTAATAAAAAAATAAGCAACTTTATTTGTCTTCTGGGGTCATCCCCGCAGATAAAAAATACAATTAGAGATACAAAAGGCTTCCTCACCCCTTAAATTATTAGTGATTTCAAACACTCAAAAGCATAGTGTGTCTCGGGGTTTGGGTGCAGCAGGTATAAATAATAAAAGAGAACAAGAAATAAAACAGAGTCATTGGAAAAGGCAGACACATTCCTGTGATACAGGAGGGATCAGATGACGGTGGTTTGACATCTCTGCGTTGGCTGGTCAAACTGGTTTTTCCGCAGGACGGGGATCAACAAAGCCCCAGGGCCAGACATTCATCCAACTGGCCTGTGAGTGAAAAATAGTGGGAAAACATAAATTTCTACGTGGTCCTGTATGAGTCATGTATCAACGAAGCATTTATTTATACATGAGGCTCGGCAAAGATACTTCTCTTTTTGTTTTTTTTAATGTGTTTTCAGAACTGCTCTAAACTGTTCTTATTCACTAGTTTTAATCCAACATGTGTTTCATTGTTTTTTTTAAAAATTGTAATAATTTCCTGTTTTTGAGATTGTAATGCTGTTTCTTTGCATGCTGTAAGACGCCTTGACGGGTAAGACAGGGGACAAACATTTTGATTAAATGAATGAATTTCTTAGATATTCCCAGAATGCCCCAATCAGGCTCATTAGAAAGTCCCAGAAAGCAAGGGTCTTCTTGGAGCGAGGTTTGGTCAAGGCTACAGAGCCCCACAACAGAAGAGCCTGTCAGGGAACAGAATGGCCCCCACTGGCATAACGTATTTTTTTTGCCGCTTGCCTTTAACAAAGGCGAGGTGCTATCAGAATCCGTAATGTGTTCCCAACTGAAGTTCTCTGCTTTATTGTTGGGGCCCGCAGCATTCGTGAGCTGTAGTTCTGGTTGTCACCAATTCATGTTCTCAATCTTCCCAGGGTGCAGGATTGCAACAATGGGCTCAAGTTAAAGAAAGCCAGATTTTGATTGAGTATCCGGAAAAAAACTCCCTAACTGTTAGAGCAGTACGACAGTGGAACCAGTGGCCTCGGGAGTTGGTGAGGACTCCAACCCTGGAGGCATTCAAGAAAAACCTGGATCATCCCCTGGCAGATATGCTTTGATTTGGATTCCTGCCTTGAGCAGGGGGTTGGACTGGATGGCCTCGTAGGCCCCTTCCAACTTCACTTTTTTTATGATTCTATGCTACTGATCTATCTGGGAATATCTGCCTTGGCTGGACTACGTATTACACCTGTATCACATGTTTCATCTGCAGAATTAAGGACAGCAACCTTGCGGGTATCCCCCTTTCATCCCCACAACACCCCTGCAAGGTAGATTTTGCAGAAAAAATGGGTGTGCCCACAGACATCCAGTTAAAGTCCGAGTTGGACAGGTTTTCAAGGCCAACCTTCTTAGGTCCCTGCCCCATGCAAGCCCCCAGTTCTATCACAGGGTAGAGCAGTGGTCCCCAACCTTGGGCCTCCAGATTTTCTTGGACTACAGCTCCCAGAAGCCTTCACCACCACCTCTGCCAGCCAGGATTTCTGGGAGTTGAAGTCCAAGAACATCTGGAGGCCCAAGGCTGGGGACCACTGGGGTAGAGGACATAGGGCCCTCCAGCTGTTCCAAAGCTCCAGTCTCCATCAGCCATAGCGCAACATAGCCGGTGGTGAAGGATCATGGGAAGTATAGTTCAACCATTGTGGCCACACATGTCCTACTTCTGCAATATCAGAATGGGAAGGATTCCGTGAGCTGCTTCTCTTTCTGAAAATGGTTCCACCCAGACAAAGAGGTTAGAAATAAGGATGATGAAAAACAGGGAAGGGATAAATTGAGGTTCTCTAGATGTCCTTAGACTGAGAACCATTCCCAGCATTCCTCACCACTGACTGTGGAAGATGGGGCTGTTGGGAACGACAAATCAAGAACTATTGGAAAGCCAGATTTTGCCCGTCCCCAAAGGAAATAAAGAGGAATAAACAACATTTTTTCTAGTAAGAGATTACTTTGATAGTTAACTTACCTGTCTCGTTCAGAGTTTGCCTGTCACCACCTGAATGAAAGGTCATTTTGGTTGATCTGTTGCATGATTTCGTTGTATCTGGAGGTCACCGTGTTTGCTCTTCTGGCGAGCTGATGGAGAACGCCTTTTAAGGCAGATATGTGGTAATAAAAGAGTCCTTCGAGATCGGCGTCTTCCTCGGCCTTGCTCTCTTTCCCTCGGGTGGATAAGCTCGGCTGTCGTCCATCCAGAGAGATGAGGCTCCCTTCCACCATCTGCTTGATGGACTTCATTTGGGTGTAATACTCATACAAGTCTTTAGTGTCGTCGGCATCCGCTCCAAACCCACCTTCCCGATCTTCGAAGGAGACGCCTTGCAGAAGGCTGGGGAACATCACGGTTTGCTCCATCTTGCGGACCGCGGAGAAGTAACTTTCCATCTCTGCAAAAGGTGAGACTCTACCTTGGCGTGAAGGTGGTGGGTTCTTTGAGGTCCCGACCAGGCTGCGAGTGAAGCAGTACACTCTTGTGTGGTTTCTGATCCGTGGCCTGACGGGTGTCAATTTATGTAGCCGTGCTCAGACGCGGGGAGCGTGGTTGGAAGGATTTTTCTGCCAGCAGCAGACAACTCCTCTGTCTGGTGAAATCGCAACCTTTACCCCGGTGCATCTGAGGCAATCTTTCTTTTCATTTGGGATTAGCAAGGGAACCTTTATTTACAGACTGAAATGATTCCCAAAAATAGAAACCAAATTTCATCGAGAACTCTCCCCCCCGCCTTGTTCGCATGTATCAAGGCCAGGGCATCTGTTGCAACCGACTGGCCAGCGACAGACGACCCCCTGCGTTATGGCTGGTCCTGATGAAACCTAAATTTGGAAGGGAAAAAAACACACCTTTGTCCCCAAAATGTCAAAACCCCTGGGCCTAAAGTCTATTTAAAATAGGATAAAATGGCATGGAGTGATCTTCACTCTTTTTTTTTTAAATTGCTTGTTCATTTTGATGACATGATGATATTATTGCATGGCTAAAGGCCTTGGAAACCCTTTATTGCAGAATCTGCTGTGAGGGCCTGGGGTTTTGAAAAGAGAGCGAAGCATAGGACACCGGCGGGCCAGCCCAAGACATTTTTCAGTATGCAGTAAAGATGCTCCACTCCCCACTGCAGCCCTGTTTTATGTATAGAAGCAAACGGGAGTGGCAGTGCAATCTTAATTCTAAGGCACACAATTAAAATTTTCCCCCACTACTCTGGAGGACAATAGGAAGTAAAGAGCAGAGTGAGTCTACAGCAGACACAGCTCCATCCATGAAGAGAGTAGGATGACTAAGGGATTCAGCATCAATGATTCTGAAGAGGGGTATTGTTACTGGTGACTGTGAATCCATTCCGGCATTTACTCTGAACTTTACAGGAGCCATCCGAAGTGCTGATCCCTAATCTCAAAACAGGCTCAGCAAAAATAGTAAGGTTCCCCTTGATAATTTTTGTCCAGCCGTGTTTGACTCTAGGGAGAAGTGCTCATCCCGGTTTCCAAGCCATATAGAGCCAGCGTTGGTCCGTAGACCGTTAGTTTATCGTTGCTGTCTATGAAAGATCTCTGGCAGTCTCACCTTTCACAACTGCTAATACCCAGTAGCCATCCTTCTGGCGCTTCTACAAGTGCCTTGCCATTGCATCCTGCATGATTCTAACAATATACAGTGGTGCTCCGCATAGCGAGGTTAATCCGGAACGGATTAACCTCGCTATGGGAAAACATCGTAAAACGGATCCAAAAAACCCACTGGAACTCGTTAAACAAAGTTTAATGCATTTCAAATGGGCCCAAAACTCACCGTTCTCCGATGTTTTCCCTTATTCCGGCAGCCATCTTGGGTGTACCGGTGGCCATTTTTTGTGTTCCGGCGGCCATCTTGGGTGTACCGGTGGCCATTTTTTGTGTTCTGGTGGCCATCTTGATTGTACCGGTGGCCATTTTGAGAGTCCCGGTGGCCATCTTGGGTGTACCGGCACCCATTTTTTATGTTCCGGCGGCCATTTTGGAACCGCTGAACAGCTGTTCCCCCATCATAATGCGAGCATGCTCTCGCATTAGCGATGGGGAAATCCGCATCGCAATGCGGATTCATCGTTCAACGGTGCACTCGTTGTACGAGGCACCACTGTATACCTTTTCAATGGGTTGTACGTATCAAAATGTACACTTTCAGTTAATGGGTTTTATTAAAGGCTTTCTACCCGTAATGAAATTCAGAGCTCTGGAGTACTGTATTCAAGTCCATGAGCAGTAATAACCTGTCCGCATCTTCACGGTCAGTGTCAACGTTAGTCAGATAATATGTGTCTGCAGACCCGAAGCCCAGAGGCTGGAGAAGTTACATTTCTGACTACATCCCTCATAATCCTCCAACCAGTGTAGTAAATGAAGTCTATAAACAACAGCATCAACAACAGTATGTTCTTCTTCGTGGCCTCTGTGAATACACACTAATGGGTTAAATCTGCGCTTCTGTAGGGGCCTTGGAACATTCTAGAGCTTAAAGTAACCATTTTAGCCCCACCCCTCAAGCCCTCATGGTCCCCTTGCCCTAACAGTTACCTCAGTTCCATTTCTTCCACTGCTGCAGCAGGTCTCCTGTCTAGAGCTCCATGATAGAAATCGAATTTCCCTTCTGATTATTCAGACTTCTCGTCTAAATTGATCATATGTCTCCCCAGTTGTTATTTTTTTTAAAAAAGAAGAAGAAAGAGGGGTTATTTCGTTTGGACTTCCCTCCCTCCCCCTATCCCCACAGTTTCCCGCCTTTTTTTATATGGCACCTACAGTGACTTTCAAAACCTGTGCCTCTTGTGGGAAGAAGATCCCCTCTACAGATGGACATCGTTTTTGTCTTTTTTGCTTAGGAGAATCATATCCCTCAATCTTGTCACCATTGCGAAAAATTTACCAAGCAGGGGTTGAAGCTTTGTGAGCTCTGCTTGCGCACAGCGCTTTGGGAGAAGTCTTTACAACCACCCAAAATGGAAACAGGGTCTCCCTCAGCCACCCCTGAGCTGCCTTCTTCAGCGCCCAAATCTAAGCCTTCTAAAGTCAAGTCCTCCCAAACCTCCAAGCCCGCTCCAAAAGCTTTGTCCAAACCAAAAAAGCCATCGTCTCCACCTTTGCCAGTCTCTACGATCGCCACGACATGTTGAACCTCCAAGGGAGCTCTCCCCCCCAACGCTCAGACCACCCCTCTCCGCCTCCTCTCACCCCTCAATCTCCTATCCAAGTCCCCTCTCAGGGTTCTTCAGCGCCTGGCAGCCCCAGATCTCCTTCACATGCACTGTTCGTTCATGAACCGGCTTCTCCTTTACCGGACCCGTCACCTCCTAGGAAAAAGAAAAGTAAAACAAAACACCCTGAGCCAGCGTTAGGAGATTCCCGGTCTTCGAAATGATCAAGACCGAAGGTCTCCTCTGAAGGGGCTCGACATTCTTGCCCCAAAGGCAATAAGAAACGTGGCCTAAAGGAAGACTGGCCGTCCCTCAAGATCTCCAAAAAAAATTACATTGGCAAAAACAAATGGAGAAACTCTATGATCCGCGGCTCTTCTATGGTATCGATGCCCCAAATTTGTCATCTTTAGGGTCTCCATCATCAGGTGCTAGCTTGTCGGAAGTGGCCTCTTCTACAGCCGATCATGAATTCAGTGATACCGATTGTAAACGACGCCAGTCTCGCCCGAACTTCACGGTACCGAAGGCAAAAAAGACGAAACGCTGTGCGGTATCGGAGATGTCTAGACACTTCCAGCAGGCTCGTTCTGTCCATCACTCCAAAGAAAAAGATGCACCTCATCTTAAATACAAGCATATGGCTGAGACATCTCTCAGTACCGTGACCCGTGGTACCAAGGCCCACAGTACTATGCCACCTAAGAGACATCTTGACCACTCTAAGGAATCACAGAAAAATCATCTAAGAAAATCCGGATCCGTTCTCCCTCCAGCTCCATGCCCCGCTTACGCTCCAGGGGTGCCACCTTGGCGGTATACTCGATGAAGAGGACACGGAAGCCCTTGTCCTGGAAGGCCTGGCTCAGGCGCTCCACCCATCAGCTCAAGGTCCTCCAGGCACGAGTGGGCCACCATGGCTAAGCCGTCTCCCCTCTGTTCAATACCAGGCTCGCCCATGAGGTGGGCATCTCATGCTTGTGCGACATGCCCACGTGCAAGCGCAACAACCCCCTGTGCGTGCAGGGGGTGGGTGGTGTTCCGTGTCTGCGGCCCAGTTCCGGCAGACCCACGGACCGTCACAGGGCCGTGGACTGGGGGTTGATGATACCTGGAGTACGCCACCGAGGTGGCGGTCCTGGAGCGTCAGCGGGGCATCGAGACCTACTTCCTCCTCCCAGCCCCAGGCTGGGCGGGTGGCCAGCCCACTGCAGGAGTGGCCACGGGGGCTTGGCTGCCGTTCCGGCTCGGTTGCTTATCTTTCTCTGACCCAGGGTTGCTTGGAAGACGGGAGCTGCATCTTCCTCTTTGCGTCAGCAGCAGCAGCTCCACTACCTGCAGTCTCTGCCTCCGGCTGAAGTCCCCTCCCTGGTGGGCCACCCCGTCTCCTCCCCTCCTGCCCTGCATAGGCTGGGTCGATCCCGGCCCCTCCGCCCGCTTGGGGCTGCCCTGCGGTTGCTTGAAGGCTCAGACGGGGCAGCCCAGGAAGAAAGAGGGGGAGGGGGAGGCAGGCAGATCTGCAGCTGGGCCATTGATGAGAGCGAGGGGTCTTGGTAAAGCCAGAGCCACCCAGCCAGCTCAGGGGAGAAAAATGGAGCATCAAACGCAGGGGTTGAGGCAGAGACGGTTCACTCCCAGCCAGCATCGGTGGGGGATCGTTTCCCACTTGTCCTAAGGGGAGGAGGGCGTGCCTGAACCGCTGCTACCTCAACCTCTACACCCACCGGCTGGCTGGTTATGTGGTGAACGAGAAGATTTTCACTGGTGAGAGGGTTGGGCGACTAACATTAAAGAGCCAAAGGAGCCCTTCTTACTAGGTCAGTGGCTGCAGTTGAGAGCAACCTAGGCTTGGCTGGGAGTGAACCGTCTCTGCCTCAACCCCTGCGTTTGATGCTCTGCCTTTCTCCCCTGAGCTGTCTGGGTGGCTCTGGCTTTACCAAGACCCCTCGCTCTCATCAATGGCCCGGTGCAAAACTGCAGATTTGCATGCCTCCTCCTCCCCCTTTTTCTTCCTGGGCTGCCCCATTGGAGCCTTCCAGTAATTGCAGGACAGCCCCAAGCAGGCGGAGGGGCTGGGATCGACCCGGCCTATGCAAGTGTGGAAGGGAGGAGACGGGGTATCTCGCCAGGGAGGGGACTTCAGCCGGAGGCAGAGACGGCGGGTGGTGGAGCTGCTGCTGCTGCCAATGCAAAGAGGAAGATGCAGCTCCCGTCTTCCAAGCAACCCCTGGTCAGAGGAGGATAAGCAACCAAGCCGGAACGCCAGACAAGCCCCCGTGGCCACTCTTGCAATGGGCTGGCCACCCGTCCAGCCTGGGGCCAGGAGGAGGAAGTAGGTCTCGATGCCCAGCTGATGCTCCAGGGCCGCCACCTCGGTGGCGTACTCCAGGTATCATCAACCCTCAGTCCGCAGCCCTGTGACGGTCCGTGGGTCTGCCGGAACTCGGCCGCGGACACGGAACCCCACCCACCCCCTGTACGCACAGCGGGTTTTCGCGCTTGCACGTGGTGTGTCACACAAGAATAACACGGCCACCTCCTGGGTGAGCCTGGTATTGAACGGAGGGGAGACGGCTTAGCCATGGTGGCCCACTCGTGCCTGGAGGACCTTGAGCTGATGGGTGGAGCGCCTGAGCCAGGCCTTCCGGGACAAGGGCTTCCGTGTCCTCTTTGTCAAGTATGCCGCCGTGGTGGCAGCCCTGGAGCGCCAACGGGGCGTGGAGACCTACTTTCTCCTCCTGGCTGGGTGGGTGGCCAGCCCATCGCAGGAGCGGCTACAAGGGCTTGGCTGGCATTAAGGCTCGGTTGCTTATCCTCCTCTGACCCAGGGATGCTGGGAAGACGGCAGCTGCATCTTCCTCTTTGCGTTGGCAGCAGCAGATCCATCACCCGCCACCTCTGCCTCCAGCTGAAGTCCCCTCCCTGACGGGCCACCCCGTCTCCTCCCCTCCTTACCTTCATAGGCCGGGTTGATCCCGGCCCCTCCGCCCGCTTGGGGCTGCCCTGCGGTTGCTTGAAGGCTCCGACGGGGCAGCCCAGGAAGAAAGAGGGGGAGGGGGAGGGGGAGGCAGGCAAATCTGCACCTTTGCCTGGGCCATTGATGAGAGCGAGGGGTCTTGGTAAAGCCAGAGCCACCCAGACAGCTCAGGGGAGAAAGGCGGAGCATCAAACGCAAGCGTGGAGGCAGCGACGGTTCACTCCCAGCCAGCATTGGTGGGGGATCGTTTCCCGCTTGTCCTAAAGGGAGGAGGATGCGCCTCAACCTCTACACCCACCGGCTGGCTGGTTATGTGGTGAACGAGAAGATTTTCATTGGTGAGAGGGTTGGGCGACTAACATTAAAGAGCCAAAGGAGCCCTTCTTACTAGGTCAGTGGCTGCAGTTGAGAGCAACCTAGGCTTGGCTGGGAGTGAACCGTCTCTGCCTCAACCCCTGCGTTTGATGCTCTGCCTTTCTCCCCTGAGCTGTCTGGGTGGCTCTGGCTTTACCAAGACCCTTCGCTCTCATCAATGGCCCGGTGCAAAACTGCAGATTTGCATGCCTCCTCCCCCCCCCTTTTCTTCCTGGGCTGCCCCATTGGAGCCTTCCAGTAATTGCAGGACAGCCCCAAGCGGGCGGAGGGGCTGGGATCGACCCGGCCTATGCAGGTGGGGATTGGAGGAGACGGCGTATCTCGCCAGGGAGG
Organism: Pogona vitticeps; assembly: GCF_051106095.1. Classification (NCBI taxonomy): domain Eukaryota; kingdom Metazoa; phylum Chordata; class Lepidosauria; order Squamata; family Agamidae; genus Pogona; species Pogona vitticeps. The sequence goes on from NC_135785.1 coordinate 260,097,991, forward strand.
GGACTTCAGCCGGAGGCAGAGGCGGTGGGTGGTGGAGCTGCTGTTGCCGACGCAAAGAGGAAGATGCAGCTGCCGTCTTCCCAGCATCCCTGGGTCAGAGGAGGATAAGCAACCGAGCCGGAATGCCAGCCAAGCCCTCGTGGCCGCTCTTGCGATGGGCTGGCCACCCGACCAGCCAGGAGGAGGAAGTGGGTCTCCACGCCCTGCTGGCGCTCCAGGGCTGCCACCACGGCGGCGTACTCGATGAAGAGGACAAGGAAGCCCTTGTCCCGGAAGGCCTGTCTCAGGCGCTTCACCCATCAGCTCAAGGTCCTCCAGGCACGAGTGGGCCACCATGGCTAAGCCGTCTCCCCTCCGTTCAATACCAGGCTCGCCCAGGAGGTGGCCGTGTTATTCTTGCGTGACACACCACGTGCAAGCGCGAAAACCCGCTGTGCGTACAGGGGGTGGGTGGTGTTCCGTGTCTGCGGCCCAGTTCCGGCAGACCCACGGACCGTCACAGGGCCGTGGACTGGGGGTTGATGATACCTGGAGGTGGCGGTCCTGGAGCATCAGCGGGGCATCGAGACCTACTTCCTCCTCCCGGCCCCAGGCTGGGCGGGTGGCCAGCCCACTGCAGGAGTGGCCACGGGGGCTTGGCTGCCGTTCCGGCTCGGTTGCTTATCTTTCTCTGACCCAGGGTTGCTTGGAAGACGGCAGCTGCATCTTCCTCTTTGCGTCAGCAGCAGCAGCTCCACTACCTGCAGTCTCTGCCTCCGGCTGAAGTCCCCTCCCTGGTGGGCCACCCCATCTCCTCCCCTCCTGCCCTGCATAGGCTGGGTCGATCCCGGCCCCTCCGCCCGCTTGGGGCTGCCCTGCGGTTGCTTGAAGGCTCCGACGGGGCAGCCCAGGAAGAAAGAGGGGGAGGGGGAGGCAGGCAGATCTGCAGCTGGGCCATTGATGAGAGCGAGGGGTCTTGGTAAAGCCAGAGCCACCCAGCCAGCTCAGGGGAGAAAAATGGAGCATCAAACGCAGGGGTTGAGGCAGAGACGGTTCACTCCCAGCCAGCATCGGTGGGGGATCGTTTCCCACTTGTCCTAAGGGGAGGAGGGCGTGCCTGAACCGCTGCTACCTCAACCTCTACACCCACCGGCTGGCTGGTTATGTGGTGAACGAGAAGATTTTCACTGGTGAGAGGGTTGGGCGACTAACATTAAAGAGCCAAAGGAGCCCTTCTTACTAGGTCAGTGGCTGCAGTTGAGAGCAACCTAGGCTTGGCTGGGAGTGAACCGTCTCTGCCTCAACCCCTGCGTTTGATGCTCTGCCTTTCTCCCCTGAGCTGTCTGGGTGGCTCTGGCTTTACCAAGACCCCTCGCTCTCATCAATGGCCCGGTGCAAAACTGCAGATTTGCATGCCTCCTCCTCCCCCTTTTTCTTCCTGGGCTGCCCCATTGGAGCCTTCCAGTAATTGCAGGACAGCCCCAAGCAGGCGGAGGGGCTGGGATCGACCCGGCCTATGCAAGTGTGGAAGGGAGGAGACGGGGTATCTCGCCAGGGAGGGGACTTCAGCCGGAGGCAGAGACGGCGGGTGGTGGAGCTGCTGCTGCTGCCAATGCAAAGAGGAAGATGCAGCTCCCGTCTTCCAAGCAACCCCTGGTCAGAGGAGGATAAGCAACCAAGCCGGAACGCCAGACAAGCCCCCGTGGCCACTCTTGCAATGGGCTGGCCACCCGTCCAGCCTGGGGCCAGGAGGAGGAAGTAGGTCTCGATGCCCAGCTGATGCTCCAGGGCCGCCACCTCGGTGGCGTACTCCAGGTATCATCAACCCTCAGTCCGCAGCCCTGTGACGGTCCGTGGGTCTGCCGGAACTCGGCCGCGGACACGGAACCCCACCCACCCCCTGTACGCACAGCGGGTTTTCGCGCTTGCACGTGGTGTGTCACACAAGAATAACACGGCCACCTCCTGGGTGAGCCTGGTATTGAACGGAGGGGAGACGGCTTAGCCATGGTGGCCCACTCGTGCCTGGAGGACCTTGAGCTGATGGGTGGAGCGCCTGAGCCAGGCCTTCCGGGACAAGGGCTTCCGTGTCCTCTTTGTCAAGTATGCCGCCGTGGTGGCAGCCCTGGAGCGCCAACGGGGCGTGGAGACCTACTTTCTCCTCCTGGCTGGGTGGGTGGCCAGCCCATCGCAGGAGCGGCTACAAGGGCTTGGCTGGCATTAAGGCTCGGTTGCTTATCCTCCTCTGACCCAGGGATGCTGGGAAGACGGCAGCTGCATCTTCCTCTTTGCGTTGGCAGCAGCAGATCCATCACCCGCCACCTCTGCCTCCAGCTGAAGTCCCCTCCCTGACGGGCCACCCCGTCTCCTCCCCTCCTTACCTTCATAGGCCGGGTTGATCCCGGCCCCTCCGCCCGCTTGGGGCTGCCCTGCGGTTGCTTGAAGGCTCCGACGGGGCAGCCCAGGAAGAAAGAGGGGGAGGGGGAGGGGGAGGCAGGCAAATCTGCACCTTTGCCTGGGCCATTGATGAGAGCGAGGGGTCTTGGTAAAGCCAGAGCCACCCAGACAGCTCAGGGGAGAAAGGCGGAGCATCAAACGCAAGCGTGGAGGCAGCGACGGTTCACTCCCAGCCAGCATTGGTGGGGGATCGTTTCCCGCTTGTCCTAAAGGGAGGAGGATGCGCCTCAACCTCTACACCCACCGGCTGGCTGGTTATGTGGTGAACGAGAAGATTTTCATTGGTGAGAGGGTTGGGCGACTAACATTAAAGAGCCAAAGGAGCCCTTCTTACTAGGTCAGTGGCTGCAGTTGAGAGCAACCTAGGCTTGGCTGGGAGTGAACCGTCTCTGCCTCAACCCCTGCGTTTGATGCTCTGCCTTTCTCCCCTGAGCTGTCTGGGTGGCTCTGGCTTTACCAAGAACACCCCGCCCCTGGCCCCTCTTTCTTCCTGGGCTGCCCCATCAGAGCCTTCAAGCAACCGCAGGGCAGCCCCAAGCAGGCGGAGGGGCTGGAATCGACCCGGCCTATGCAGGTGAGGTGGGGAGGAGACGGTGTGGCCCGTCAGGGAGGGGACTTCAGACGGAGGCAGAGGCGGTGGGTGGTGGAGCTGCTGTTGCCGATGCAAAGAGGAAGATGTAGCTGTCATCTCCCCAGCAACCCCGGGTCAGCGGAGGATAAGCAACCGAGCCGGAATGCCAGCCAAACCCCCGTGGCCACCTGCCCAGCCAGGAGCCGGGAGGAGGAAGCGGGCCCCGACACCCCGCTGATGCTCCAGGGCTGCCCCCTCAGTGGCATACTCCAGATATCTTCAACCCCTGGTCCGCAGCTGGTCCGTGGGCCTTGCGGAACTGAGCCGCGGACACAGATCACCACCCACACCTGCACGCACAGGTGGTTGTCGCGTTTGCATGTGGGCGTGTCGCGCAAGCATGACACACCCAGCTCCTGGGCGAGCCTGGCTTTGAACAGAAGGGAGACGGCTTTGCCATGGCGGCCCACTCGAGCCTGTTTTTTTGGTCCTCCCTCCTATTTCCGATGGGTCTTGGGGAAGTTGTTTGTTGATGCTTTGCTTTTCCCCCGTTTCCAATCTGTCTTGCATTCTTCGCTTGCTTTCTGCTTTGCTTTTCCCCATTTCCGATCTGTCTTGCATGCTTCACTTGCTTTCTGATTTGCTTTTTTCCCATTTCCGATCTGCCTAGCATGCTCTGCTTGCTTTTCTACCCCCCCCCCACACACTTCAGCTGGAAGGAATTAATCGCATTTCCTTTGGATCTTGCAGTGATTTTTTTCGTGGGGGGTGATTTTTTCCTTCGGCCAGAACAGATTAATTGCAATTCAATGGGAAATGGTGCTTCGACTTACAACCATTTTGAGTTACGCCCATCTTCCGGAACGGATTAAGTTTGTAAGTCTAGGCACCACAGAATTTGTGAATTAGGACTGAAATATTTGAAACTGGTACCATTCCCATCTTCTTCACATGGCCAGAAGTAAATCTTAACTCCCCATGGATTCTTCCCTCTCTTTACTTCCTTGTTGGAAAGCATTGTTGGTGATCCCAGTGCTCTCATTCTCTCCATTGGGGGATAGGAGATCTTACTCCAGGCAGGTGCTATGCATGGCCAAGGTTCCTCCAACTCAGCATCAAGGAGCTCCCATCACCAATTGATGATCCAGCATTCAGTCGGATCCACCAGCACTCCTCAACACCAATACTCTTACTATTTCCTCCCTTTTTGACATTGCTGGATCATCCACCATGGGCAAATCTTCTTTAGTCTCTCCAACATTGAGGAGTATTGAGAAGCTTTGTAAGATTCATAGATGCATCATGTCTCCTTCAACATCCCAAACCTAATTCCATTGTGATTGAGGGTGGCCAGATGAAAAATTGGAACCTCTGCTACACCATCTTTCAGATGTAATGTATTGTAGTGTTTTTACTAATTAGAATTGCTTATTTATATTGTTACTGTATTTTATTGTTGTTAGCCGCCTAGAGTGGTCCTCACCGACCAGATAGGCGGGGTATAAATTAAATAAATAAATAAATAAATAAGACCACTTGGACTTTCATACAGGAGCACATAAGTTAGTCTCGTAACAAATAAACTCAGCCTTTGGAGGCCATAAAGGAGCCTCTCACCCATGTTCCCATGCTCAAAAATGGAAGGCAATCCAGCGTTCTGTGCTTCAGGAGGGAATCTCCCCCACCATCCTTGCATGTGGGTCATATTCTGGAGGTCCTCGCCACACTCATGGACGAAGTCCTCTCATTCTCATCCATAAAGGTCTATCTGGTTGCTGTCGTGGTACATTGCTTGATGCCTGGCCAAACGGAGTCCTTTTTTGTCCACTTGTTAGTGAAGCCATTTCTGAAAGGTCTCTGCAAACTTCTTTGTTACGTCCCCCAAATGTGGAATAGCCACTCGCTTTCATGTGGGTTCAGTTAATAAAAAGCCCTTCCAAGCCCGCAGCATGATGTGATCTCCAGCTACTTACCTGTCAGGGGTGTTCCTGGTAGCTATCATCTGAGCCCACAGAGCTTCCAAACGATGTGTCTTGTGCGGCTCTCCTTACCTGGCTCTCCTTTCAGAGGTGGTGGTGCTTCAACCAGGCATGGACTTCCTCAGAAAACCGTCCTCCGGATAGCAGACTGGATTGCATTGGTGTATCAAATGGCTTGTACCTTATTTTGTCAGGGCATGAAGACCCATGCAACCAGGTCTATCTTGGCATCAGTGGCTACGCTGATCTGAATAGGGGTTTTTCGCTTTGCAATGATTGGTTCCCTGCTTTGGGAACCAATTCTTCGCAAAACGACGATTTTCGGACAGCTGATCGGCAGTTTCAAAATGGCCACCAGGTAAATAAAATGGCTGTTTTCTGGGACGGATTCCTTGCTGCACAGGCACCAAAAATGGCCGCCCTATGGAGGATCTTCGCTGGACGGTGAGTTTCCAGCCCACTGGAACGCATTGAAGGGGTTTCAATGCATTTCAAGGGCCTTTTTATTTTCACATTATGACGTTTTCATTCTACAGTGATTTTGCTGGAATGAATTAACATCGTAATGCGAGGCACCACTGTAAAAATGATGGGTTGCTGTTGTATCTGCAGTTCTTCAAGTGGTCAGCTGTGAATCCCTCAACCCACTCTCCTTCTGTGCATTTCGCCAGTGCAGGGAACCGTGCAGCCTTGGTGCGAGGGACTTCAACTGAGGCAACAGGCTCAAGCGCATTGGGATATGTGCAATACAAGGTTGCAGGGACTCCTGTCAAAATGATCAGCTCTAGAAATTTCCGAACTGTCATCTGTGGAGACACAGAAACCTGTGTGTGATGAGAGTTCACAGACAACCACTTGAAAAACCAGGATTCGAGTTACCCCTGCAACCTTTCATTTTATCCTTGGTGTGGGAAGCGAGGAAAGATGGTTCACATGTTCTTTTTGTCCACTGAAGAGACAGTTCAAGTTTCTGGGAGATTCTGCTAGTGATCTGTGAAAAGCAGTCTCAGGAAATGAGTAGGTTCCCAATAATTCCATAAAGGCACGCAGAAATAGATTGTCAGTAAAACTTTTCTTACCAGATTGACTTCTGTGGCTGATCGTGAAGAGCTGGTATCGGCTATCATGTGCTCTTGGATTCACCTGTTAAAAAAACTGAAAAGGAAAGAGACCCACCCGAAAGAATTGCACTGGAAAATGTCACTAACCAGTCATAGGTGAAGAGGGCTTGCTCTTTGAGCTGCTTGAAGGCTTGGTTGGCTTTGATTTCTTGTATCTTAAGATGCATCTGGAAAAGACTAAAGGCTTCAGTGCCCCTTCCACCCCCCCACCTAACAGGAACGGAAAGAGCTTCTTACCTGGAGCAGATCAAGTCAAATGCACTGCATTCAGACAGGGTTTTCCTCCATGAAGTCTGCAACAGAGGAGGAGGAGCAGGGACAAGGGGGCTCTCCTCCCACCCCAAATCATGATCGCTCTTGATTGTACGAACATAACCGACTGCCCAGGCCTTCAGATGACACACGTGGACACATCCCAAGAGGATTGTCGGGTTTGGGAGAGCTTCCCAAGCGACAGGAGAGAGCAGCACTGCAAAACACAGCCTGAAAGATGGACACGAATGCCCTTGATCCCTACCAATGCCCGTAGGCTTGCTCCCTGAAACCAGGATAACACCTTTAGCTTCAGAGCCAGGGAGCAGATGTTCCTAATCTTGAAGAATATTCATCAATACTTCTTAAGGTTATCAGCGTGCTTCCTCTTATGGGTTTAGTGCCCCTGTTGGAGTGCAGCCGTTATTGGGCTAAGAAGCCATCTGATCCCTGATACAATTCAGAAATTAAGCACTCATTACTGCCTCCAAAGGATGACATATACTCTCTCTCCCCCCTCAACATCTTTGTCAGGCACTACTTGGAGTGGCCTGCCTGGTGCCTCCAGCGGGCAGGGCAATCAAGACCTCTCCAAAGAGTAGGACCTCCCTCGCCAAGGAAGTGAGAGCCCCAGACAACCCAACCTGCTCCTTTATCACCAGCCACAAGGGCCAGGACAAAAGTCTTGGGGATTCCTACACTGGGCCAGATTAATACCCCGGAAAAGACACTTTCAGGATTCATGCAACCCTGGTGGCAATGAGGAAGACTTATCTGCAACCGACATATGGTGGAATGGTGCCCAGATCTCAGGTGGAATGGTGTCCAGATCTCGGGTGGAATTGTGTCCAGATTCCGGGTGGAATGGTGTCCAGATTCCAGGTGGAATGGTGTCCAGATTCCAGGTGGAATGGTGTCCAGATTCCGGGTGGAATGGTGTCCAGTTTCTTTCCTTAGAAGTGCTGACTTCCTGTTGGTAAGGAAGCAACACAGGATTAAGTCTCCACTTCCCCCTCCTGCTCTACAGTTCAACGGACAGTTGTTGCAAGAGTACAGTATTTGCTGCCTTACCTTTTCTCTCTTTAGTTTCCTTCAAGGAGTAATTCACCTCACTCATTTTGCTTGGCAGAAAGCAACTTGGCTGGCTTTCCCCGGAAGATTCCCATTCGGATTTAAAGACCACATCCTCTAAATGGGATCAGCCATCAATCCCAGGGGGAGACTTTACAAAGACCTCCTCTGTCAAACTTCCACTGTGTTTCCTTGGTTTATTAAAGCAAATCCTTCTTTTCTGATCTGTTTCCCTTTCCTTTGAATTTAAAATGCTTGCCTCTCCAAACACCTTCTCTAAAATGGATGTGTAATTAACTGGTTTGTGTCCAAGCTTCAATGTGTGAGTTATTCAGCAGCACAAAAATCCTCTTGGTTTAATGTATGCCATAGGTTTTAGATGTGACCAACATTCAGGAGGCAGTGGAAGACAGGAGGGACCTGGCATGCTTTGGTCCATGGGGGTCACGAAGAGTCAGACACAACCTAACAACTAAACAACAACAAAATAGGTTTTAGAAGAATGCTAAGCTCCTTCTCTTGAGGGGGTTCCCCCCATTTCAACCCCTATTTTATCTTTTCTCCAGCCCCCTATCAGCTCCCCCCCCCCCAGCCTCTCTGCTCAACCTCCCTCCAGGTCTGACTGGGCAAGGATAGAGAGAGACCAGTATAGCTGGCCAGGGACATCTCACTCACTGGAACTGCCTGATCCTTCCGCTGCCCCTTGTGCATCACAGTGGCACAAAAAAATAGTTCCTGGATCCACTGATACCATGGACACAAGTTTGTGGGCTTTAAATTATTTGCCCTCATTGTAAAGCCATTGATAGGAAATTAAGATCCATGCACTGATGGGCATTGTTTAGTGTACAGGAAGAGTTCAAGATGTCCAGCTGTTGGAGGCAGTGGGGGAGAGAATGCAAACTTCATCATTTTAGATGTTCTGAATGCTGGTCTTCTATCTTTTTATAAAGGCAGGGTGTTCTAGAATAATGAGCCTAATACAATTTGGTACATAGTTGTTCTAAACATTGTTAGATGTAATTTTATTATGGCATTTAAAAATATATATTCCAGCTTGATTTTTAAAGTGAGAGTGTCACACTCATTATTATTATTATTATTATTATTATTATTATTATTATTATTATTATTATTATTATTATTATTATTATTATTATTATTATTATTATTATTATTATCATCATCATCATCATCATCATCATCATCATCATCATCATCATCATCATCATCTGCCAGATAACTATAATTTGATTTTTTTTCCAAAAAATTAAAAACCACCACCATTATTCTGAGCAATAGTATAGTGGTAACTAGAAAGCGTTACTTGAAAAAGCACGAGCTGTATTCTGTTATTTCCATAGAGTTTGCATGACAGTGTACAGTGGCGTCTCGCTAGACAGTAACCTCTCATGACATTTTTTTCGCTAGACATTGACTTTTTGTGGTCGCTATAGCGATTCGCAAAACAGTGATTCCTATGGGGGAATTTCGCTGGACAATGTTTGGTCCCTGCTTCGCAAACCAATTTTCGCTAGACAATAATTTTGACAGCTCCCTCCGTGCTCGCAAAACGGGTGTTTTCGGGACCTAAGCTTCGCAAGACAGCGATTTAAACAGCTGATCGGTGGTTCGCAAAATGGCTTTCCTATGGCCGATGTTCACTAGACAACGACGATTATACTATGCCAGTCGTGATTGCTGTGTGACACACCTGTGGAAATACTTTGTGGCTATGCTATGATTTTTCCTACTGCTTTATATTACACACACATACCTATGCGAAAGGATTTCGGGCACTAACTCATACAAATATAAAATCCCATTGTTTTTATGTGAATTATTAAGACATTCTGGGTTTCTAGTCAGTCTTTCAATTACTATTAAAATATTTTCAAAGTGTATTTTAAAAGAAAATAATTAAAGAGATATCATAGTGAAAATGTATATCTGAAGTTCATATGCCAATTTTGCCATATTCCACTCACCCACTCATTTCCGTACTTTCTTGTCAGCAATAACACAGTGGGATCCAGAAAACTGATTAACAAACAAACAAACCCAGAACTTATTTTTAAAGGTACTTTTTCTTTATTCCTATCGGAATGTTGCACAATTTAAAATTATGGATATATATGAAATATACATACAGTTCAAACAAATTTAAAATGATAAAATAATTGGGCTATTTTTAATTAAAAATTTTAATAAGATACAATATAAAAACATAAAATAGTTATAAACCATCATACCCTACATAGTAAGCACATTGCGTGGTATTATTAGTTAAAATAACACATCTTTCCATAAATCAGCATCAAGGACTGGTGCCACTATGTAGAAATAGCAGCTTCCTTCTTAAATAATGCATTATATCGTTCAGTTTGTTAGCAAGGGGCAGACTGAGGATGGCTTATGCCCAGTTATAGAATTACTGCTTACTCAATCCAGCTCAGTGCCGTTGTTTCGCAATTATAATTTGCCTTTTATATTTAGCATAAATATTGAAGTGGCTGATAGTTATTTTTAGCACTGTTCTCCGAATGTTGTAACACCATTTTCATAATATTATATGCTCTAAAAATATTTGGCCATTTTTTTTCATATATTAAATACAGTGGTGCCTTGCTAGACAGTTACCCCGCATGACAGTTTTTTCACTAGACATTGACTTTTTGCAATCGCTATAGTGATTTGCAAAACAGTGATTTCTATGGGGGAATTTCACTGGACAATATTTGGTCCCTGCTTCACAAACCGATTTTCGCTAGATGACGATTTTGACAACTCCCTCCACACTTGCAAACAGGTGTTTTCGGGACCTAAGCTTCACAAGACAGCGATTTAAACAGCTGATGGGCGGTTCGCAAAGCGGCTTTCCTATGGCCGATCTTCGCTAGACAACGACGATTCTTTCCCATTGGAACGCATTAAACAGGTTTCAATGCATTCCAATGGGGAAGTGCTTTTCGCTAGACAATGATTTTGCTAAAGAGCGATTTCAGTTGAACGGATTATCATCGTCTAGCGAGGAACCACTGTATATGGCTGTGATCTTCCTTTGCTTATGTCAGAAGCACTACAGTAATATCAATAAATATGTCAGACAATTTTAACCCAATAACAGGCAAGATGAAGAGCACTTGGAAAAGCTAGTCCCAAGTCCGCTCCTCCTTATCCCAGCGCTGGCGTTCCCTTTGGTATCTTCTCTGCAAGCATTGGAGTCAGGTGGCCATCGGTTCTCTCAACTTAGGTTATGTTTTCCTCTGCTCAGGGTCTCCTTCTGGAGACTTCTCAGCCCAGTTCACCTCCAGCTAGCCTTTCTGAGCATCCCTCCAGGCCCTTTCCTCTAGTTCCTCTTCTTCTATCACAACTGAGACAGAACTTGCCTCTCCTGACCTTTTTTTTTTTTTTTTTTTGATCAGGCAAATCTGCTCCCTGACAGGTTCTCTCTGCTGTCAATTCTGCCTCCCCTTGTGACTTTTCTATCCCCCATTCACCAGGAACAAGCCACTCCTTTTCCTTCTCCTCCAAGAGTTGTCTCTCCTCCTCCAGAGTTCCTGCCACCATCTCAGTGAGGTGAGACCCAGTTTCCTGTGACTGGGGCTTTTCCTCCCTTCCTGAGTCCCCCTTTTCACCATCCAAGTGTCCTGGCACCTTGGTACTGTCGTCTCTATGGATAGCTCAGTCCATACTTCAGGCCTGGGATGGAGTGTGACTGTCCACCGACAGCGGCACCCTCCCTGCTGTCCTCTTCACAACAAGAATCTAGTAGAATCTGTATTATTAATATATGCAGTTCACTGCCATAAGATTTAATGGTAGCTCACTGGAAGGACAGATCCTGAAGCTGAGGCTCCAATACTTTGGCCATCTCATGAGAAGAGAAGACTCTCTGGAAAACACCCTGATGTTGGGAAAGTGTGAAGGCAAGAGGAGAAGGGGATGACCGAGGACGAGATGGATGGACAGGGTCATCGAAGCGACCGACATGAATTTGACCCAACTCTGGGAGGTAGTGGAAGACAGGAGGGCCTGGCGTGCTCTGGTCCATAGGGTCACGAAGAGTCGGACACGACTTAACGACCACATCCTTCTTCCCTGCCTCATCCAAACCTTTGCCTCCCTTTCCCTCTTTTTGTTGACATGGCCCAAGTCACCTTTGTCCAAGAGCATAGGCTGGTGGTTTTGTGCTGTGGCAAAAAGGAGAGGGGTCTGTGTGCAAAAGAACACAGGCCAGGGGAGAAAGTCAAGGAGGGAGACGTGTTTTTTGTTTCTTTCAGAATGGGACTCGGTTCTCTGACAGAGCGGTTGGTGGTTTCAAAAGTCTGAGGAGCACTAGAGGAAAAGACAAGGCCTCTGAGCCTAGTAGAAGGTGGCTTCTTGCCAGTCCCCGCAAGGCTTTAAAGCTATATTTAGAAGCGTCTCTCTCTTCCAAACTAAGGTCATTTTGTCTGAGCCAGTGATTAGACAAGCACTCTGCCAACGATTCCATCTTCCAGACTCAGAATCCTCCTCAAAACTGTGGGGGACAACCAGTTGCACAAACTGAGGGTGGATGATGAAACAGTCCCATCTTGGCACCCTTTACAGCTTTTGGTCCGGCTTCCCACCAGCCAGACACACATCTTTCCACATGGTGTTAGGATCTGGAGATTTCTCTTCCACGCCAGCCAACTCGGGTGGCTCAACAGGTCTCTCTCTTCTTATTGGTCAACATGAGAGACATCGTGAGGTCCTGAAGCCCTCATGGAGGGCAAGGAGCTGATCTAGGCAAAAGAGTTTTGGGAGTAAATCCAGACTGTAAATAGAATCACATTGCTAATCACGAACAAAGCCTTACCTGCTCAAACAAGGTAATGATTGGCATGTCTAAAGCTGGCCTTCACCACTAGTTAGGGTCAGATCTTGCTATATAAATTGAGGTCAGTAAAGCTGGAAACTATGACTGCTGAAAGCTAAGCTGGCTTTCCTTGCAGCCTACTTTTCTGCAACGCAGAAACACAAGCAAGCTTTGTGCTGTGGCAAAAGGAGAGGGGTCTTGTGCAAAAGACAGGGGATCATCCGGATCTGCCACCATGGAAGGATACTTCTCCGCGGTCCAGAAGATGGAACAAACCGTGATGTTTCCCAGCCTTCTCCTGGGGGTGTCGATGGAAGACCAGGGAGACGATGTCAACGGCAACTCTACGGACAGAGACTCCAGTGATAGAGACTTGTACGAATATTACATCCTTCTCAAATCCATCAAGTTGACAGCGGAGGGTGGCCTGGGACTTCTTAAAGACAAGAGTCTCCACCTCAGAGAAGATGAGGTCAAAGAAGAGAAGGATGATCTTGAAGGACTCTTTCGTCACCACGTGTCCAGCTTGTGCCACGTCCTCACAGAACTGACCAGGCGAGCCAATGCAGTGACTTCCAAATACAATGAAATTATGGGGCAGATCAACCAGAATGAAATGGCTCTCCGCTGGTGAAACCTAGAACAGCAAAGGTGAGTTCTGTGCTCATTAGACCTCTAAATGCCAAACATTCTTCTCTTAACCCTTTGTTTACACACTTCTCTAATAGTTCTCCCCCAAAAAAGTACCCCAAGAGAGACTGACAGGTATGACAAAAGTGATTATGCATCACCGGGCCCGGCCCTGCTATTAGGCAGAGAGAGGCAGTGGCCGAAGACAGCAGCCTTTGTGTATAGTGAAAGGAGAGAAAATTATTGTTTGTTATTATTGTACTTCTACTGTTAGGGGTTAAAGGAGGTTCCTGTGGATTTTGGAGGTTATATGCCCCCAAATTTTGTTGGGAGTGTGATCCAATGAGATCCAAAAGATTACACTGAGATTACCCCCTGTTTTCATCCACAAGTCAATTGACGGTGATGGCTGCAGCCTCTGTATGTTCTCAGAGGCCGTATCTCCTGCCATTAAATCTTATATTGCAGGGCTTGCTTTGAGAATGGAGAGTCTTTATTCAGAATAGTTATTGTTTGGAAGCTTCGATTAGAGCACTCAAGTGGAGTTTCTTAAATTGTTGAGCTTGATCCGTGATTGATCCTAACCCCACTGGTTAACTTCCTTTTCCTCTTTTTCAATTCCAGTTTTTTACCCGACGAGCTGCATTTTACAAGCTGAACATGTGCGCAACTTGGATTTTCTACCTGGGAAGGGTCTTTTTAACTGGCACCCAGATATCTTAAACACGTCAGTGTCTACTGCACAAGAGTTGCATCGCATGAACTATACTTGAATAATTATATAGCACTGATATTTGTGGAGCGATGTGCGAACTCATCAGCCAATCTATGCCTCAAGCACTATCACTTGCTGGTGTATAAAAATTGCCACAGTTTACAAAAATAAAGCATTTTATTCAACTCAAAGTTGTCTTGTAATTAGACTGCAATTTCACCCAGGCCAGTATTGTGTGCCGCTAGAGATGGGGAATGTGTGGTTTTCTAGATTTTTCTAGATCATTCCTCAGCACCAGCAGGGTGGCCTGTGTTTTACACAAACAGTCTGAGGTAAATGTATAAACTCAGGATGGGTGGGTTGGCAACCTCCCAGCCAAAATACCCATAAAAAGTACATTTGTGCTCTCGTGGGAGCCAGATTTGGCATCCTTTCAATTTCAACACCCTGAATCAAAGCCCCTCGTCACCTCTGCCACAGGTACAGCTCGGGGGATCCAGCCCGAAATAACCTAAAACTGCTCATCCACAGTGAGTGGCACATGGATATCAGAACTCAGCCAGCATCCAGATCCTCTTAAAGTCAATTTTGCCCACTCAAGAGTGGCTTATGGTAATTCTCTTGCAACAAAAACTTCATTTCTAATGTATCCTCTCTGCATATTAATTATGATGATTATCAGACATCCTATGGAGCTTTTGTGGTGCTGCGGGCCCCTATTTCGGCTGACGTCTGCCTGCCTTGCTGTGGGGGCTCCGTCGGAAGCTGCCCAGAGCCTTGGAAAAGTTACTCTTTTGGACTAAAGCCCCCCAGAATTCCCCATTATCCATACTCTCTGGGGGATTCTGGGAGTTGTAGTCCCAGACAGGAACTTTTTGGGGGGGAAGTCTATAGCTCTGGCTAACCTGTTACTTGAAACGGGTTGACACATGACCCTTCGGGTGAGGGGTATGGCCGTCTGACAGCCCTGAAATAAAATCCACCCTGCTTCTGTAATTCGGACTGGCTATCTCTGAATTTCCCTCACTCTGGATTTCCCCACTAGGTGACTTGTCTTCCTGCTGAGTCTACTGCTCAGGTGCTGCTAACTGTGGATGATAGGCAAAGGGATTCCCCAGTCTCCTTCTTTTGATTCTATCTCTTTAAATCCCTCTCAGCTTGCACGGGTGGAGGCTGGTCCATCAAGACTCACAGGGCAATGCCCCCAAATCAAGATGAGGCAACTCAGCCACCCTGCTCCTGCGTGACTCCTTACCAGAAGGATTCCCACTTGCTTATGTGTGCTTGAATGCCCGTTTTTAACTTTGCTCGCCTGTCTCCCCTGGCTTGGCATTCTCCGATGTGCCTCCTGCCCCCCCTCCAACATAATAGGCACCATCTGCCAGTGGAGTGGGCAACCCATTGACTAGGGGGACACCCTTGAAAGGGGGAAATGATGCTGGGAGAACCCTGTGAATAGAAAACAGTTCTCCATAAAAGAAAGGAAAAGGCCTGGGATCAAGCTGTATCCCAGCCTAGTGCTGGGCTTGTGGCTACTGAACAGACGTGATCCTTATGGAGGACGGTAGCAGGCAAAAAGAAGGAAGAGGAGGGGGGAGGAAGAGGAGAAAAAGGAAATTAGGGTTGCCATCTTCTTTCTCTCTCCCCCCCCTTTTACAGGTACAGATGGGGCAGCTGCAACATGATCCTTTTCCACATTGGAAATAGCTGTATATCTGTTAAATCTGGCCAGTGCTGTTGGTTAAGAAAGTGATAAGACGTTTCCATTTTGAAAAGAAGTTCCAAGTTTTGCAAAAAGAGATATCTATATCACTTTGACAAAATGACCCCTGAGTTTAAAAAAAAAGTGTGGAAAAGTGAAAATGACAACTGTTGGTCACTTCTGTGTCTAAATTTAATGATGGGATTGCATCAGCAGCTCCAATGTTGCAAGAGTGATCCTTGACACTGGTTATGCATAATGAAATGATCTGCTGGCTTGCACGGTGCACATCTGACCATCAGATGAATACGGTGTAGTCTCTGTATTCTAAGTCATGTGTGTGAAAACGTGGACCATGTTCAAACGAAAGCTTCCATGAAAATATAGCAGTTAGTCTTTACAGTGCATCAATATCTTTTTTTCCCCTTTTGTTTTCTTGTTGATATGGTGGGAAATGGCTTTCTCAGAAATGTTAGGAATTTTCCACTGAGCACCTGGCACAATTTACAGACTGACTTGACTTTAATCAATCAGCACACCCTGGTACCATCTGGGGTCAAACATCTGGATTCAGCCCAACATTTTGAGAGCTTTCCAAACGGTAAATAAAAGTCACATCGATTAACACACACAAAAAAGATAACAGACCATTGGCTGAGATGTGTAGAAGAAGAGATGCGATTTGTTGCTAAGAGAGGAGTGTCCTTCCATACTTGCATGGAACATATCCTGATCATGCCCTCCATGACTGATTGTCATGGCCATAAATTGCCACCAGAGGACTGGGACCTACGACCATTCGGGGTTCGCTGCGGTTTGGACAACTCCGTTGAGGTGTCAACAAAACCAGCAAACGTCCCTGTCAAAACCATGGAAGAATACTTCTCCGCTGTCCGGAAAATGGAGCAAACGGTGATGTTTCCCAGCCTCCTCCAAGGTGCCCCCTTGGTGGAGCAGGCGAACACGTTGGACACAGACTCGAATGAAAAGGATCTTTATGAGTATTACATGTTGCTGAAATCCATCAAAACGATGGTGGAAGGTGGCCTGGTGCCTCTGAATAATCAGACGTTTCACATTGCTGCTCAGACGAAAGAACAGGAAATCAAAGAGGAAGATGACCTTGAGGACTTGTTTTATTACCATGTCTCCAGCTTGTATCGCGTCCTCACCCAACTGACCAGGAGAGCGAACGCCGTGACTTCCAAATACAATGAAATTATGGGGCAGATGAACCAGAATGAGAAGAGGCTCAGCTTCTGAGACAAGGACCCTGTTAGCAGCAAAAGGTAATGGTAGAAACATAGGATCACAAAGTTCAAAGGGGCCTATAAGGCCATCCAATCCAACCCTCTCTGCTCAAGGCAGGAATACAAATCAAAGGATATATTTGATGTGTAACCCACCTTTATAAGTGCTTTCTCAGAAAAAAAAAGTCCCCCTTGACCTAAGAGAACCTACTCCTCTGTCTCTACGCATAGGAATGTAGCCCAGAATCCCCAGACAGGGCAACAGCCTTTGACCGGAATCTCTCCCGCACAGAGATTCTGTGGGTATGAGCAACAGGAGGGATGGGTGACTGATTTCAAAGCCACACTTATGACTTTCCTTACCTGTATCCCGTTGGCCAGTGCAGGAAACATTGTGTGAAATCAGTGAGTTCCATGGGCTTTAGTCTCAGTCTCAGATCAGGATGTATCTTTCCCTACGTGGAGCCTTCTAGATGGCTCGGATTACAATGCTCACCAGCCTAGCCGTGTGGCCAATTGTTTGGGGGAGGGGGGGAATGGATTTGGTGCATCCTTATAGGTATGATATCCATATGTTTGACATAAAGTATTTCCTCCTTGTATTCCCGAAGGTTTTCACGGCCGGGATCTAATGGTTGTTGTGGGGTTTTCGGGCTCTTTGGCCGTGTCCTGTAGGTTGTTCTTCCTAATGTTTCGCCAGTCTCTGTGGCTGGCATCTTCAGAGGACAGCACGAGAGCACAGAGTGCTGTCCTCTGAAGATGCCGGCCACAGAGACTGGCGAAACGTTAGGAAGAACAACCTACAGAACATGGCCAAAGAGCCCGAAAAACCCACAACAACTATTTCCTCCTTACGTATTTCTTTCAAGGGCAAATAATATCCTGTTTCCTTGAAAATAAGACCTAACCTGAAAATAAGCCCTGGTAGGATTTTTCAGGATGCTCGTCATACAAGGCCTACCTTAAAAATAAGCCCCAGTTAAGTGAAACCCCAACCTCCACCACTGTGCAGCAACCAGAAGATGACATGACTGTATCTGAATAAATGTAGATTGTTGTACATGGAAAAAAAATTAAAACATCCCCTGAAAATAAGCCCTACTGCATTTTTGGAGCAAAAATTAATATAAGACCCTGTCTTATTTTCGGGGAAACAGGGTAGGTATGGAGAGGGATTTTAAATCAGAGAAACAGTGTGTGAGAGCAAAGGATTAAAACCCCACTTAGCTTCCTAAATCCATTTTCCCATGTTTTATTTTATTGGCTCAGTTGCAAAGCTTCCAAACTCTTATGCAGAATTAGTAAAATTCTGAATTCTGCAAGATTTATGATGGGGCAATAGAACAGAATAGAATAGAACCTGCCTTTTAGAGTGAATGTATCTTTATATACAGGTATTAAGATAATCGGGGGGGCTTTCTCTCAGACCCACAAAAATATCCAGTGTGGTAGTGTGATGGGCAGAGTGAGATATTATGACTCTAGCAATTAAATCCCCATTCTGCCATGGGAATGCACTGGGAGAGCAGAACTGGTAAAAGGACTCCTTAAATATCTCACTTACCTTGAAAGCCCTATTAGGGTCTCTGTAAATTGGTGTTTTTTTATGTAAGCCTCCTTGGGTCCTTTTTTTTAAAGGAGAAAACTGGGATAAAATATTTTTAATCAATCAATAAATATGCATAGGTCCTGCTTCAACTTCTTTGAATTTTTACTTTGGAACTTTTTTATTCATGGGGGGGGGGGGGAATCCAGAGGACTAAATATAAAGTGCAAAAACTAGGCAGCATCTCATTAATTGAGTTTTAATGTGCACTTGTTTGAGTCTTAAATCAATATGTTTGGATCCTCTGTTTGCACAGAAACCCGAATCCTTTTATGGGCTACCACAGGGATAAATAATAGAATTATAGAATAATTGAGTTGGAAGGGGCGTATAGGGACATCGAGTCCAAACCCTTCTCAAAGCAGGAATCCAAATCAAAGCAGATCTGGACAGATGCTTGCCCAGTTTTCTCTTGAATGCCTCCAGCATTGGAGCGCTCACCACCTCCCAAGTTAATTGGTTCCGTTGTTGTACTGCTCTAACAGTTAAGAAGTTTTTCCTTACATCCACCCCAAATCTGGTTTCCTGTAGCTTGAGCCCATTATTATGTGTCCTGTACTCTAAAATAATGGAGAACAGATTCTGCCCCTCCTCTGTAGGACTACATTTCAAGTACGTATTTGAAAAGTGCTATCATATCACCCCTCAGTCTTCTTTTCTCAAGGCTAAACACACCCAGTTCTTTCAGTCTTTCCTCATTGGGCTTGGTTTCCAGTCCCCTGAACATCCTTGTTTCCCTCTGCAAATTGATGAGGAAGTGTTTAAAATGTCTCCTTTCTAATTAATTCCACAGGGTCACTCCATTCCCAGGAACCTGGAAGCTGAAAGGACAGTGTTGACATTCTGTACTTTGTTCCGGAGAAGAATTTGGTGTGACAGTCTGTGAATTCTGACTGACAAAATACTTGACTGTTTGAAATAATATTATTGTTACTATTACATAATTGTTGTATTATTATTATTCAGTTATTATCTTGTTATTCTGTGAAAAGCAGTACCAATTATAAAGAAAACACAGAGCTGTCTCACCTTAAATTACTACAGTGGACCCTTGACTTACAGACGGCTTGACTTACAGACTTTTTGAGTTACAGACTTCTCTGGCCGCAAAATTTAGGTTTGACTTGCAGCCTGAGAATTGACTTACAGACCAGAAAAAAACCAAAATGGAACAAAAACGGCCTGTTACGGGATTAATCGGTTTTCAATGCACTGTAGGTCAATGGAGACATGACTTACAGACTTTTTGACTTGAGAACCGCCTTCCAATACGGATTAAGTTCTCAGGTCAAGACCCCACTGTATTTATGTCTCTGATCCAGAACAATTATGAAGAAATAATATTAGCAAGCTGCTTGTCAGAAGGTCAGAATTTATTTTATGGTTTTATATGTGTTTTGTGTGTAGGCATCATTGTCAATAAAATGTTACTAACAACATATGTTCCGAACATTGGCTTATTTTGCTATTTTGCTTTCTTATTACTCTGTCTGTCTCATAAGACTTGGGAGTTAAACTGATTTCTGAGACAGAGAGGGCTAGAGATAAATGGACAAACGGACAGACATTCAGTTTTTAAGAGGATAACCAGTGCTGCAGATGGTTTGCTCTTCTCCAAATTCCTTCCAACTGGAAGTTAAAGTTTTCAGAAAATTTACTGCTTGCACTACAAGCCCTAGAACTCTTCAGCCTAGAGGATTTTGGAAGATACAGTCTAAAAAGTAACATGAAAAGCAAAATGTGTTGCTTATATACTGCCCCAGAGTGCTTAAAGCATTATCTGGGCAGTTTACAATTGAATTATGCAGGCTGATCGAAGGATGAACCCATGTTGAACTGCCTACCTGGGATTGAACTCAGGTGGTGAGCAGAGTCTTGACTGCAGTACTGCAGTTTAACCACTGTGCTACGAGGCTCTTTACTAGAGATGGAGGGTTTGTTTTTCATCTGAAGAGGCGTTGGCACTTCCAAGACCCACCTCCTCCAGCAGGTGCCTACTCAGAAGCAGCGCCCGGAGGAGTCGGGGCAGAGAAGCTAGGATGCGGCCTCTGAGGAGGCGGGAATGGGAACGGCCAGAACCCTCTTCAGATGAAAAACAAAGTGACCAAATCGCCAAAAAAAGGCTGTTTGTGCCCATTTCTGCTCCCCACCATGCTGTGGAGACAGATCTTTTATCCACCCTTGTCTCCTGCACCCTGAGCACCCTGTGTTTATTAATAATAGGGTGTCGTCAAGTCAATTCTGATTTATTTATTTATTTATTTATTTATTTATTTATTTATTTATTTATTTATTTATTTATTTATTTAGTTATTTAGTTAGTTAGTTAGTTAGTTAGTTAGTTAGTTAGTTAGTTAGTTAGCTAGCTAGCTAGCTAGCTAGCTAGCTAGCTAGCTAGCTAGCTAGTTTCTATGCTGCCCAATCTACCCAGAGGTCTCTGGGCGGCTCACAACAATTAAAGTTCAATACAATAAAAGATAAAATGATTAAAATACAATTAAAATACAATTATGGCAACCCTTTCCAGGGTTTTCTAGGTAGAGAGAAGACTCAGAAGTGTATTACCACTCCCTTCCTCTAGGGGCGCTCTGGAAACTGTGTGCAGCTGGCCCAAGGCCACCCAGGCTGGCTCTTCTCCCAGGGAGGCCCCTTGGGGGAATCGAACTCCCAACCCTCTGGCTCCGCAAATAGATCCTTAAACCACTGAGCTGTCCAGCCAGGGAAAAAGCTGTTTAAGACCCCTAGGGAAGGATCCTTCAAAATGTGCTGGATCCATAAACTTTCCTCCCTGTGGACCTTTGAGAACTAACATTTTCTTTTTTATTTCCCATGGGATACGAAGGCCGGCTGCCCACACTAGGTGACCCTGCAACAGTAAACTGGTAATTTTTAGAAGGTGACGAAACAAAACCAACAACACTGATAACCGTTGGGAGTTCTGCCGGACAGACTATTCTTCCCCTACACCAAACAGAGAGTTCCCTCTCCCTCTGCAAACAATACAGCCCTTTAGCCCCACCCGTGAGAATTTCGTTATACTGTACTTGCACTATCCTTCCCTTGGCCCTTGCTCCGAATAAAGCTGCATGGTGTTTCCAATCACCATGTATGAGTGTGAAAGTTGAACAATGAAGGAAGCTGACAGGGGGAAAAATCGATGCGTTTGAAATGTGGCGCTGGAGGAGAGCTTTGTGGATAACGCTGGATTGTCAGAAAGGTGAACAAGTAGGTCCTTGATCAAATCAAGCCTGGAGGCAGAAATGCTGAAATTGTGGCTGTCCTACTTTGGGCACCTCCTGAGAAGGCAGGATTCTCTGGAAAAGACAATCAGGCTTGGAAAAGCTGAAAGCAGCAGGAAAAGAGGAAGACCCAATACAAGATGGATCGACTCCCTACAGGAATCCACAGGCTTGATTTTTACAAGAGCTGAGCAAAGCAGTTTTCAACAGGCCATTCTGGAGATTCGCACGGTCACCATGAGTTGGAAGCAACTTGATGGCATGTAACAATAAAGGCAGTTGTCATGGATGGACAATCTACAATCTTAGTTACCCATGAAGGCTCAGAGGTGATCAAAATAATAACTGGATAAACGAGATGGGGGATTCTGAACAGTGTAGTGCAAGAAATCTGGAACAAATATGGATGAAGCTCTTTAGTAATAAACACAACCAGGCCTGTGATCATGTGAAATATTCCATTACACATCAGAGCTGTAATGTCCACGCGTGGTTACACTACATCATGCATTCCACGTTTTCGAGCATGTTGCATGTTTCCACCCCACAAGGAAACTAGGATGGCTACTGTAAAAATATTACCTGTCTCTGCTTCATAAGAGGCTACAACTTAACTCATCCAGAATAAATGAATATCAGGTCACCCTCCTTATGGTGGGGACCAGAATGTTCCAAGAACATAAATATTCTGGGTTTATCTGTGAGTTAAACATGGACACTATAAGGACGTGGTGGCGCTGCAGGTTAAACCGCAGAAGCCTCTGTGCCGCAAGGGCAGAAGACCAGCTGTCGTAAGATCAAATCCACGCGATGGAGTGAGCTCCCGTCGCTTGTCCCAGCTCCTGCCAACCTAACCGTTCGAAAGCATGAAAAAATGCGAGTCGATAAATAGGGATCACCTTGGTGGGAAGGTAACGGCACTTCGTGTCTAGTCATGCTGGCCATGTGACCACGGAAACCGTCTATGGACAAGCGCTGGCTCTGCGGCTTGGAGTCGGGGATGAGCACTGCGCCGTAGAGTCGGACACGACTGGACTAAATGTCAAGGGGAACCTTTACCTAAACATGGACACGGCATGCTCAAGATATGTGGCACCTTTCCTCCGTTTGGCTCTGGAACAGAGTTTGGAGCTGTGATTTCTTTACACAGCCCATAAAACTGAACTGAGGAATCCAGGGTGTTCCCTGTGACGGCAGAAAGGTGTGTTATCAAATTCCTGCAGTTTGACAAACAAACTCTAGAGATGCAGGAGAGTGGTTTCACATCCATTCCTCATTTGGACCTTTCTGACCTTCTAGCCTATTGTCTTTGGATCTGGGACAAAGAGGAACAATGGGGGGGACTGTATTATACCCAGAGTCAGATCAACACACACACCCTAAGAAGAGGAGGCATCAGAGAATGAGGGAGACCGAAATGCAATGGAAGACCAATGGCCACGAATCCGTTCGAATCCAGAGAGAGGTTGTAATGATACAGAGTCTCTTAAAGTTTAGAACATTGTGGTGTCCTCGTGTGATTTGGGATGTGTCTGAGACAAAACCACCACAGTATGGCACCTCTTCTTTTTTTAAATTTAAAACCCCAGATTTAGACTTGAGAGAAGATCCAAGGTCTGGCCCTTAACGAGCCACATGAATATAGCGGCAAGTTTAGAATCACAGGTGAGCATTCATCCCCAGAATCAATCCCATGTCCTTATCAAACATGCAGACAGCTGGATCAACTCACATCAACAAACGAGGAGCGGGTCATTTGTAAAGTTAATGGCTCCCAATTGTGCATTCAAGAGAAAAACCAAATAGTTTGCATTACAGTAGGGGTAGCTTGCAAAATGACATGTTGACCCTGGGAAGACCCAATTCTTTCCTAGTGATGGCAGCGAAGCTCAGAGGATAGCCCGAGAAATCTACTATATGATGCCACAGTCCGTGCTGCTTAGAAAGACGTGGGACGTCAACCCTGTAAGCTCTGATTCCACCACACTGCTGCTGAGCCATGCAAACTGCCTGAGACCTTGATCTATCATCAGCAATGTTCTTGATCCATGGGTTTTCTTCCAAATGAGTATGTTGTTTAGTCGTTAAGTTGTGTCCGACTCTTCGTGACCCCACGGACCAGAGCACGCCAGGCCCTCCTGTCTTCCACTGCCTCCCAGAGTTGGGTCAAATTCATGTTGGTCGCTTCAATGACCCTGTCCATCCATCTCGTCCTCTGTCGTCCCCTTCTCCTCTTGCCTTCACACTTTCCCAACATCAGGGGCTTTTCCAGGGAGTCTTCTCATGAGAGGGCCAAAATATTGGAGCCTCAGCTTCAGGATCTGTCCTTCCAGTGAGCACTCAGGGTTGATTTCCTTCAGAACGGATAGGTTTGTTCTCCTTGCAGTCGAGGGGACTCTCAAGAGTCTCCTCCAGCACCACAATTCAAAAGCATCAATGAGTATACTGTGCCTTTAAAAAAAATGAGGCCCAAGGGCAGCCAGGGAACCAGGGTGTAACCGGTTTGGCAAATGACAGCCACACAAAGGGAGGGTTTTTGGCTCTGCTCCCTTGGGCAGAGTTTTTGCGGCCAAAAGCGGAGAAGAGACAGGGAGGAGCAGATTTGCTTGAGTCATGACGTACGGGTGTGTCAAAGAGCTGGAAAAGGAAGGAGCGCTCAAGATGCTGGGCAACCACCTTTCCTGCCCGCTCCGGGGTCTTTGGTTTCCAGAAGTTTGTGGCAAAGTCGGAGGAGGGAGGAAAAACCTCTTCCGTCCCTGACACCTGTCACCTGGCTCTGAGTCTGGGAGGAAGGCCACAAAGCGGCCGACCGGCAGGTGGATGCCTGTGAATCGCCACCTGGGTGCAAAGAAGGAATATCGCACTGGGAGAGAGAGTTAGAGAGCAAGAGAGAAGCCACCTCCAAGCAAGGGACTTCTCCGACGGCTTCCCCATCGGTCCAGAGTTGGAAAAGGGGGGGGGGGGGAAATGAGCCTTTCTTCAGAATCAAAGTCCCTCGGGAAACAAAATGGGGGGAGTCTGCAAACGGTAAGTAGGCGAAGGATGGTGCCCTTTCTAGGGTTTCCAAAACCAGGTTGCTTTAGGGTGGACCGTGGCTCACAGCGAAGGCACCTGGTTTTGCCCACCTGAAGAAACTAGCATCTCCAGGGGGAAGGATCAGGGAGTGGCAAGGTGGGGGAAGGACCTCCCCCTATGACACGGGATAGCTGCTGCCCATCCGTGCAAGCGACACAGGACCCAAGGAGCCAATTGTGCAGCTCAGTCTCAGCTGAGAGCTTGGAAAAAATGATCTTTTTCAACATATGTTATCATGTCACAATCCATCCATTGATGGATCGTGGGGGTTGTAGTCCAAAGCCTCCCAAGCGCTGTTCAAAGGCGTCTTTAGGTGACAGGGAAATCTGTTTCCCAGTGTAAGGAAGGGAGAGGAGAAAAATTTTAATGTCAAAAGTAGTCATTGTGATGTATTTTATGAGATGAAGTTCAAGAAAATATACATTTTTCCCTCTGTCTTTGTTGAAGATAGACCTAAGTCCTGTTTCCAAGGAGGGTGGCAGGTGGCGTTGGCCTCTGAACGGGCTGGGCTGGCCACTGTGCTCCACTGATTCACAGTTCCTGGGTAAACAGAGTTTAAAAGTGTGAACTCAGAAGTGTGGATAACCTCTGGGACGTTCCCACTGATGCCACAGAAAACCATCTCTTGACCAATTTCCCCACCCCCCCAAAAAGATCAGCCCTTCGGCAGCCCCAGTGCCATCCCAACATGAGAGCTGTAGTCCAACACAAGAGTGCTGGGCCCAGGAAAGCCGGCCCAGATGCCCCTCAACCACACGATGTGGCCTCTGAAGTGGGAAAAGTGGTTTGAGCAAACATTTGCTGCCTTTCAGGGCCGTATTTTGGAAGGCGGGATGTGTGGATTCAACCCTCTTCCATATCTTTTAAGCAGTGGTTCCCAACCTTGGTTCCCCAGATGTTCTTGGACTACGACTCCCAGAAATCCTGGCCAGCAAAGCTAGAGGTGAAAGAAGCTGGAAGTTGCAGTCCAAGGACATCTGGGTGACCCAAGCTTGGGAAACACAGCTTTAAAGACTTTTTCTATCTCCTAAGGCCATCTTAAGTTTCATTTATAGATCAATTGATATTTTTTTTGCTATTCACCACTGAGTCACTTCCAATTTGTGATGGCCCTGAGGATGTTCTCAAGGTACATGAGGTGTTCAAAGAATGGTTTCTCATTGCTGCCCCCTTGCTCCCTGGGTTGAGATTCCATGGCTGAGTGTAGATTTGAATACAAGTCTCCTGGTCTGATCAGTTGCTCATAGCTTTCTGAAGCTATATTGGCCCTATTAGCATGTAACAGCCAACCATGGTTTGGTCATTTATGCAGAGTTGCATTCAGCCAAACCATGGTTTGAAGTAGGGAGTGAGGAACCAAAGGCTCTCCAGATGTTGTTCCCAAGTATAATTAATGGTGAGAGAAGACAGAGGTCAACATCTGGAAGGCAAACATTATTCCATCCCTAGTTTATTGTGATGTGCAAACCGGTGGCTGAGATCATGTGGGGGCAAAGACACAAAAGGAATAACTTTTAGAGGTGAGTTGACATAAGTTAAGACATATATCTAGGCATTATCGGTTGCCTGCCGAGTTGCATGATTCAGTGTGTAACTGAACTTTGGTTATGGTACTTCACAATACACAAATTCGAAGCTTGGCGAAGTTACTTATTTGGACTACAGCTTCCAGAATCTCTTAGCAAGTTTGGCCCCTTGGCTAGGGAGTCCTGGGAGTTATACTCTACAAAAGGGATCTTCCTAAGTTCTGAAAAAGATCATTTTGATAAGGAATTGCACCAAATGCATATGGAACCCATTATGCACAATAATAATTGATGTGCGGACATGTAACAGGAAAGCACGGCTCATTCCATACATGTGCCATGAAATGTGTCCATATAGTCACCATGTCAGATCCGCACAAAGCTCTCTCCATCAATTCAACACCAAACTTAGGTCCAACTAGACATTAGAGATATATGCATTAGGTACTAGATGAACCACAAAACATGTTGAAAGCAAGATGCATTGGTGTGATTTTAAAAAATCCCATGTTCTGACTATTAGACATTGAGGGAACAAAAAAAATATACTATATGAAAAATGTGTAATATAGCTTGTTTCCAAGTCTCTACTTAACTCCCATCTAAGACATTTTGGTGCCAGAAGGGGAAAAGAAAACCCATCCGCCCATTTATAAATATAATTTGCTTAAAATAAATCTACCATCTGAAGTAGCCATTTTGTCCCAGAATAAGATCATCACTGTTTCTCTGATTGTCACGGGTGAGAGATGTATAATCTGTGATTTCCCATCACTTTCCTTCATGGTCCACAGTCGCAAATCGTCGAACTGAATGTTGGTGGGGAGATATTTATGACTACGCTGAGCACGTTGAAGAAATATCCTGGTTCCAAACTGGCAGAGATGTTTGCCAGCAGTCAGCCCAAGCTTCGCACTGACGCAAAAGGACGGTACTTCATTGACCGCCCTGGAACGTATTTTAAGTACATCTTGGAATACCTACGGAGCAGCCAGGTGCCTATGCAGTATGTTCAGGAAGTGTACAAAGAGGCTCTTTTTTATGACATTGAGCCGTTGATCAAGCAACTGGAGGATTCTCCTCAGATCTTTGGGGAGTTGGTGGCCAGAAAGCAGTTCCTCGCCCGGGTCCCTAGCTACACAGAGAACATTGAGCTGATGATCCATATCGCTCGTGCTGAGGCGGTGGCTTCGCGTCAATCCAGCGTCGTGGTGTGCGTCGTGAAGAACGAGGAAGACATGGCCAAGTGCCGGGATGCTCTCAATAGCCTGGACACCTACAAGAAATCCGTGGTCACCTTCGGCCCCTGGAAGGCTTCGCCGAGCAGTTCCGATTTGCTGGACTGCATTAAAATGGACATTGCGGCCAAAGGTTACAAAATCTCATTTCAGGTTTATTCTCTGGAAAGGGGTTTCCTGTTCAAATCCGGCAACTTCTTCTACAAATTTCTGTTTACTTGGTGGTAGCGCGAAAAGCCAATGTTTTAATCTATTAAAATGAGTGACTTTCTAATGTTGACAGTATCATTTTTCCAGCTATTTTACTAACGGGATAGGAATTCACTCGGTAGTTTCTCTT
Source organism: Pogona vitticeps (assembly GCF_051106095.1). Lineage (NCBI taxonomy): Eukaryota > Metazoa > Chordata > Lepidosauria > Squamata > Agamidae > Pogona > Pogona vitticeps. The sequence continues at coordinate 260,125,585 of NC_135785.1, forward strand.
ACGTGGAATGTCAGACTCATCATCACGTTTTTAGGGGGATGGAGAAATTTCCCCCAATGTCTCTATCTGGCAGTAAATTGAAAAATTACAGAACTTTGGGGAAATAAATGATCACATCTCTGAGACCCTAAGGAAGTACCGTATTCTTCCATGTATAAGACGCCCCATGTATAAGAAACCCCCTTTCTAATCCAAAATTAAGAAATCTAAGTGGGGCTTAGCAAGTGCAGGGGGAAAGGGATCAAAGCACTGCAGGATAGCTTTGATCCCTGCTTTCCCCTCCACTTGTTTTTGTCCTCTCCTCAGCTTACCCTCAGTCTAAAGATTTTAGAGAAAAGTATAGTCTTATACACAGAAAAATAAAGTATGTGTCTTAAGAACTTTGGGGTAAGAATTTCAAATTAGGGTGAAATTCTACCCTTCCTTTCACTGGGTCACAAATGGATATGGATTTGCTGTAATTTTGACCAAGACCTCCCTAATGAAGCACCCCAGAATCTACCTCAATGCCTTTTCTCAAAATCTTATTTCTATCAATCCTTACTACAACATGAGTGTGACACATGGAGGCCCTATCCTGCATGGCCAATAATAATAAGGGAACTTTGTGAACTGAGTACTTAGGCACTGGCAAGGTCCTCGATCCTGCAACAACCTCTTTGCACCAACATAGAATACACCACAGATTCTTAAACCCATCTCGCTCATCTTTATCCTACAGTGGTGGTTTCCAACCCTGAATCTGCAAACATTCTTGAATGAAAACTCCCAGAAGCCTCCACCACTCACTGTGCTGGCCGGGATTTCTGGGAGTTGTAGTCCAAGAACAGCTGGGGAGCCTAGGTTGAAAACCACTGCCCTGTAGGAATGGCAAGATTTATCCCAACCCCAAATCCTGCTGTTGAAATAGCCCTTAAGAGTAAGATGAACAATGCAATTCTGAGTTTACCCACCTAGAGGTAAGCCTCATTGAGTTCAGCCTATACCAAAGTAAAAGGGTTTATTTCCAGGTACAGTAAGTGCCCATACAATTCCAGTGTTGGAATGTATTTTAGATACCCAAAGTAGCTGTAGAAGTACAATTCTTGCTCTTTAGCAATATTTGAACAAATCACATGCTGTGGGTGAGTTTGTGTTTACTTTTAAACTATGCTATGGCTATTCTCTTTTACTGATGCATGCTATATCTGCTATGCTAAATGAGTATTTATTTTTTCTTCCAACGACTTTCTGCACAAGTCCATTTTTTTTTACCGCCGAGGGTGCAAAAGTAGGACGAAAACAAGTAAGGGGCAAAAGTGGAAGAAGCTGGTTTTTATTATCAGTTATAACTTTACAGTCAGAGACCAGGTATATTAGCACCACTAAATGCAATCTAGATGAATACAACATGCAATTTAGCCTCAGGCAATGCTTCTTTTCAGCATTAAAATGTTGATGCAAGTGCCATTAAGCATGTACAAAGTGCCTTTGAGAACCAGACCCTGCATTTAGAATAATGGGTAGGTTTAAGCCCTGATGTTTATTTATTAAAAATAATGATCAGCTATTAACATTTTTTTGTTTCTTCTCTTCAAAATAGAACTCTTCATCTCTGTTCCTTTTAAAGTTTCTTAATTTACAATCAGTTCCCATAAAATATTGGCTGTGGAGTTTAAAGCATAGGAAACCACACACATCGCTTAATGACTCCCATACATGTAATACTTAAATCTGTTCCTAAACAGGTTGGTCTGTAATAAACCTGGAAAACATCAAAGAGAATGAGGCTGTTTCTGTGTTTAATTCCACATGAGCCACCTTCACATGGTGGAATAGCAGCACAAGAGGAAAAACTCTTTGTTCCGCTTTCAGTTATCCAGAAATAAGTGATTTCAAAAAAGCAGTCTCTGCTTCCCGGCTGGTTATCACATGCCTTGTTCTGCCTCTCAAACAAAATTTATCATTATTTATTTTCTCAGTTTATATACTGCTCCCAATTAGTGATGAAGCACTTACCCTGGGAAGTCTACAATAAATAAAGTACAGTGGTGCCTCGCTTAACGACGTTAATTCATTCCAGCGAAATTGCTGTAGAGCGAAAACTTCGTAAAGCGAAATTAAAAAGCCCATTGAAATGCAGAGGTTGAGATAAAAATACAAAAAAACAGTAGCAAATCACTGCTCAGGCTACTGGCACTAACCGACCAATCCTACAGAAACCAGGTGGATGCAAAACAAAAATGGGCAGTCAGCTAGGGTTGGTGGGGAAAGCCTTGTTGAAGAGCCACGTCTTTCGTGGCCTTCTAAATATCAACAGAGAGGCGGGCTAGGCGATGCTCCTCCAGAAGCTGGTTGCACATGGCTGGAGCCACCGTGAAGAAGGCCCTTCCTCTTGTAGAAGACTTACGGACCCAACCCCAAATTGGAAACAGATGTCTGGCTGTTTTCTGTGGGGGATTCTTGCTTCTGCTCCCATTTGGAAGCTCGGTGGATCCTCCTGGAGGTGAGAAAATTCATCTCCAGAGCTTCCAAATGTGTCTGTCCTGAATCAACAAGATGTCATCTTTGGGTGCAGTAGGATCATGCACCAGGTATAAGATACCTGGTGGTTTGGACTTTTGCCCAGTGAGCGAGCTTCGTGGTGCAGCGGTTAAATTGCAGTACTGCAGTGAAGCCTCCGCTCATGACTAGGGTTCGATCCCAATGGGTTCATTAGCTGGCTCAAGGTTGACTCAAGTCTTCTGAGGTCGGTAAATTGAGAACCCAGCTTGCGGGGGGGGGGTTTACAATGTGTAGCTTGCATAATTAAATTGTAAATCAACCAGAGAGTGTGCTAAGCCCTATGGGGGCAGTATGTGAGTTGAAATGAATGAATGAATGCAGTGCACAGAATCTCATATTGAAAAAATTGAAGCTTCATGTCTCCCCACTGACTGTAAATGAGAAATCAACTGACAGTTGTATCCGTTCTTTTTTTTTTTATGACTTTACCCAAGCAGCAGTTTCTCCTGGTAGGATGAAGCATGTCAAATTTCAGACAAATCAGCACCGGAAGAAATTCTTCTGGAAGCAGCCTTTCTATTTTAAAGGGATACAGTATTTATTTTTCAAAGGGAATGAAACTTGGCAGGACTAGGTGAAACCTGCAGGCATGTTTGCCAAGGGGATTAAGCCGGTTGAATGTCAGACCTAGCTTCATATGTGTAGCTATGTGCGCAAAATAGCCACTTCTACCATACTGGGGATTTCAGAAAAGGATTTGCTTACCCCAATGGTCCCCCCCTGCCATTTTTTGGCAAATTGTATACAAAGAGATGTCTCACAGAGGTGTTTAGGAAAGAAACCTACATATTTTCAGAAGGATCAAAGTCAGAAGCGGCTGTTTCAGAGGCTTTGAAAGTTGGTTTAAGGTGGGAAATTTTGAAAAAAAATCCTATGTTCTTATTATCAGTTTGTGCGCATATACTACCTAGATGACTCAAAGTAAGCAACGTGCAAAAGGAGAAGTGGCCCAGCTAAAAAGTTACAACTGAGACCTTTAAACTGTTCTGGAACAATTTCTCTATGTGCTGTATTAAGAACACTATATGTGTGTATACAAACCCATGTTTGTCATTCACACCCACTACACCTCCTCTCCCCACAAAGAACACAATCAGCCCAAAGGTATAGTATCACAGCAATGAGACTAGACGCACAGAGAAAGCTCAAAACAGCTACAGTGGTGCCTGCTAGACAGTTACCCCGCATGACAGTTTTTTCGCTAGACATGGACTTTTTGCGATCGCTATAGCGATTCGCAAATCAGTGATTCCTATGGGGAAATTTCGCTGGACAATGTTGGGTCCCTGTTTCGCAAACCGATTTTCGCTAGACGACGATTTTGACAGCTCCCTCTGTGCTTGCAAAATGGGTGTTTTCAGGACCTATGCTTCACAAGACAGCGATTTAAACAGCTGATTGACGGTTTGCAAAGCGGCTTTCCTATGGCCGATCTTCGCTAGACAATGACGATTCTTTCCCATTGGAACGCCAGGTTTCAATGCATTCCAACGGGGAAATGCTTTTCGCTAGACAATGATTTTGCTAAACAGTGATGTCAGTGGAACGGATTATCATCATCTAGCGAGGCACCACTGTATAATGAAAATCAGCCCTATGTATAGAGCCAGGATCAAAACCCTAACCCTTTTTTGCTCCTAGATTCAATTGCCACCTTAACCACAAATGATTGTCAAGCTTTGTTATATCTCAAAAGAAAAATATATATGTGCAGTACTGTACACTGACGTTGATCTTAACTCCAATAATTATTAACCACCTATCATTAATGTGCAAATATTAATTGCACTACCACCTACTGACATTAAGCACTCTCCAGCTAGAAAAAAAACTCCATCCAAGAAAAATTGTTTTTTTAATTAAAAATTTTAATATTAAACCCCAAGTCGTAGCAAGCTAAGCAACAATCAGCTGCTCTAGAAATTGCTCTCCTCGTTCCTGGCAACCATAAAGAAGAGAATTCTGCAGGGGCTAGAGAGGAACGCATAAGGTTGTCCGTTCTTTCCCACTTGGTGCTGTAGTCTCTATAGTTTACCCACAAAAGGTTGGAAATTTCAGGTTGTTTTGTACTTCAACTTCCGGATCTCCGTCGCAGCTTAATTAATATCAACCACGTGAAGAGCAAGAGGTGTTCGAAGTAAATGAAAATTTCAAATTTTTGGTTTGTTCTGGCCATTCGTGGGCAGTACTTTCGAGTAATAACGCTGCTCTTCGCCTCCGCCTCTTCAAGGAGACTAATATGAAAGGATGCTTCCTCTTATTTGGGAGGGTTCCCACCTTGAGTCACTCTAAAACTGCGACTATGAACTGCTCCAGGGAGCTTTCAAAGCCTCGCAAGTGAAGCAGTAACTCTCACTCTGCTTTGTCTCATTGAGTGGATGCCTGCCTTGTGTGCCACTCTTTCTTCCCCCCTTAGCCCCGCACATGGAGGCATCCATGCGATTCGGTGGGGAGCCTGAAGAAAGCGTCGAGTGGTGCTCGGGACAGAAAAACAACGAAACCGGAACTCTTTGGCTCGCCCGTGCCCAGTAGCGCCGGGTACGGTGGCCGGGGAGGTCCAATCCTCGCCGGGAAGGGAAACGCAGGCTTCCAAGATGGCGGCTCACTTAAAGAAGAGGGTTTACGAGGAATTCAGTAAAGTGGTCGTCCAGGTAACGCCGGAGGGAGGGGGGCGCTTTGAAGAACTTTTTTGGCATCTTTTTGCGGGTGTGGAAATCGAAGAGTCTGGAAACGGGTTCTGGGGGGGTGAGGGTGGGGGAAGAACGAAGGCCAGAGTTATCCCATACTTCTAGGGAAGTTTTTTCCCTGTTGAACTTCTGCCTGAAGGGTCAGGCACCTGGGGGTCGGGGAGCTGCTTTTTAGCTGGCCTGCAGTTGATATTCTGTCTCGTTATTATTATTTTTTGATGGAGGTGGGACCCTAAGTAAGTGCAGCAGCACCTGCCACTATCCTAACAATCATCCTACGAGGTTTGACAGGATACCCCCATCCTACTTTCTTTCTGTCTGAGATAAATCTGCTACCTGAGCCTCTCTCTCTATGTTCTGTGAAAGAGCGGGTTCTTAGTGAGGAGAGTCAGCCCCCCCCTTGGCTAATTTGACTTGGCTTTGAAAGGATGCTGGTTGAGGCCAGTGCTCCTGAGGTCACAGCTTGGGGGGGGGATCACATTTTCAGGATCCAATATAGCTGGGGGGTTGTAGTAAAGAAGAAGAAGAAGAAATCCCCGAGTCCTAAGTGAGATACGAGGTAAGAGTCGCATTGGGTCGTTATGTTTATGGGTTGAAGATCAATTGCTTGTTGTCCCTTCTAATCCCAACGCTCTAGAAAAACGAATTACGGATAACATGGGCCGCGTTTCTCACTGAGATGGTAAACGTGACATGGTAAACCTGTACATACTGTATCTGGGTTGTACCATTTAAGCTTGCAGACTGATGGGGGCTTTTTTTAAGTTAACTGAACCCCTTCCCCAAGTAGTCTGAACGTTGTAGGGAATAGTAACCAGGTTTCCTCTTTTCTTTCATGCAAGTTTTCTAGGCACGTACTCCGTTTTAGAAGAAAGAGTGTTGCATCTTTGGGAGTTCCTGCTACCGTTTTGAAGAGGTGCCTCTGCTTGCACTGAGAATGAGGCTAAACGCCTCTTATCAGCAAATGAAATCTAAGACCTGTGATTTTTTTCAGGCTTGAAATTGGGTACTTCAGGACAGGAAGGGCAACCTATGGCCCTCCTGATGTTGGACTGGGACTCCCATCAGCCCCAGTCCGTGTAGCAGATGGGGACGATGGTTGCTACAGTTCAGCAACATTTGGGGAGTCACAACTTGTCCATCCTTGTTTTAGGATTCTGGGATCATTTATGTTAAAGCCTTTCTTTAAGAGGGACCCTGAAATTCCAGGCTTTTAGCCTAGAAAACAGCATTTACTCTCAGATCTTCTAGAATGTTGCATACGGGCATCTCTGGTTTCTTATGACATGTGATACCATGTTCTGGGTGGGAGACTGTAATCTTAATAAGGAGTAGCTGGTGGAAAGTAATATGATGATGATGATGATGATGATGATGATGATGATGATGATGATGATGCTTCTCTCACATCTTAATGCCATGCAAACAATTCAGCAACAGCAGCATGAAGAAATTTCGGCAAAGAAGCTCCGGCTGACCAAACCAAGCAAATCAGCAGCCCTCCATGTTGATCTGTGCAAGGCTACCTCGCCCGCAGATGCTTTACAATACCTGCTTCAGTTTGCCAGGAAACCAGTGGAAGCTGAAAGCGTGGAAGGTGTTGTCCGGATCCTCCTGGAGCATTATTACAAGGTAGACCTGGCGGTCTTGAGGAGAAAACTTTGTGAACTTTTATTGCCTTAGTCCTACTGCTCCTGCAAATGAAGGATCTGTTAGATTGTTTTATGGGGGAGAAGCAGGTGTGGGTGGGGCTTTGGGTCCCCACAAGAGGAAAACCATAATTAATGAATGAATTAATTAGTCTAACATGGCTGGCAAACTCTAGACTTTTCTCTTCAGACCCATGACTGCCTCCCACTTTCTTTGATGTTTAGAAAGCTGTTGAGACACCTCTCTTTTAATTTGGCCTTTTAAACTGTTTGTGTACTGTTTTGGTATTTCAGTACGGTTCTGTTTTTCTTTTGTTTCTATGGATGTTGTCCATTGCCTTGGAGACACTTGTGGAAAGGTGATATATAAATATTAGAAACAAATAAATTGGAAACAAAATAATACGAAACACCCTTATGCTGATTCGGACTCTTGGTTTGTCTAGATGAGTGTTATCTAACCCGAAAACCTGATGCCCTCTTTTTATCACCGTAGGAGAATGATCCTTCCGTCAGACTCAAGGTGGCTTCCTTGCTGGGACTGCTGTCAAAGACTTCCGGATTTTCTCCTGACTGTATTCTCGATGATGTTGTTAACACACTCCAAAATGAGAGTATGTGATGGCTTTTCTGAGATTGCCTTTTATTTAATCAGAATGCTGCTCTGTCTATCCCATTGTTTTCATCTCTGGTTCTGCCACCTGAGCGCTGTTTAACAGCATGCAGTCCCTTTGCCCCTACCATTCTTAATTAATTATTATGAATTAAGAAGGGTAATGAAGAAGGATAAGAAATCATGTTCTTTGTCTTGATTCTTTCCTTCCTCTGGGTCACAGTTTCATTGAACCGTGCCTTCACTCAGCTGCAGATGATGCACGGAAACTTTCATCCGGTTTGGTGTGTCAGATTCTAGAACACTGGGGGTCTTCGTGAATGTAAATAACAGTGATTTTTAGTATTGTTATTATTGTTGTTGGCAGAATCGCACCAAGTTCTTGCTCAGTTGCTGGACACCCTGCTGGTGATTGGGAAGAAGCTCCAGGACGTCCTTGCTGTGCGAATGCGCCTGGTAGATGTTGCCTGCAAGGTAAGTAGGATGGTCAGCGCATGGGGAAACATTTCTTTTGGGCTTCAGTTCTCAGAATGCCATACTCCTGATGTATTCTGGGAGCGATCGTTTGGAATGAATAACGTCCTGCCTTTGGAACTGGCCATTAAGTTCTTCACCTCTTGAGTATATGGATGTTAAAGAGTGGCTTTAACTTATACTGTCAAAGTGGTTTTGCATTTGTTCTTATAGCGCATAAAAGGTGTAACCGTCCAGTTAACACCCTGTGTAGAATTAATTCCTGGGAAGGAGATAGATGCTAGGTAAAGGTAAAAGTTCCCTTTGACAATTTGTCCAGCCATGTCCGACTCTAGGGGGCGATGCTCATCCCCTTCTCCAACCCATAGAGCTAGTGTTTGTCCGAAGACAATCTTCTGTGGTCACGTGGCCAGCAGGACTAGACACGGAATGCCGTTACCTTCCCACTGTGGTGGTACCTATTTATATACGCACATTTTGAATGCTTTTGAACGCCTAGGTTGGCAGGAGCTGGGACAAGCGGTGGGAGCTCCCTCCGTTGCATGGATTCGATCTTACAACTGCAGGTCTTCTGACCTTGCAGCACAGAGGCTTCTGTGGTTTAATCCGCAGTGCCACCACGTCCCTACCTAGATACATGCTATTTAACAATAATAATTGTGCCCCATTAAGTCAATTCCGGCGTATAGTAAGATTTTTCCAAGTTTTTCTAAGTGTGGAGTACACAGAAGTGCTTTACCCTTCGTTTCCTCTAGGGGCACTCTGAGACTGTGCAGCTTGCCCAAGGCTACACAGGCTGGCTCTTCTTCTGATAGGCCCAGTGGGAAATGGAACTCCCAACCTCTGGCTTTGAAGTCAGATATCTAACTCACTAATCCAGCCAGCCGTGCTTGCTATTTACCAACAGTACCAAAAGGTTTTTGAAAATCGTATCTGTTATTACTGTTTTTGTCATTGTTGCTCATGCTGTTTGGGGAATTCTGGGAGCTGTAGTCCAAAAATACTTAGGATGGCAGACCCCTGACAATTGCGAAAACCTAAAAATCCAATTTCACTTAGGAAGAAACACAGTTAGTGGCCTGGCCTTTATTCAGGGGAATAGCTGATTGCCAGAGGGTGGGTGATCCCAATGTGATTAATGAGTGCAAGACGTGCACCAGATACTGAAAACAAAAATGCTGTTATATCCTTTTGGTTTGTCTGGAGACTCATGATTGCTGATACATGTGTTGTAAAACATCCAGGTTGTGTCCTTTCCAAGGATGGGAATATCAGATAAGGCAAAAAGCAAAGCGTACTGCTTATATACTGCCCCATAGTGCTTAAAGCACTCTCTGGGTGGTTTACAATTTATTTGTAAAGGCTACAGCTTAAAAATACCCAAAGAATGTTGCAGACCAAGAAAGAAACTATATGATTGCAACTAAAATTGCTTCAGTTTGGAGAGAACAAGGACTCATCTTTGTTTCGCTTTCTATTCCGCAGCACCTGACTGATTCTTCCCATGGTGTAAGGAACAAATGCCTCCTTTTAATTGGCTGCCTTGGGACTGTGGAAAAAGGTGTTGTGAAAGAAGCAGAAGGCCAGCCTCCCAAAGATGTCCAGAAGATCATTGGGGATCATTTCAATGACCAGGATCCTCGGGTTAGGACTGCAGCTATAAAAGCCATGGTAGGTGCGAGTGTTTCAGAAGTAGAATAGATCCACATAGTTCTTCACTCCAGTTTTCCTTATAAAGGAAAATCTCTCTCTCTCTCTCTCTCTCTCTCTCTCTGTGTGTGTGTGTGTGAGAGAGAGAGAGAGTGAGTGAGTGAGAGAGAGGGGGGGGCAGAGGCATCAGAACAGGGAAGAAACTTCTGCTTGGGTTAAAAGAAGAGATGGGCATGAACCTTGGTTTGGAGGTTTGTGCTGGTTCGTCAGACCGGTTCCCTTCCCCCAGCCCCCTGGCTGGATCCTCCACTCACCAGCCAGCACATGCTACTGTCCTCCTCCTCTTCAGGCATTCATCCAGTCCTGGCAGGAGTGCCTGCAACTCCCCTCCGCCTCCTTTGGCAGCCATCCACTCAGACAAGGAGACGGGGCAGGGATTCTTGCATTTCTGCCTTTGAGTGGGCAGCTGCTGGAGGAGGCAGAGGAGGGACTTGCCAGGACTGGACAAATGCCCAAAGAGGAGGAGGAGGAGGAGAGCAACGTCCACTGGCTGGCAAGTGGAGAATCCAGCTGGGAAAGTGGGGGAAGGGAATGCGTGGCAGCTGGGGTGCTGGTCTGACAAAGTCGCATGAACCTTCGAACCAGGGTTCATGCCCATCTCTAGTTAGGATTCCAGTATGGGAAGGATCTTGTGGAGAGTGTGAATTCCAGCCGTAGGGAGTGCTTATGGCATGGGACCAAGATAGATGTGCAGAGAAGAGTGAAATGGATTGGGGACTGATTTAATTCTTACAAATTTGGACAGCTTCCCACCATGCATAAAAGTTACGTACCTCACAAAGAGAAATGGAACTAGTTCCATTTGACAAGTCGTCAAATGTTTTCAGAGTACACAACTTAACCCCACCGAGTAGCTTCCAGATTGCTGGAAAAGAACACCGCTTACTTACCTGTCAGGTTGTGCAAAGCTCTTCTTTTTCAGGAAATGTACTAATTATTTCGTGTGCTTTTATGTTCCCCTATAGCTCCAGCTACACGAAAGGGGATTAAAGCTGCAGCAAAACATTTATAATCAGGTAACGTCTGTGTTGTATTTGTTTAATAAGGTGGGTCTTGGTGAAAACTTTGAAGGTGATATGCCTAAAACCCTACACTTAGGAAACCAGACATGACTCAGTGTTACCCCTCCCTGTACTGTTTTTCTGTCAGATAGATTATTTTCAGGTTGATTTTGTCCTTATGGAGAATTGATGGTATACTATAAGCTGCATTGAGCCCAGCCTCTCCTTGACTCAATGACCGGTAGGGTCCTTTCCAGCTCTGAAGTTCTGGGATCATGATTTTATTTATTAGTTTTATTTCTATGCCACATTTCTCCCAACAAGGAACCCAAATCGGCTCACAACATTAAAATTCACACAATTAAAAACACAATAAGTTAAATATTAAAAGACAAATTAAACAATATGTGATTTAAAATAAAATTAAAAGATGAAGACATGGAAAAGTTTAAAATTATCTGCTAACTTGGGGTTCAGGGATTCAGTTATAACTGTTAAAAGCCTGCCTGAAGAGATGGGTCTTTAGCTTTTTTCGAAAGGATAAAAGGGAAGGGACCCTCCTGATCTCCCGAGGGAGAGCATTCCATCGCCTGGGAGCTGCCACCGAGAAGGCCCTCTCCTGTGTCCCCATCAGCTGTGCTTGTGCTGGCAATGGGACCGAGAGGAGGGACCCCTCTGCTGATCTTAATCGCCAGGAAGGCTCATATAGGGAGATACGGTCCTTCAAGTAACCTGAACCCAAGCTATATAGGGCTTTATAGGAAATGACCAGCACTTTGAATTGGGCCTGGAAACAGACTTGTAGCCAGTGCGGTTCTTGTAACAGGTGCATTATATGCTCCCTGTAGCTGGCCCCAGTCAGTTGTCTGGCTGCAGAGTTTTGCACCAGCTGAAGTTTCTGACCTGTCTTCAAAGGCAGCCCCACACAGAGCATGTTACAGTAATCCAAACTGGATGTAACTGAGGCATGTGTCACTGTAGCCAAATCTGACATCTCAAGGAATGGGTGCAGCTGGTGCACCAGCTTTAGCTGTGCAAATGCACTCCTGGCCACCACTGAGACCTCCAAGCTTAGGGATGAATCCAGGATGATGACGATGATCTTATTGCGATCTATAAACAGTAAGAAAATGGAAAGTCTTCTCTAATTCAAGTGGGTCTGGAAAACATGGTTTCTTTGCTGTTTCACCCATAAAGGTGGTTTTGCTTCCCTTCTAATTTTGAGATACTTTTCTTTAACCCCTAGTATTGAATTTTTGAAATATTTTTAGCTAGAATATTGTTGCTGGTGTAAATCACAGTGCTGGACTGCCACTAACATTTTGCCATCCCTCTTAAAGGAGTAGAGTCATAGGGGCTATAATGGGTTGGGCTTCACAGAGCATCCTTTGGGGTGCTTAGGCATCTCCTGTTCTCTAGCCCTTTGGCAGCTGGACCAAATCCCACAGCTGTGAGAGAGGTTATGCTTTCGGGCATTTACTTTCACCCTGGCATTACCAGGTAGGGCTGGGAAGGGCCCCCATCAAACTCTCCTGGACTTCATACTGAGCAGGATCCAGTATAACAGAGTTTCCCATATCTTTCCAATGGCTTCTGGTTTATGACTTCTGTCTAATGTGGAGTCTTGATTATGCATTGTAACTATGAGTATTTCACATCAGATGAATTCAAGGGTCGCCATTAGCTTGTGGCAAAACAAGAAATGAGATATCAGCATTGAGGCCGGTTCGTTACACTTTGCAGTCCTTCTTCTGGAAGGGCCCACCAAAATCCTTTGGTTAATCCTTATAGTACAGACCTCATAGTACAGGAGGGCTTGGCATGCTCTGGTCCATGGGGGTCACGAAGAGTCGGACACGACTAAACAACAACAACATAGTGCAGACCAGAACTCAAGAGGAATTATTTTTGGACTGAAGCTCGCAGAACATCCCCATCACCATGACCACTAATCCAGAAAAGCAACTTTTTCCAAGGTCTGATGGGCCTAAACTGTTTTGCACTTGAGAAGAAAGAATCATCATCTTGAAGTGGTCTCAGAAACAAAACACATGCCAGCAAAGTAGATCCAATATCATGTTTTATTTGCTCGTTCCCCTAAATCGTATTTAAATCCCCTACAATGACAAAGAGAATAAGAGACAAACTGGTAGCATGAAATGTCAGTAAGGGCTGGCAGAACTAATGATGATCTGGAAACCGTTCCGTTTCAGGCATGTAAGCTCTTAACTGATGACTATGAGCAGGTTCGCAGTGCCGCCGTCCAGCTCACCTGGGTCCTCAGCCAGCTTTACCCAGAAAGGTGTGTATGGAGTATCAGATAGCACTTAAAGACAACATGGAAATTTTAGGATGAGTTTCTGCCTGTTTGTGTAGTGGACCGGTGTTTTCTGAAGTTGTGGGGAAATCCAGCCTCCCACCTCCACATTGGAAAGATGAATTCACTGATATTTTCATTTTCTGACAGGCTGGGAAGTATCGGTAGGCATATTTCAGTTTTTTTCTGCTTCAGAGTCATGGTTCCTCCCAAACTTTGGGATTCAAACTGCTGTGCTGTGAGGCATTCCAGTTAATTATTTTTTCACCAAATGTGGACAAAGTAGAAATTTTTTAACTTCCCGGCCGATCTCGAAGGAATTAATCATGCTGAAACAGTGCTTTTGTATAGGAATGGGTCTTAAATCTGCCTTCTCCCTCCCCCCCTCCCAGTATTGTCCCGATTCCTTCCTCCAACGAAGAGATCCGGCTGGTTGATGATGCCTTTGGAAAGATTTGTCACATGGTCAGTGATGGCTCCTGGGTGGTTAGAGTCCAAGCTGCTAAACTGTTGGTAAGTGCTTTCATGCTCCTGCTCTTTGTTTACGAAAGAAAGAAAGAAAGAAAAGAAAGAAAAGAAAGAAAGAAAGAAAGAAAGAAAGAAAGAAAGAAAGATCAGGACTGTTTGTCCTGATCTCATACACCATTCTGTGTTCAGAAAGGCTGAATAACTAATTTCCTTCTTTCCCCTTTTCTTCCAGGGATCCATGTTGCAAGTTAGTTCTCACTTCTTGGAACAGACTCTAGATAAGAAGCTGATGTCAGACCTGAGGGTACAGAGACCTGTGTTTTGTTTTCATTTCGTTTTATTCACTTGCTGTATGTGCGTTTGTTTGTTTTTTTTCATTTTGTCCATGCGCATCTTAAACCTTGATGTGGCGAAAGTTGCCCAACAGGCTTGTCTTTTTCCTGGTCTACTTTGTTGAACATCCTTTTTGTGCTTATAGCACGTTGGGACCTACTAGTTTTACAGGAGTTTAAATCCAGTAAAATATTAACCGCAGCTACTCTCTGATCTTGTGAAGAATCACTTTGGGGTGTTCCAGTTTGATTAGAGAAGGATGTGGATGATAGTGTCTGACCTTAAAGATTGTCCTTTACCTTTTCAGTCCATAATACATGTTTTAGAAAATACCATAGGATACCCTGCCCTCCACCGGATCAGCATCCTCAGATTCACTTGTCTGCTGCCTGAAAATATTAAATTAAAACAAAAGCCCACATAAATATGGTGTATTTACCAGACCTAGCCACAAGAGGGAGCGAGACAATGCTGTGTGTAATGTTCACTATATCCACGTTTTTCACCAATAGCAGGGGAGGGCTTGGAACCGATCCCCCGCAGATACTGTGGTCAGAGTCTAATTTGCACTTCTTTGGCAGCTTGTTTCAAATGAGTGGTGCGGAAAGGAAGCTAGAAAACCTTTTTGAACGCCTCTGTTGCTCTGGTTTCTGCTAGGGACTTGGGCAATGCCGTTGGCATGCTTCTGTTACAGTCAAACGCACCCCATGGGCCCCATCCACCAGGAGTGCCTCTTGTGCCCTTGAGAATGGTAGGATATTTTGAGAGTTGGAGAGGGCTTTCTTGGCTGTGGAAAGAATGCCCTTCTCTTGAAACTCGTCTGTCTGTTCACCAAGTACTTTGGAATAGAAGTATCTTGGATTGAGTGGGTGGTGGAGTGTGTTATGACCGGTTTTAATGGTTTTCAGTGAGTTTCAATTGTTTAACTTTTTACATGTGTTTTTAAAAAAATGCTCAAATTTTAAGTAACCGTGGTCTAAACCAGAGGTCCTCAACCCCCAATCTGGGGGCCGGTAATGGTCCATGGCCTGAGCTGGACCGGGCCACAGAGAGAGACCTCCCCCCCACATACACTCCCCCTGCACAGCCCGGTTGCGCCTGGACACGAGTGTGAGCTTGCCCACAAGAGCGCTGTGCTGCCCTTTGCGCATGTGCATGAGCGCGCCCACTCCTTTGCACATGAGCACAAGTGCAGGGGGGTGCCCCGCCTTGCCCAGCCAGTCCGCAGGGCTAAAAACATTAGGGAACCGCTGGTCTAAACTAAAGAAGGCCATGATATCCAACAATAAGTTCCAAGCTCCAACCCACAGATGCCAAAAACCGCAAATACTCAGACTCTGTACATAGCATAGTCTCTGATTCCTTCTAGTGGCCTGATCTGGTAACATACCTTGGGAACACGTATTTCTGGGTTTTTTCTTTCATATTTTCAGACAGGGGATAACTGAGTTTGTAGGTACTGTTTCTGTGGATATGCCCACCCAACTGTATTTAAATCGTTTGCTGTTTTGACTCCTCCCTCCTGAAATCTTGTGATACAGGGCATGATATATGTCGTATAAATAGAATACAGTTTCTTCTCTGGCAAGTAACCTGCATGTCTGTTACGTCTGCAGCGAAAACGCACCGCCCATGAACGGGCCAAAGAGCTCTACAGCTCCGGGGAATTCTCTAGTGGCAGGAAATGGGGGGATGACGCTCCCAAAGAAGAAATAGACACCGGAGCGGTGAATCTGATTGAATCGGGTGCCTGCGGAGCCTTTGTTCATGGACTGGAAGATGAGATGTACGGTGAGTGGAGGTGCTGTCTGCCTGCCCGCCCACCTCAGCGCCTCGTTGAGGGTTCATTTAGGCTTCCTTTTAAAAAAAAAGTCAATTCAGTGGCTTATTTTTTATCCCACAGATTCTTCGTAGGTTTTATTCACATGATCATCTTTATTTACATTTGATAGATTAATGAACTATGTAAGAAAAACACACTAGAGTGCAGTGAAGGTACAAGTCTGTAAATCCTAACTATTTATAGATAGAGTAGACCTTTAGTCTGGATGGGCGGGATAGAAATCCAATAAATAAAATAAAATAAATCGTTCAGCAGTTACATGAGATCTACTGAAAATGGCCATATAGGAAAGCTTTACCACTTGTTCAGTGACTGACGTTTTGGACCTGATATGCAAGGTAACTCTGAGAGACAGGGAAAAGCAGCCACGGAAGGACTGGGTAATGGGATTGTTTGTTTCACAGACAGACAGACAGACAGACAGAGCGAGCGAGCGAGCGAGCCCCAACCCCATTAGTAGTATGCACTATCCTGGGTGGTTTACAACAGTAAATAAAGCATGTATGAACCAACTACAAATGAACAATAAAATTAAAACATTTAACTAGATCTATTAGATCTTTTGCGGAGAAGTGCCTTTGAGAAAATGACAATGGGGAACATGCAAATAGAATCATCTTCTGTGTTATTCCAGGGAAGCATCTTATACGCGTAGGGATTGTTTAAAATCTGCCATCTGATGAAACGGAAGGGAAAACATTAAACCTTGCTAAGGAAAAGGCGTTTCTAAGTTTAGAAACAGTTAACCTTCCTAAAAAGAGCTTTCCGTCTTTATGCGGAAGGCCCGTTGGTCCTGGTAACTGATGGAAACCCAGTCTCTTAGCAGCCTCCTGGAGCTCTGGTTAATCTGTATCCAGTAGCTTCTGTTTAGCAATTGATTTAGCATGCTTAAAAGCCACAGATGAGCAGATACTCCCCAAACCTCATTAGAGATGCCAGTTTGAAGCAGGTACATAATTGTAAGGAACCGGCATTTGTTAGGAATGGATGCTTCTGCTACTTTCTGGAAGGAGAAACTGGCTCAGTATTTTTACATTGGATTCCTTATTGAACCGGTCACTTGGATCAAAATGGCCTCAAAAGGTGTCTGGCTTTACGTTGCAGCCTCTGCCTTTTGAAATGTGCCTTCCTGGATTAACATTGGCTTTACCTGACAATAAGATGACGTTTACTTAAAAGTCTTTGTCGATCAACCCACTCATTTCAAAACCAAAGTTCCCGGCTTCCCTTTTCTCAGTGTAATCGCTCTGATCCAGCCCTGTGGCACTGATTTGGTGTCTCTAAATCTGACATGACCTAGCTTAACAGGCACTAGAGGTGGCTGTCTGAAAAGATGAAAATCTAGGAAGCCGTCTTCCCAGTGACATCCGTCTTTTGTCTCTCTGCGGAGAGAGTTCTGTAAAGTTCACTTGCATCTGTTGGAAATATCCTTTCTCTTTTGGTCTGTTTCTTTGTGTGAAACTGGGAATGGCAGCCGGCATTGGACAAAAAAAAACTGAAAGCAGGCCCCAATTTTTTTTCTCTCCTCCACAAACCCAGCCCACAAGGCTTGGCGCGTGTCTGCTTTCGGCCCAAACCATAACAGAGTGCAGCTTGAATCCATGACTCTCTCTTTCGCTCCCTTGTTTGTTTTTCTAGAGGTTCGGATCGCTGCCGTCGAGGCCCTCTGCATGCTGGCCCAGTCCTCGCCTTCCTTCGCGGAGAAGTGCCTCGACTTCCTTGTCGACATGTTCAACGACGAGATCGAAGAAGTGAGGCTGCAGTCGATTCATACCATGAGGAAGATCTCCAACAACATCACTCTTCGGGAGGACCAGCTGGACACGGTGCTGGGTGTCCTGGAGGCAAGTCATTTCCTTGATTCCCCTCCTGGGAGAACTTCTTTCAACTGGTTTTTCATGTCCACTGGAGTCAGAGTCCTTTGTGTCCATGTCCGATGTTCCTCCTTGATGGCCTGATCAGGGGACTGGGCTAACCTTTTACCCTCTTCCCACCTTGTTTATCAGTTAACGAGGATAAGAACCCTGATAGGTCAGACCGCGGGCTCATTTGGTCCAACGTTTCAGTGGCCCGTGGAGAACCTGCTTAGCAGGATATGATTGCAGCTGCCTTGTATGCCTCAGCAGCTGATATATTGAGGTGTCCTACCTTGTGGTGCAGTGGTTAAACTGCTGGACTGCAGCCAAAAACTCTGCTGTGGTTCAATCCCAAGTAACCAGCTGGAGGTTCACTCAGCCTTCCATCCTTCTGAAGTCAGTAAATTGAGTGCCCAGCTTGCTGGGGTAGGGGGGAAGCGGTGTGTAGCCTGCATAATGAAACTATAAACTGCTCAGAGAGTGCTTTAAGCGCTATGGGGTGCTGTATAAGCACGCACACTTTGCTTTCTGCTTTTACCTCGGATCCTAGAGGTGTGATGTATAGCCATTCTGACTAGTAGCCACTGAGGGGCCTTGTTAGCCATGAATTTATTCGTTGCTCTTTCAAAGCCATCTAAGTCAACAGCATCTTGTGGCAGTGGGTTCCACAGTCTCTAACTAAGGGGCCCATCATGGTCCATCCAGTTCTCTTCTCCTGCTCAGGTATAGTTAGTGTTAGCCACAGTGTCTGATTCATATATCATGACCAACAATAAAAAGAAGAAAGTTAAAGAAGAAGCAAAGTGTGCTTCTAATATATACCACCCCACAGCACTTAAAGCACTCTGGTAAGTTTACAAGTTAATTATGGAAACTACCTATTCCTCATGGAAGCCTTGTGGTATTTTTCTTTTTTCTTTTTCTTTTTGTTTGTTTTTTGTTTTTGTTTTTTTTGAGGAAAGAAAATCTAAATGGAACAAAGGCGTCAACTGTCTCAACCATCCTTGGACATGCATCCGATAGGAATGGTGTCTTTTACACCTTTACAGGACAAACAGAGATTCCTAAATTACCCATTATCCCCGAAAATCAGCTGTCCTGGCTGGAGCTGCTAGGAGTTGTCATCAGTAACATGAAGGAGGGAATCCGTAGGTCCTCGGCTCCTGCTATGGGTCTGTGGCAGGACAGACCCTTTTCTCTTTTGAGCCTTTTTGTATCTTTTACTTTAGGATTCTTCTCGAGATATCCGGGAAGCTCTTCACGAGCTGCTCTGTTGTACCAACGTGTCAACGAAAGAAGGCATCCACCTTGCCCTGGTTGAGCTCCTGAAAAATCTCACCAAGTATCCTACAGACAGGGACTCCATCTGGAAGTAAGCACTGTTGTTTTTTTCTAATACAATAAGTATGATGACAGTGGCATGTGGTCGTTGAACACCAGTGATAAAAGTACTTTAGTTTTGAGAATCTTTGCTGTTTTTGAGTTCTCATAAAAGAGGACCGCTTCCAGTTCTGGGCACAACACTTTAAGAAGGATGTCAACCAACGGGGACAAGTTTAGAAGAGGTGGGGAAAGGATGATCTGGGAACTGGAAACCAAGCCCTAGGAGGAAAGACTGAAAGAACTGGGCATGTTTAGCCTTGAAAAAAGAAGACCAAGGGGTGATAGGCTTTCAATATTTGAAAGGCTGTCCTACAGAGGAGGGAGGAGGATCTGTTCTCGATCCTCCCAGAGTGCAGGACATGCAGCCATGGGCTCAAGGGACAGGAAGCCACCTTTGGGCTGAACATCAGGGAAAACATCTTAACTGTTAGAGCAGTGCAACGATGGAAGTTTTCTGTTAGAGCAGTACGACGATGGAACCCATGACCTCAAGCGGTGGTGAACGCTCCAACGCTGGAGGCCTTTTAGGGAAAATGGGACCTCTGTCTGTCCAATCTGCTTGGGTTTGGATTCCTGCCTTGAGCAGGGGGTTGGATTGGATGGCCTCAGAGGCCCCTTCCCACTCTGTGATTCTAGGATTCTTCAGCTTTGCCAGGTTTCACCCTTTTAAATTCATCCGTTGCAGGTGCTTGAAGTTCCTGGGAGGCCGGCATCCGACCCTGGTGCTTCCTCTGGTCCCTGAACTGCTGGGCACCCACCCTTTCTTTGACACCCCAGAGCCTGATATGGACGACCCAGCCTGTATCCTTTCTGTGCCCTCCCTGGGTTCTGAATGATGCTCAGGCTGAATACGGAGATAACAGAGGTTGGCAAAAGTTACATTTGGGGGGTCTATAGCTGACCAAAATATCCAACCTCCATAACCTGTCATAAAAAGAATTAATTTTTTGCAAGCTCTGGGTGTAAAGGAGCTACCCTTTGCTAGCTGATGGTAAAGCAGAATCAGAAACTGTGGATTAATCTGGGTTTGTAAAGCAAGGTTGGCGTGTTGGCTGTAGCAATTGCTCTGCCGGACAAGGGCTTAGCAGACTTGAAAAGGAAGCTGTAAACCACAGTTTACCTAATTGTTGTCTGCCAAATCAAACTATCCTTGGTTGAATTGTCTGCAAGAGGTTCACTGATGCGACCTCAGCATTTTCCAACAGCTATCCAAGCCTTGTTGAACCGGACGTATAGATGGCATGGATTTCATTATATCTTTTTATTATCATTTAAATAACACAAGGTTCAATGTCTTTTTAAAAAAAGTTTTGACACAGTCATAATTGGATCATTTATCATAGGAGCTGGTGCTTGTAATATTACTGTCTGAAATACATTTTTGGGGTTGGGTTCTTCTGCAGTC
Organism: Pogona vitticeps; assembly: GCF_051106095.1. NCBI lineage: Eukaryota > Metazoa > Chordata > Lepidosauria > Squamata > Agamidae > Pogona > Pogona vitticeps. The sequence goes on from NC_135785.1 coordinate 260,145,868, forward strand.
CCTATGGGAGCTTGTTCCTCCTTAACCTGTGGTGCAAAAAAAAGATATTGCAGTCTTGGTTTTCATTTTCAACGCGGCCAAATCCTGTCCAACGATGCCCGCCCTCTTCTCGGACCACACGTTCCGGCATTACGCTTATCTTCGGGACAGCCTCTCTCACCTTGTCCCTCCTTTAAGAGTAAGTTGGATATTTAAGTAGAAGTAACCATGTCTGTTCTGATCCCTTCAAAGTGATGGCAGTTACCTCCAGTTTTTGTGTCTATCCTTGGCTTTTAAGATTTAAGGCAAATAGGGAGACTGGTGGGACGTGGTGGCACTGCGGGTTCAACCACAGAAGCCTCTGCACTGCAAGGTCAGGAGACCAGAAGATCGTAAGATTGAATCCACGCGATGGAGGGAGCTCCCGTCGCTTGTCTCAGTTCCTGCCAACCTAGCTGTTTGAAAGCATGTAAAAATGCGAGTAGATAAATAGGTGCCACCTTGGTGGGAAGGTCATGGTGTTCCATGTCTATTCACGCTGGCCATGTGACCATGGAAACTGCCTATGGACAAACGCTGGCTCTACGGCTTGGAGACGGGGATGAGCACCGCGCCTTAGAGTCGGACAGGACTGGACTAAAAGTCAAGGGGAACTTTTACCTTAAGGAGACTGCATGTCACCTCTCCGCGGCTGTGCATCATTCTGCAGCAGAATACCGATACGGTGGTGCCTCGCAAGATGAATGTAATTCATTCCACGAGAAGCGCTGTCTTGCGAAAAAATTGTCTTGCGAAAAGCAGTTTCCCATAGGAATGCATTCCTATGGGAACCTCGCAAGACGAATGAATTTTTTTCGTCTTGTGAGGCATCGGTCTCGGGGGGAAAAAAACGCATCTTGTGGAGCAGTGCCATAGAAGAAGCCGTCTTGTGAAGCACCATAGCGATTGCAAAAACCAATCGTCTTGGTTTTTCGTCCTGCAGTGCATTCGTCTTGCAAGGCACCACTGTACCAGAAAGCAGAAAAACGCTGCCTGTTTCTTAATTTTGAATGTCGTGAGTGACAGATTTCAAGACTGCAAGAATGAAATGGGTTGGGGGCCTATCTGGCTGTGGAGCTAAAGGTTGGGCGTTCGATTCCCCACGGGGCCTCCTTGACAGGAGGTGGACGTGATGATCCATAGGGTTCCTTCCAGCTCTGCAGTTCCAAGATTAGAACTTCTGGATAGCTCCGTGGTTTAGGCCTCTGGCTGTGGGGCCAGAGGTCGGTCATTTGATCCTCCACAGCCTCCTCCTCTCCTGGCCGCCCACCCCCTTCCCACGGCCCTCATGGCCTCCCTATGTGCTCCTGTTGCTGCCTTCTGCGCATGTGCCCACCTATCCGTTGTGCGGTAGGCCCATGCACAAAGGCAGCAAAACCGGCTTCCAGGTCGTGGCAGCAGGACTAGGCATGGAAGATGGGAGAGAGGAGATTCTAAATGGGAAACGTACATTGCAGAATTTTGACAGCATGGGACCTGTGTGGCGAAGGGGTTCCTTACTCCAGCTCTCCTTCTGTCGTTTGCGTAGCTGCCTGGGAGAAAGCTGGCCTCCTCCACTGTGTCTGCCAGCCTCCCCCTCCAGGAAGACCCTTCCCAGGAATTCCTGCAGCAGAGTCTGGAACGAGTGTACCATCTTCAGCACCTAGACCCCCAAGGGACGCAAGAGCTGCTCGAATTCACCATCCGGTAAATATTGCAGAAAGGAGGAGAGTGGGACGACCCTTTGGCCATGTGCAGGACTCTTTATAGGGAAAGCATGGTTTGTGTTGAAGGGTGGGCCACCCCAATGTAGCCCCCCCAGGAGGCCCAAGTCTTCTAATACCCCCAACATAGGTGTTAAAGAAGGGGGGGGACTGTAGCAAACGTTCTTCAGGGATGAATTTAGATTGGTTTTGGAAACCTTCTGGTGCCTGCCCTTCTTTTTAAATAGTCTCCAGAGTGGCAGAGCAGCTCTCCAGGCCCTGGATGGAGGGAATGTTTGGCATTTAGACTTACAGAAATGTACCCCCCCCCATTGCCAGTTCATGCTAACCATGTTTTGTTGCAAATTACACAACAGACAACAAAACAAACCAGGATTTACTGTATTTTTCCGTGTATAAGACTATACTTTTGTCCAAAATCTTTAGACTATAAATTGAGGCTCGTCTTATACATGGAAGTAAGCTGAGGAGAGAACAAAAACAAGTGGAGGGGAAAGCAGGGATCAAAGCGATCCTGCAGCGCTTTGATCCCTTTCCCCCTACACTTACTAAGCCCCAGTTAGATTTATTAATTTTGGATTAGAAAAGTGGGGGCATCTTATACATGAGGGTGTCTTATACATGGAAAAATACAGTATCTTCTCTGTCTTCTGGTTTGTTTCTCTTCTTTCCCTTTTGTCATCTTCTGCTTCAGGAAGTGGGCAGCTGGAGAAACAAGCTACAGACAAGCCATAGTTGCTAGTTTGGGAGTGACAACAAACCATGATAGAAGCAGGCCAGAATTTGTAAGCCTGTAACAAACCATGGCTTCCAATTGTGGCTTGTTAGCAGAGGCAGATACAATCCTCTCAGCAATCCAGGTCCAAACGCCATATACCATTGTGACTTCTGAGCACAACGTGTGATGTTGACTTTCAGGTTCCTTTGGCGTTTGAGCTCCTGCAACTTTTCAAAAAGGCATTATTCAGGAGACTGAGTATGTGTGTGTCTAGCCATAGACACCCATGACGGATACACAAACCTTGAAATTTCAATTGCAGGCGATGTTGCTCTTTGCACTGCCGTAGTATTTTGGGTCTATTGAAGTGGAGTAAGGAGCTGGGCTGGAAGTGAACATCATTTGTGTCTTTCTAAGACCAGTTCCCCTCCTGCTGTTGATGTCCGTTGCCCTGCCATCTTGTAGAAATGGGGGAAAGCTGTGCAGAGGCGCAAGTAGAACTTCCAATTTCCACTGGTAAAAGCTTCCCCATAGAAAGCGATTGAAGTAAAGGGCAACCCTGTGGTCCAAACAAAATAAAATCCAAATGTAAAAATAGGCGATGCCCTTATAGACCACTAAAAATCGTCACACAATAAACCAAGCTTTCGTGAATTAACAGTTTATCAGGATTATACCAGTGTGAAGAACTGAAAAGTCAAAACTTAAAAGTTCAAAAGGACACGGCGAGATGTTTTATTTTTGGCAGGAAAGCTTATTATTGGAAATGTTTGTAGTTCAGAATCTTGCATTCCTTTGCAACAAGCTCCATGCTTGAAGGTCAGAAGTCTCTTTCTTGAGATGACCTTTTTTCAGTGTTCCTTATTTTTTTTAAAACAAAAGTGAAAATAATGGACACAGCCCCCAGTTAAACTCTCAGCAGATGGCCAGATGCCTGTTCCCTGTTCCACTTGTGCAGTGCTCAGACAGGAGCAGATGGGCTTTCTTGAGCATGTGCAAGGAAGGAGCACGTTCCTCTCCAAGCACAGTCCCTACTGAAAACGAGGGATCCATCTCTGGCTTATTCAGCGTCGTGGAACATAGCAGGTAGATTCCAGCCGAGAGGTGCGTGAGATCCCTAGATCTTTCCAAGAGTTGTTAACATTTCTGGACACTTCCATGTCTTGATTCATTCCTGGGAATGTGTCAAAACGTTGGTTGCTTAGTATGATTGATTCACGAACGCTTATTGTGTCAACCATCTCTCAGTAACCAAAAGTGCTTCTCTCCACTGCTTTCTTTGCTTAAGGGACCTTCACAGTTTCGGAGAGCTTCAGTCTGAACTGGCTGGGATGGCGGACTTCTCTGCCGCTTACCTGCGATGCCAGCTCCTTCTCATTAAGGTAGGCCTCTCTCTCGAAATATGCCCAGGTAGAAATACACCTGTCACTGGACTGCTCATGGCAATTTACAAAGTGATGTTCTGGCTCTTGAAAAGAAAGCCGAGAGTAACTAAGTTTGAAGGCTTTGAAAATGGAATTTGTGCTTCCCTTTTTTCCCTCCCCGGTAGGGAAACGTCTTTGCTTGCTCACTGCGAAATTGGTGATTTGTAACTCCTAATGGCAGCACAGCACAGAAAGTTTAGGGTTTGCAAACGATAGATTAGCAAATAGCATGGGGACTGAATGTATTAGCTAGGTGCTTGTCTCAGCAGCTTCTGGAGCTGTGGCAGTCGCTGGGTGTGCAAAAAAATCTAGTTTTTTTCAGAGACTTCCCCCTCTGTTGCAGATTGGATGTATGGTTCCTAAAACTGCAGAAATTGCAGGTAAATTGATGGACACTTGGGGGTCAAAACAGACATTACATCAATAGAGCCAGAGCTCCTTTAAGTGGCCGAAATCCTTCCATTGAGTGAAATTTTCAGCTTTGCATATTGCAAATTGATTTGCTTTTGCTGAATGTCCAGTGTGATTTATTTGCATTTTGAATGTGCAGCCACAGCAGCTTTGAAGATTGCATCTTTGGAGGGCGGAGGTTTTATTACTTTCTGATTGTGTAGCTAGCATCTTGTCTGCTTCACTTATAGTCACAGCTTCATTGCTTCTTTGGGTACCACCAAGCCAAGTGCCATAGCAACTTACGCATTCCTGCGTAGCATTGCCCAATAAGGGGCTGCCCCATTCATTTCAGTGTTAGGGAATACTTGCTTTTGGGGAAGTAAAACAATCTCCTTCAGGGCCAAAGCTTATGGAATTTTTCTTTTAATTCCCTCCAGCCAGCAGCTTCTGCTGGCTAGAGATGATTCTGGGAATTCCAGAATCTGAAAAAGTATTGTTTCAAGTTGTGATTAGAGAGCACTAGACGTAGGCAAGTCCTTTTTTAAAAAAAGAATGAGCTACATTCATAGAGAGTAACACTCTCTCCCTAGATATCGAGCTGGATAAACGCATTGGCAAAGCAGCTACCATGTTCTCTAGACTCACAAGGAGAGTATGGCTCAATAAGAAGCTGACGGCAGATAGACCAAGATCCAGGTCTATAGAGCCTGTGTCCTGAGCACACTCCTGTACTGCAGTGAGTCCTGGACCCTTTGTGCATGGCAGGAAAGGACGCTGAACACCTTCCATATGCGTTGTTTCCGACACATTTTTGGGATCACTTGGCAGGACATAGTTCCAAATAGAGTAGTCCTAGAACAAGCTGGAATTGTTAGCATGTATACATTACTGACACAGTGACGTCTACGTTGGTTTGGGCATGTCGTGAGAATGGCTGATGGTCGGATTCCAAAAGATCTCCTGGATGGAGAATTGGTGCAGGGAAATCGCCCCAGAGGGAGACCATAGCTGTGATACAAGGAGATCTGCAAGCAGGTTCTGAAGGCCTTAGGAATGGACCTCAACAGATGGGAAACCTTGACCTCTGAACGTTTGGCCTGGAGGCAGGCAGTGAAGCATGGCCTCTCTCAATTTGAGGAGACCCTTGTCCAGGAGTCCGAGGCAAAGAGGCAGTCCCGAAACCCGCCAAATCAGGGAGCTGGACAGGGGACAGATTGTATTTGTCTTCAGTGTGGAAGGGATGGTCACTCTCAAATTGGCCTTCTCAGCCACACTAGACGCTGTTCCAAATCCTCCATTCAGAGCATGTTACCATGGTCTCTTGAGACTGAAGGATGCCTAAATCTAACATTCATAGAAGTGCTTAGTCTCAAAGACTTTCAGGCAGCTTCTCTGCACCCTCCAAGTGTGTTGTACAGAGCTTACCCTCATTCTTCACCAGCATGGGTGATGGGAATCATAACACAGCACATCTGGATGGTACCAGGCTGGTAGCAGTTGTTTTAAAAGAAACCCAAGGTTGAAGCTAGCATGCTTCCAAATGCCCATTGTCATCAGGCCTTGCTTGTGGGCCTCCCAGAGGCATCTGGCTAGCTGCTGGGGGAAGCAGAATGTCAGACTATTTTCAGCTTTTAGGCTGTTGTTGCTCTTAACATGCTAAAGAGGCTACAGCTCTGTATAGCAGGCATGTTGAATTTATTTATTTATTATGGTGACCAGCTCATAAAACTTATTATGTGGCTAAAATATACAAAATGCAGTTTAAAAATGTACAATCAGTTCATAAAACATATTATCGTATTTTTCCATGTATAGGACTATACTTTTGTCTAAAGTCTAAGCCTTAGCAAAAGGAAAGCAGGGATCAAAGCGCTGCAGGATGGCTTTGATCCTTGCTTTCTCCTCTGCTTACTAAGTCCCATGGGGCTTAGCAAGTGTAGGGGAAAGGATCAAAGCAATCCCATGGCTGTATAAGGGGGAAAGGGATCACCTTCATGCAGTTGTGGGATTGCTTTGATCCCTTTCCCTTTTCTTTTGCTAAGCCCCACGGGGCGTAGCACGTAGGGAGAAAGCAGGGATCAAAGCAGTCGTGCAGTGCTTTGATCCCTTTCCTCCTGCACTTGTTAAGCCCCACTTAGATTTCTTAATTTTGGGTTAGAAAAGTCAGGACGTCTTATACATGGGGGCATGGAAAAATATGCATGGAAAAATACAGTATGTGGTTAAAATATACAAAATGCAATTTAAAAAGTGTACAGCCAGGTCATAAAACATATTATATGGTTAAAATATACAAAACGTAATTTAAAAAGTGTACAACAAATGATTAATTGTATACTGGTTGTAAAATAGGGGGAGAATCAAATACAGCATTTTAGCAGGCATATTGGCTGAAGGGGTTCTCAGAGCTGTAATTCAAAAAGCTTATGGTGAAGTTCCTCTTGGTGATTTATGTTCGCATAAGAGAAATTGCACACCAGTGCTACCCATTGACATGGTGCTAGCTGCATTCATGGGCATGTGCCAGATCACACATTCAATTGTGTGACCAAATTGGATAATCGAGGGCATGCCCAGGAACGCAACCAGCCCCTTTATGATGTGTGCCAAGTTTCCACCAGGACTCAAGCAGTGTCTTGCATAGCTATATATAATGTGTAGGATTCTGACCATTGTTCCCAAACTCTGTTCAGGCCAAAAGCCAAATCCTAAACTTTTCTCTCTTCTCTCGTCCAAAATGTGGAGGTACTGCAGTTAGTTTGTGTGTTTCCTGCAGGCCCTTCAGGAGAAGCTGTGGAACGTAGCGGCCCCCTTGTACTTGAAACAGAACGCTCTGGCATCAGCGGCAGCGAAGCAGGTAAAGCGGGATGGGTGGGTGGGTGTGCTTGGGTAGAGGATGATAGAAGACCTCTTACTTCAACAAGGCAGGGGGCTCTGCTGTGTAGCTGCAGGAAGACAGGAAAACAAATAGCCTTCCGGGCTTTACAACCAGCAAGCTCCAAGCTAACAAGGAGGAAAGGCTTCATTTCAGAGCAAGCCTGTAAATGAATCTCCAGTGAATTCAAAGGAGGGCACTGAAGCATTTGTCAATGTCTGTCAGAAGCGACTGGCTCACGGCCGGCGGCCTCTTGCTCTAGAGACTCTGGGGAAACGCAGTGTAAGCTTTTGAATCTCCAATCTTGACTGCATTGCCTTTTCCAAGACTACGATACAGATTCCATTTTTTCATGACATCAATTGAGCAGTTTTCCCCCGGTGGAAACGGATGTTGATGCATGAAGGCCAATTTGCTGTCATCTGGATTTGCATACATTATAGTGTCATGATGACTTAGGCTGTAGGGAAAGAATATGTGCACATGCTGGAATTCTGCAGGCACGTTAAGAAGCTCAGAATTTAGCATTCGGGAGGCCTTCACTGAAAAGCAGGAATGCCTATTTGTAACCTATATGGTAGCAGAGACATGTTGGAAACACCAGGATCCTGTTGCTGCTTTTATGCATGGATAAGTGAAATCTCCTAAATTATCGTGAAATAACACTAATTCCACTCTTGGTTGCACACCTAGTCACATGATGGGTATGTAAGAAGAATGCAACTGGCATCTCATTAATTAGCAGCAATTTCCCACTGCAGCTTTTGAGAATTCACTTACGCACGCTTAAATCACCAAATAAGATTCTGGCCAGAATGTGAGAAAGTGACTTTTCTGGTGTACATCTGCAAGACTCTCCCACCTAGCCGGCAGTCCAGAGCAATAATATTTCCAAGCAGTCGTTACAGGACTGTGAGTTCAGAATACAAATGATTAGACTCGGGATGTTCTCTAAGATGCCTGTTCGTTTGATGAGTTCCAATGAACTTTTCTCTGATTTAGTGGGGTTTGGGTTGGTTGGGGATAGTCTGAAGCTTTGCCCTCTTCTAAAAGAGAGTAGCTGGATGGGAAATCTGCCAGGACTGAAAAACCAGGTGCTGCTTTTTGGTCTAGATCATGGAAGAAACATACAAGATGGAGTTCATGTACAGCGGCGTGGAACACAGACAGGTGGTCATCATCCACCACATGAGACTGCAGGCAAAAGCGCTGCAACTGATAGTAACGGTGCGAACTACAAGAGGGTAAGGGGCCTTTTTTTCCATCATGATACAGAGCAGCTGCCCTTTGGATGAAAGATAAAACTAGCCAAAGGTGAATAGCGTTGCCGGCCATGCAGAGTCCAAAGCGTGCGGGATATTTTGGATCTCTAGCAATGTAGGCGAGTTTTGACCGTGGACTCGGATCTGAGCAGGGTGGTATTGCTGCCTCCATCCTTACCTGGAAGTAGACTAGCTCCTTTGGCATTTGCCCCCTAGGGTGACTCACCCTTCCTTTATGCTCGAAATCTGGTATGAATAGTTTCCATTTGCTTTTATGGCACCGACTGTAATTTTGCTCCCATCTAGAATATAAAAATCTGTGGGACTCAGTCATATTGACAGCCAAGCCCCATTCATTTCAGTGGGTCTGCTCTCCTTAGAAACCAGATTTGGATTTTAGCCCGTGGGAATGATTTGTAACTTAAAATTCGTTCCAAAATCCATGCGAGTATAATCCTGTATTAACAGGCCAACCGAAAACTTTTGCAATGTGCACAAGCCCGTTCGACGGTTTTAATTAAAGGCACCAATATGGCTTTTGACCTTTTCCTTATGATCAACATGTCTGCCTTTTGGCTTTTTTATTAAAATCAATTGAAACTTCAAAGACCTACCCACTGTATCCATAAAATAAGCATCAATAATTTTCATTACAGAGTGGAACCTCTGTTTGGGATGTGTGAGAAGTTTTTACAAGAAGTGGACTCTTTTCAGAGGTACGTTTTTCTTGGTTTTGGGTTTCCTCGAGCTTCCGTTTATCCACCTAAGCCTTGTGCAGATCTCCCCCCCCCCAAAAAAAATGGTGAGGCAATGAAACTGGTTCTGGCCTCTAGCACTTTGGACCCTATAAGTGGGGAGCTCACATGCCCCTCTAAATGAACAAATCAACCATTTCACACCCCAAACTAGTAATTAAGTCCAGGCCCGGTCTGCTTTTTGGCTCATTCACTTCCCATGAGCGTGGATTTCTCTTGTCTCTTTTTTTATGATCTGTGTGGTCCCTGCCTGTGCAGCTGAGATCAGGGCTTGGAGACGTTCCTCCTTCGTCCCGCAGGAGCTCGAACCAGCCTTCTCCCCCCCCCCCCGGCAAGCCTAAACCGACCCGTGTTTGTGCCTGCTCCGTCTTGTTTACTCAACCACGCTGACTCTCGTTGCTTCGCAGATGTTTCATTTCCGAGCTCCCTCACATGCAAGACAGCTTTGTGGACAAGCTTCTGGACCTGATGCCTCGGCTGGTCACCTCCAAGCCTTCAGAAGTGGTGAAGATCCTCCAGGCCACCTTGCGGCAGAGTAGTTTCCTTCGCCTTCCTCTTCCTGAGAAGGTGCGTGTCTTGTGGAGAAAGGGGGACGCTTCCACACTGAAGGTGGGACGTTGGCACCACGGACGAGACCGGGACTGAACCAAAACTCACACACCTCCTGGGTTTGGATGGGTGAACAACAGTTTTCAGTATCATGTCCAGTATGTCTGTGCAGGTGGAGGCTCGCTACAGCAGCCTGATCCGTTCCTGGATCCGTGCAGGTGGGCGTATGAGCAGCTAGAGATGGGGACGAACCTTGATTCGGAGATTTGTGCTGGTTTGTCCGCATGGCACCACAGATGCTGTGCATTCCCTTCCACCGCCCCTCCAGTCAATGACCCACTCACCAGTCCGAGTGTGCCCCTCTTTGCTTTCTCTGCGGTTGTTTGACCAGTCCCTGGCAGGAGCACATGGAGTTGCCTGCCTTACCTCCTTGTCTGAGTGGGTGATCAGCCGAGGTGGTGGGGCAGGGAAGTCTGTGCTCCTGCCAGGGACTGGTTGAACAGCCGGAGCGGAGGAGAACAGGAGCGCACACTGGCTGGTGAGTGGGGGATCCAGCCAGGAAAGCAGGCGGAGAGAGCACACAGGACCTGTGGTGCTATGTGCACAAGCCAACACAAACCTCCAAACAAAGGCTTGCACCCATTTCTGTTAGCAGCACCTTAGCCAATCACCCCGGCCTTTTTCACAGTTGAGAGTTCCATGCACATAAATATGGAACAGGAGACTGGCCAGTATTCCATGTCCTCACCAGTGAAGCTCTTGACACGCTTTCTTTAAACCCTTTGTCCTGGGTATGTCGTCAGCTGATTTTGCTTCTTTCCTGCGACAGATCCACAGGGCAACGGCCACCATTATTGAACCCACAGGAGAATCGGACAACCCACTGCGCTTCACATCAGGATTAGTCGTAGCTTTGGATGTTGATGCAACTCTGGAACATGTGCACGATCCACAGGGCACAGTTAAAATTCAGGTAATGGGGATAAGGACATAAAGGTGACATGAATGAAAAGGATAACCTTTATGGCTGACTGATGAAACCTTTAACATCATTCACAAGAGATGAGAAGCAAAAGGGGACAGAAATTGAGCCAGGATCCTAAATTCAACCTTTCCGTGACTAGCATTTAGGGAGAAAACCGTTATAGTAACTACAGCAAGGAAACAGAAGAGAGCAACCAAAAAATAAAGGAAAAACGAGACGTCTGTTCTATAAGGCCAAAGAAATCAAAGGGAAATCCAAATCGAGGTTAAGGATGCTGAAAGATTAACAGGGGGTTATTTTATCTGATCAAAACAACATAAATAGAAAATCAAAACAATGCTGGGGCCAAAATCTTGATGCTTCATGTAGAAAATCCATTAGAGTAGGCCCATTGAATCAGTAGGGATTTGGTGAGAGCTCCTCCATCAGTTTCATTGATTCATGTGGGTCTGTAGTGTAGTAACTCATCATTAAAGTCGGTCCATTTAAATCAGCGGAGTGGATTCAATGAATCCTCATTGATTCAGTGAACCTGCTCTAGTGCAATAATTGATATTCTAAGCAACGGGATTTGGCCATTGAAGAGCTATATAGAAGACATGCACGCTGCCTTTGGTAGATAATCAGCAATTTTGGAAAGTGAAGTGAATGCTACTCTGAGAGCATTTGGCAGAAAGAAATCACCAGGAGTAGCTGAAGTACCAGCAGAATGATTCTAATTTATGAAAATTGATTCTGTTTCATTCCTAACTAGAATATGTGAAGAAATATGGAAACACGAAATATACCTTACACTCCCTAAGAAAGGAGATGCCAAGAAGTGCAGATAATGTTAGGACCATTGCATTAATTTCCCATTCAAGCAAACTAACAGTCAAGATTTAAGTCATGGCATCAGGGGCAATGATTTTTCAGAAATTAAACATTTCTGATTTTCCCCCTGAAGGCCCCAAGGCTCCCATGAAATCTCTTTCATTCTCTGAAAGCTGTTGGGAGCAGTGGAATGGGAGGGGAAAGTCTTTAATTACTGAAATTCACCAGTATAAAGTTATTCTGCTGGCAGCTGTTTTCAGTAATTAAAGACACCCCCTCTTCCTGCAACCCTCAGTGGCTTCCCCAGAATGTACGTGATTATATGGATTTTTTTGGGACATTCAGAGGAGAAATTGAAAAAATCATCACAGCTGATGACTGCAGTGTAGCTTCTGCAACAGGATTTCAGCCCTTCATTTCCAGCTCTGTTGTCTTTTCGTCAGTCATTCTGCTAAAAAGCCAACAGTTCTGTTTGCTCAGCATCTCTTTTTTTCCCCTACTGCCTTGCTCTGTTCCACTGGAACTTGTACCCTCTATCAAGGAATTTCTCTGGCTACAGTCCCTCAGAACTGAAGAATCGTAACTGTTTTCTTCCAGGTTCTGTATCCTGACGGTCAGGCCCAGGTGATCCACCCTAAGCCAGCAGACTTCAGAAATCCTGGGCCCGGAAGGCATCGGCTAATCACTCAGGTTTACCTCTCACATACTGCCTGGACAGGTAAGGGAGACCTCAGCTTCTGGGCACCGTTTTTTTTTCACAGTGGGAAAATCCACACCGTGTAGGTTTCAAAGTTTAAGCCATGTTAGTCCGTGCTAACGTTTAAACAATGTAGGTTTCCTTTAAGTGTTTGTTTTGTTTTGTTTTTTACTAGCTTGGGAAATCTGTGATTTCTTTCAGCAGTGGAAGGCGATAAAAGCCAGGCAAAAGCCACCATCACCACCTCCTGCAAAAGGCACAGATAAATCATTTATTGACAGCTTTAGCCTCCAAGAAAAGCTGCCTTCATTAAGGGAGGGAAAAATGTTAGGCACATTTCCAGGTATTATCAGCAGGGTAATATGAATGACCCAAAGGAAGGGCTCGGGTGTTAGCAATTATGTACCGGACTATATCCCTGTTTCTTTCTCCACTTTGTTTTGTAACCACAACAAAGATTTCGCAAGCAATCCTCATTATAAAGTGAAAAAAAAGGCAAAAGAGCAGCCGTGTCCAGGAATGTAATTTCATTTTAGTTTTATTCTATAACACTTAAGATCCCCTCCCTGAGGACATTTTTTAATTTTATTCATGTACCATAAGGCTGTGTTTCTTTTGTTATAATTGGAACCTAAATCCAGTTGGTAGGTCCCGCTACTAGTAATCATCCTGGGCCGTCAAGTCAATTTGACGTATGGGAGAACCTTTTCAGGGTTTTCCCAGGCAGACAATACTCAAAAGTAGTTTACTCTTCTTCTGGGACTCTGCAGCTTGCCCAAGGCCATACAGGCTGGCTCTATACTCACAGGAAGCACAGCGGGGAATCAAACTGGCTCTGCAGCCAGCTAGGTCAAGCTAGATCCATTGAATCAATGGGATTTAATAGTACTGATGACTCCCCTATTCAGTTATTGATTTAGAAGGTTCACTCAGGTTGGGACTGCTAATTGGATTTAGGTCTTTGTCCTAAACATTAAAAGTAGTTCTGGTGCTGTATCCTCCTAACACCTTCGTATTCTGCTTCCTTCTGTTCACAAGCAACTTCCAAATCTGTTGCTAAATTCAGTTTTAAGTTGCTAGTGTCTGTTAGAAATTTTCATACTCCTTTCCAAGCCACACTAGACATTTCCTAGAATCATGAAGTTCGAAAGGGCCTGTCAGTCTGTCATATCCAACCCCCATTCAATGCAGGACTCCAGCTGAAAATATATCCGCCAGATGGCCGTTTAGCTTGTTTTTGAATGTATATGGCGTTGGAGGGCTTACTACCTCTTGAGGCAGTTGGTTCTATTGTTGTACTGCTCTAACAACTGGGAAGTTTGAAGACTTGTAAGACACTGCTGATTTCTGTTTTTGGAGACTTGTTAAATAATTTGGTGTATTAAAAAGCTATCCTACCTTATTTTAATTAAAAAAAAGTCCAAAGTGGCTTACAATGGAAAACAAATTAAAACCCACCAAAATTAGGATAACCAAAATCTAATGTAATATATTACATGGTGATTGCTTAATCATCAGCAGAATCACAGAATGCACATTCAGAGTTCAAAGCACTGGTTCTTAACCTTGGGTTACTCAGGAGTTTTGGACTGCAACTCCCAGAAGCCTTCACCACCAACTGTTCTGGCTGGGGTTTCTGGGAGTTGCAGTTCAAAAACATCCGAGTAACAAAGGTTAAGAACCACTGGAAGTATAAGAGCACTGTCAATATGTTTATCTGTCTCTTATTAGAAATTTACTGGAATAGATTAGATTAGGCATCCTTCAGTCTCGAGGGACTAAAATAACGTGCTCTGAATGGAGGTCTTGGAACAGCGTCTAGTGTGGCTGAGAAGACCAATTCGAGAGTGACAATCCCTTCCACACTGAAGACAAATACAATCTGTCCCCTGTCCAGCTCCCTGATTTTGCTGCTTTCAGGACTGCCTCTTTGCCTCGGCCTGCTGGACAAGGGTCTCTTCAGCCTCCAGGCTGAATGCTCAGAGATCAAGGTTTCCCATCTGTTGAGGTCCATTCCTAAGCCCTTCAGATCCCGCTTGCATGAAATAACCATGTTTTGATATGGCATTAAATGGTAAACAAAAACAGGGTAGATCAGCTCCTGGGGGGGAGCATCCAAAAGTGTCAGAGCCATAACTAAATCGGCCCTGTGCATTACCCATCCAACTTGGGGAAGCATGTTGTGTGTTGTCCAGAGTGTGTGGGAAAACATTCATTAAGAAGACAGTCTCAAAAGTTAAACCAAATACTCTGGCTTTCTTCATTACTCTGCATATTCCCCTCCTCGCAAAATTTCAGAGTTTGGAGAGAAGTACCCATGTATGCTGGCTTGGGGGTTTGGGAGTTGTAGTCCAGGGCTTTACTTTTCCAAGGTTTGCAAAAGAAACCCCTAGATAAGCAAGAACAGGAATGATGGCAAGTCTTAAGCTAGTATGTGTTGGTTGGCAGGATGTAGAGTCTTGTTTTAAGTTCCGCTGAGTTCTGTGCAAATGCATCGCTCTCTTTCTTTCCTTGTGCCCAATCAAGTCTCCATTGGGTTACCCCTTCAGGAGGGCGTCATTGAGTCAGTCCACGTTGGCCTGGCTTTCCTTCAACATCCTAGTTAGCCACAAGCATCTTTGTTTCCATGTCACCTTGTCAGTGGAATTCCATGATTTGCTCAGTGGCAAAAATGGTCACCTCTCATAAAATCATAGAATCACTGAGTTGGAAGCGGCCTATGAGGCCATCGTGTCCAACCCCCTGCTCAGTGCAGGAATCCAAATCAAAGCAGATCAGACAGATGACGGTCCAATTTTCTCTTGAATACCTCCAGCGTTTAGAAGAGCACTTGCCACTTCCCAAGGTCATGAGTTCCCTTGTTGTACTGCTCAAACAGTTAAGACGTTTTTTTTCCCTTAGTTCAGCTGAAATCTCACTTTCTGTAACTTGAGCCTGTTGTTGTGTGTTCTGCACTCTGGAATGATCGAGAAGGGATCCACCTCCCTCCTTTGTATGACAGCCTTGAATTTCAAAAAATGCTCTCCTCTCTCCCCTCGGTCTTCTAAACATGCCCAGTTCTTGCCGTCTTTCCTCAAAGAGCTCTTTTCTCTCTTCTCCTCCCCCTTAGAGCCTTGTCAGATTGAAGTTCGGCTGTTGCTGGCATACAGCTCGGATCGACACAAAGCAGCCACCAGATCTCCGCGGTCTGCCTGGGGAGACAGCATGGAGCTTCTCCCACAGTCGGAGAACGGCATCGAAGGAACTCTCCCTTTCAGCAAGCCAGTCAAAGTCTACATCATGCCCAAGCCTGCCAGACGATGAGCCTTGTAGTGGGGAAAAAAACTTTTTTTTTTTTTTGCTCATGATGGGACTTCTGGGAAGTGACTGGAGACACAGAAAACTAACATGGGACGTGCTTTTAGGAGACTGCACTGGGAGTTTACAGTGTAGATCCCTTCCCATTTTACGTTTCAGCAGCTTTCTCTGAGAGAACATGGCAAAGTTATTATTATGGGCTTTAGCAAGTGTGCAAATACCTCTGGTTGAATCAACCAAAAGACTGGCTTCCCACCCTTCTCTGCTTACTCATCATCTGAGCTGCTTCTTGAACTTGGAGGCTCATTGGCTGGTTAGTACGAAGGATCTGTAGCCCGACTAAAACCCTTACTGTTCCACTACCTCCACAGTCCACGAAGCCACAGGCCTCTGGTTGGGAGAGGAGGCACTAGCTAGAATGATGATGTCAGCAGTAGATGTTGGCCGGAGGCTTTGGACCTTCTCCTCTTGGACCAGGAGTGGGTAGACCGAAGGCCAGTTTCTACTTTTGCCGGCTGCCTAAAGGTCACCAGTGCATCCTCTCCGCTGTTTTTCAGGGGTTTTTTTACAGCTGTTCTGCATTTATTTGCAGTCAGAAACCAGGAAGTAACTCTTGCCTGGTGATGACTTCCCAAATCCATTAATGTTATTAAAGTCTGGAAATAGCACTTTGACACAAAAATGAAAGCTGTAAACAATGTTTAACCACTAGAGAAGCTGAAATAAATATAAAATTGTTGCAGAGGTGCAAGGAAATTGACCAGGAAGCTCCACTACCTTTTCCGCACTCTTTAAAAAAGGTGTTGAGGAAGAGCCACATGATCCCCATCCTCAAGGTATTCTGGAGTCTTGAATGCAAGGGTGTGAAGGAAACGGTGGGATTGTGGCTTGATTATTCCTGGCCACAGGCCATATCGGCTGGGGATGGTGGGATTTCGGGGTCCAAGTGCATCCAGAGAACCGCATTGCTCTCAGTCCTGCTTTACCTGGAGACATCAAAGGTAGGCAGTAAAACTGAGACTGGTTGTTGTGGGTTTTTCGGGCTCTTCAGCCGTGTTCTGAAGGTTGTTCTTCCTAACATTTCGTCAGTCTCTGTGGCCGGCATCTTCAGAGTACTGGAGTAGCACAGAATGCTGGCCACAGAGACTGGCGAAACATCAGGAAGAACAACCTTCAGAACACGGCCAAAGAGCCCGAAAAACCCACAACAACTATTATATCCCAGCCGTGAAAGCCTTTGCGAATACATAAAACTGAGATTGATTCATCCCGGTCTCATGAAGTAATAGCCAATAATATGTATGGTTTACATATTCTCTGCTTCATGGATTCACTGGGAGACCCAAGTGAGAATGGTGAAGGTCCAGTAGCTGCCACTTACATTTGCCTACCCAAAAGCTGTACCAGGCTGCAAGTAAGAGGCAGTTACTGTAGCTCAGTGCTGTACTAACTTACCCAGCCACCCAATGACCTCCCTGTACACAGAAAATCCAGGTCGCCGAGTTCTTACTCTAATAAAAGAACTGAGATGCTGCAGAGCTTGGCTTGGTCGTGTTTTCTTTGAGAGCTTTTCGTACTTTTATTGTCTAACAGGATAAAAGTATTGGGCACAGTTAAGAGATGATTATTTGTCTCGGGAAAATAAATGCTTTTAAACCTGTAGCTTCCATTTGTGGTCTGGGACTCGCTGTGTATGTTGCAGGAACCTGCCATTAGCCCAACATCCCATTTTAGTCAACGTCTGATAAAGACAGAAGGCTGTGTGTGCGGTGTTCAGAAGGGAGATTTTCTTACCTTTGGCTGCTTGCCATCTGAATCACTCTTAATATTTTTGAGAACCGCTCCCAATCTCAAAGTGTTGCCGTGGCCTCCCCTGAATTTGTGGCAGCCGACGAAACGTAAACATGTGATGTCAGCCGGTCTCCTAAAGTGGGACAGGCCATTGTCCAAGCCACACTGTGTGATCTAACATTGCAATTCTGGCTCTTTCATCATCATGTGATTAGAGATGGGCACGAACCTCGATTCAGAGGTTCGTGCCAATTCGTACGCACTGTGCCACAGGGGTCATGCATTCCCTTCTCCCGCCTCTCCAGCCAGTGACCCACTCACCAGTAGGGAGCATGCTCCTCTCTTCCTCCTCTTCAGTTGTTTTACTGTTCTCTGGCAGAAGCACATGGGGCTTGCCTGTCCTGCCTTGTCTGTTGGGTCATCAGCCAAGGAAGCAAGGCAGAGAAGCCTGTGCACCTGCCGGAGACTGGGGAGAGTGTGCCAGCTGGTGAGTGGAGGATCCAACCAAGGATGCATGGGAAGGGGACATGCAACACCTGTGGTGCTGTGCATATAAACTGGCACGAACCTCCAAACCAAGGTCTGTGCCCATCTCTAGTTCTGATTTTCTTCTATCTGCACTTTACTCCCTAGGGCAGGGACCTCGCATATTATTAAGATCTCAGTCCTGGATTTGGGAGTTCACAGCATTTCTCTTAACCAAGGAAGTGATATGGACCTGTTTAAAGATGATATGTGGGCAGTGGTTCCCCCCCCCGTCAAAGCGAAACATCTGGAACAATTTTTTAAAAATTTTATTTATTGAATCACAAACTTTTCGCAAGAAAATACACTTTCCGTTGTGTGTTTTCTACAATAAAATGGCAGGTGGGGTGGGAGGGAAACCATGTCTTGCTTATTTTCCATCTCACTTCTTTCTGAATACCAGCTAGCATGAGTGTGGGGCATAGCCCTGAGTTGCTAGCGTGCTGATCGCTTGGCGCGCTCAACGGGCTCCAACAGCGATTTAGAATGAATCAAAACAGAACCGGCACACCTCTGCCCGGTCTGAGAGGACCCAACATGGCGATTCCTCTAGAGTTTTTTTCCCTTTGTTTTTGCACGGCGAGAGGGGAAATAGAGTCTAGAGAGCGGGCCCCTCTGTGTGTGTGTGTGTGTTTGTGTAAGTGAGAGAGAAAAGTCTCCTGTCTCTCTCTGTGCTTGCCACCTCCCACACACTCTGCTGCACAGAGATAAGCTGTATTCAGCAAGGCGTATTAGCTCGGCAGGCACTGGAGTGGATATTCCTGGCTCAAGGCCCAGACACAGCTCTGCACTGTAATAGCGTTGGCCCGGCCAGCTCTGTGCTGTCTGATGTGACAGTAGATTTCTCTCTTGTTGTGGGGTGTAATGGATAATAGAGCCAGAGGAGCGAGAGAGGCGGTTTTGACTGATTTTACGTTGGATCTGTTCAGCCCATCTAGAGGGGAGAAGCAATTTCATCAGACAGCTTGTCGGGGAAGGCTATATTCTAGCCTAAGAGTGAATGGTCTTGCTTAAAACTCGCTATTCAAACCAGGGCTTCTTGCATTTAAGTGTTTCAGAGTAATACTGGGTTGTTTCATGGAAAGTTAATCAAGGTTGATTGTTTCACTGGGGCACCATAAAGGGCGAAATGAGTCACTAGGGCCAACTCCCCTGGGTTGGCAGAGAGACCAGCAACCAGCTGGTCCTTCCCCCTCATCAGTTAACAATTAAGCCGGTCATCACAAAAATTCAGTAACGAAGAGAATTTGCGCTATAGTTTTACTTATTTTCTTTCTGTCGTTTCTCTTTGCTTGGCGGCTGAGTTTATATTTCTTAAATATGTGCACAAAGCTTAGTACGTTCCACGTGGTTTAAAAGCAATTAGCAGAATTATGCAGCTTTCAAAAGGCTGAGAACGGCTTAGTTTCCACCTCTGATTTCTTTTTCTTCTCTCCTCCCTGTCTGTTTCTCACCACTCTTTCTTTTCTTTCGTTCTGGTGCTCATTCCTTGCAGAAAATTTTCCTTCTGCTGACTCTCTACTTCTTCTCCCAATCAACTTAATATGCAGAAAGACATTTCCCCCCTCTTTTAACTGTTTGAATAGATCAGTGACCCTGGGAAAAAAAGAACATTTTTCCACAGGACTGCCTAGAGGTCTTGTGGAAAAATAAACATTTCAGATCTAACTGTACCTCTCGTCCTTAAATAAGGTCAGGGATACCTGCCCCCTAGTGACTGAAAATGTAACTGCATATATTGGCAAATTGTTAACTAAAATAAAGGAACAAAACCACCTCAAGGTACATTCCTCTGGAGTCTTCTTAGCTTCCATGGAAGTCCCTGGAGTTTGTTTGATCACCTTGAAGCCATAACACAGACCAAGCTTTGTTCCCTATTATAGATGGTAAGCAGTCTTTTTCGCTAGACAGGGTATTCTGATAACAATCTGCAAGACAATTCTTTTTTCTTTGTGCTGTATTTCTGTAGATGCTCCTATAAGATGCTTTTAATATAAAAAATATGATGTCGTTAAGACAGATTGTGCGAGGCAGGCACAAAAAGGTCTGGAATACATTTTGAAAGAATAAGGTTACAGTGTTAGGTGCTTCCTTCCTCTACGATCCTTGAGGTGGATGCGATGCCGATTCTTCTTTCTACCGGCATATGAGTGAGCACGCATGTTATTGTGGATAATTCCAGAGGGGTAGCCTTGTTAGAAGACTGCAGCAGAAGCAACACGGGCGTCTTGTGTCCCCTTAATTTATTTTTCATCGCCATTAGGTGAAACCTCATCCACAGTGTGACAAAATCTCATTGAAATCAAGGAGATGAGAATGCTTCTGGGGGTGTGGTACTACAGGACCACAGATCCCCTTCCAACCTCGTAACATCCAAATCATTGGACTGTTAATTTTTGTTGGATCTCACAGGCCTGCTGTGCTACTTGCAGGCGGTTTTATTTCTGAGTTTTTTTTCCCAAAACATGGCATAAGCTGAGAAACACAGACTCCACGCACCGATCCAAAGCAACGCTTTCATTCAGCCTTTCAGCCTAAGGCACGAGGTGGTGGAAAACGGGAGCAGTCCATAAATGCTCTAACAAGTGGAATGGAAGACGCCACCCACTTTAGCCCCTTGGGCCGCTAGTGCGTTGTACTCCTTGACGGCCATCTCTGTCTGCAAGACCAGCACATCGATCCCGTGTTTCTTAAGGTAGTCCACGGTGGATGACGGCACCTTAAGAGAAGCAGGAAGAGAAAACAGCTGGGGCTAAAATCCAAGCACTAGCAGCAAGAGACAGACTCATTGAATAGTAGGATTTCTTGATTCAGGCCAGTGGCTCAATGACAGGGAGCAGCAACTAGATTTACTATGGAGCTGTAAAAAGATTCTCCTTGTATATCTTCAGCATGATCAGAGCTTTATTTATTAAAATATGACCAGACCGCCTCTGCATCCATGGAGCACCCTCAACATGGTTTAGCCCTCTCTGAAAACAGATGATGTCTCTGTTGAACAATCCACCACAAATCAGATGATTTTTAGACTTTACATCCAAGAGCAAATGTCCTAGCAAAATCCATCATGCCATGAACATCTAAATTCCTAACACTGGTACAGTCCTGATGAAGTGGGGTTTTAACAAAAAAAAAAAAGCTCATGGATTGTGTGATTATTTTAGTGGTATATAAAGGTATCTGGGAGGCAGTGGAAGACAGGAGGGCCTGGCGTGCTCTGGTCCATGGGGTCACGAAGAGTCGGGCAAGACTTAACGACTAAACAATAACATAAAGGTATTGCGTTCGTATTTTAACCACACAGCTACCTGTTACTTCAATGGAACAGGTGCCGTGAGACAGAAACCTTTCTAACTCAGGGTTTGGGGTCTCACATTGGCCTCTGCAGAATTCTTTGGGATCTGATAGACTGCTAATGGGTGGGGACTACCACACACTTGACTGTGGGAAGGGGGTTTTATCGACCTCCAGCATTGCTGACTATCGGCAGGTTTAATTTCATCTCTCAGTGATCCTAATGCATGGAAATGAGGCACCTAAATATGAACTTTCACCACCTGCTATTAGTTCCAACAAACTGCTATCAAAGAGCACCTGCCTCATTTAAAAAGAGGGATGCAAAGTTTCACTTCTCTAACTTCAATGTGCGAGGGCAAGAAAATGCCAAATTCTTCCCCTTGCTAGTGAGGAATTTCCTGGAACTCTCAACAGAGTTCTTGCACTGATAAGAATAATATTATGCATAAATCTGCCAATCTTTTGCACAAAATTAGGCAACTGCCCATTTTGCTCAGAGATAGGATGCCTACTGAGAAGCTGAAGCACTGAATGGGTTGCTTGTGTTCTTTACAATAAGCCAGGGATTCTATGCTTGTTCCGGGAGGGGAAAACGAGCACTCCTGACTGAGAAACAGGTGTAAAGCAACACATAATAGTAATAAGAACTGCCAGGTTTTCTTCTGCCTATGATGGAAACCAAGCATCTCAGTTACAACTGTGATGAAGCTCACTCACCCAAACCATCGAAACCTACCTGCAAGGCCTCGCTCATGCCACGGCCAATCACTAACGTCTTGGCGCCTTTCTGAACAACTTCTTCCACGTCTGCAGGCTGGACACCAGGGACGTGCTGTTCGAGGGAAGAGGTTAATCATGGATGGTTTCTGCATGTTGAGGAATACTCTTCTTTTTTGTAAATGACCAAAAAAAACCCTCACTGAATGTCACTCGGGTGACAAGAAGACAGTGTATCACAACACCCCCTCTTGCAACATCTCAGGGTATGTTTTGTGAGAAATAGCACAACAGCGTTGGCTGGGGATACCAGTGTTGAAGATACCATGAATCTACTCCTGGTTTTACTCCATGCTTTATGCAGTGGTCCCCAACCTTGGGCCTCCAGATGTTCTTGGACTTCAGCTCCCAGAAATCCCGGCCTGTATAGGTGGCGGTGAAGGCTTCTGGGAGCTGTAGTCCAGGAACATCTGGAGGCCCAAGGTTGGGGACCACTGCTTTATAGGATGCTGTGAATCCATCAGCAGAGAACAAGACATAAAGGCTGCCATTTTGTACCTCCCTATCCGTGAGCACATTAGTTCTACCTCTCATGCTAAAGGATAGGAAGATTAATTCTTGCCTAACCTAGAAATTGTAGGAAAATTACAGGAACATTACTCTGTGAATCTCTCTGTGGTATTTTCCCCAGCAGTGTGAAAATATCAGTTCTTTCTAAGTCCAGTTATGAGAATGCTTAATACTGTAGATGGCTTAAAGTTTAATAGGGAAAAAGATCTGTTCAGCACTTTCCTACGGTATGGTGTATGAGAAAGAATCAGAAAACTTTAGAAAATCTGTATCATATAATCTAGATTTGCACTCATTGAGTATTGTGTCTAGGAGGGTCAATTGCATAACAAATTTATTCGGAGGTACGATCCACAAACACTTATTTCTAAAAAAGTACTTTCCCAAAAATCTGCTTTGAGGTTATTAACAGCCACATGAGACAGGTGTAAGAAATTGTGCAAATGTATAAGCCTTATGAATATTTTTTAAAAAACAGATCTTTCTGTACACAGGGATAGCATTGTGTGTATACGCCCGAGCTATGTAGGACTTAACAGTTGCTTAGTTTTCATTTTTCCATATGGCAAAATGGTCACCTCTCATAGAATTGGAAGGGCCTATAAGGCCATTTGAGTCCAACCCCCTGCTCAAGGCTGGAATCTAAATCAAAGCAAATCTGACAGATAATTGCCCAATTTTCTCTTAAACAGCATTGGAGTCCTCAACACCTCCCGAGGTCATGGGGTCCCTTGTCCTACTGCTCTAACAGTTAAGATGTTTTTCCTGATGTTCAGCCTAAATCTGCCTTCCTGTAGATTGCACCCATTGTTGTGTGCCCTGCACTCTGGGAAGATCGAGAACAGATCCTGCCCCTCCTCTGTAGGACTACCTTTCAAGTATTTGAAAAGTGCTATCCTATCTCCCTTTGGTCTTCTTTTCTTAAGGCTAAACATGCCCAGTTTTTTTTTCAGTCTTTCCTCACAGGGCTTGGTTTCCAGCCCCCTGATCATCATCCTTGCCGCCCTCCTCTGAACTTGCTCCAATTTGTTAGCATCCTTCCTGAAGTGTAGTGTCCAAAACTGGACACAAGACTCTAGATGTGACCTAACCACTGTGGAATAGAGAGGGAAAAGTAACTCACAAGAGGTGGAGAGTAATCTTCTGTTAATGCATCCCAAAATTGCATTGGCCGCCTCCTATAATCTAGGCCACAGCTCTCCCTTCCTCCATGTGACATTATTCACAACATGGCTATAACCAGGGAGCTTCAACACTGGCCATACAGTCAAATGTGCTTATTCTCCCATCACACAGTCCAGTTTTTAGAAGCTGAGAACCAAAGCACTCACATTGGTACCTGTTTCTCGCCAGTCCCAGGTTCTGCTGCCTCCTGGCCACACCTTGCAGTCTTTATACGTGGTGGAACAGCCTTTGACCGTCATCCGGCCCCAGGAAAGGGAAGCGATTTCAGGAGAAGACATTCTCAGATGGAGTTTAGAGGTCTACAGAAGAAGAGGAAACCTTCCCCCACCCCACAACCCCAACAAGTTAAGGCAGTGGGAGTTCTTAGTGACTGAAACATTATACAAAGAGATACAGTTGGTTGTTGTGGGTTTTTCGGGCTCTTTGGCCGTGTTCTGAAGGTTGTTCTTCCTGATGTTTCGCCAGTCTCTGTGGCCGGCATCTTCAGGGGACAGCAACCTGTCCTCTGAAGATGCCGGCCACAGAGACCGGCGAAACGTCAGGAAGAACCACCTTCAGAACACGGCCAAAGAGCCCGAAAAACCCAGAACAACCATTAGATCCCGGCCATGAAAGCCTTCGCGAATATATAGATACAGTTGGATTAAATTATCTAGTGGTGTAGAGTACTGGCCTATGAACAAAGATGATTTATTATCCCGTACAACAACCTTTTCCTTCTTTGTCCTTTAAAGCAGCCATCTTAATAAGGCAACGGCCCATTTGGTTAAGCAGGTGTCGTAGAATCATAGAAAAGTGAAGTGGGAAGGGGCCTACGAGGCCATCTAGTCCAACCCCTTGCTCAGTGCAGGAGTATAATCAAAACATAGCTGCCAGGTGATGATCTAAGTTTTCTCTTGAAGGCCTCCAGGGTTGGAGCACTCACCAACTCCCGAGGTCACTGGTTCAACTGTCGTGCTGCTCTAACAGTAAGGAAGTTTTTCCTGATATTCAACCGAAATCTGGCTTCCTTTAACTTGAGCCCATGGTTGCATGTCCTGCACTCTGGGATGATCGAGAATAGATCTTGCCCTCCTCTGTGTGACAGCCTTTCAAATATTTGAAAAATGATATCCTATCACCCATCTATCTTCTTTTCTCAAGGCTAAATATGTTCAATTCTTCCTTGTAAGGATGAGATGGCTGAACATTGCAATGGAAGCAACCAACATGAATTTGATCCAACTCCAGGAGGCCGTGGAAGACAGGAGGGCCTGGCGTGCTCTGGTCCATGGGGTCACAAAGAGTCGGACATGACTTAACGACTAAACAACAAAAGTCCCAAAATCTAGGCATAGGAAATGAAAAATAGTAGAAGCAGAGACATGGGAGGTGGGGTTAGGAGGAGGAGTGTGTTTTTAAAATTTATAGTATTCCTACATTATTTTTTCGACAAATATTTTTACACAGTGGCTGAAATCTTGTTGCTTAATGTAGTAAGTTGCAACTAGAGGAGGCCCGCAGATTCAATGAGTCAACTCCTCTATCAGTTCTGTTGACTCAGTGAGTCTATGCCAGCTGCAACTTCCTACACTAAGCTACAGGATTTCCGCCACGGAATTAAACCAATTAAAACTAGTTGATTTTCGATGGCGTAAAGGTAACATGGTTCTACAAGAAGAACGTGGGCACCCATACCAAGTGACTGTTTGAATCGGGCATGGAAATAGTGTATTTCTTTATGTGTATTTCTTTATTCTTGCCTACCAGGATTAATGTAAATATGTGAAAGGAATAGTGAAGGTGATGGTTTTTCTGCCCACGGAGAGAAAACGGGTAGAGGGAAACACAGAAGGTGAAAATGCTCCTTTTTTATACTGTACCTTCTTGCCTTCTACATCCAGAAAGGCCGCTGGCGAAGAAGGAACACAAAGAGTAGAAGCAAAGAAAACTCAAGTGCAAACATTCTGAAACGCCACGAAATTTTGGCAAATTTCTTAAGAAAGAAGGATCGCTAAACAAAGCTGGGCTCCACGCAGGCGGTAAGCTGTAATGCTGACTCCTCTGAGTACTATTTCGCATGCCATTTGGAAGCACGCTCTGCCTGAAATTTGTATAGAACCCACTTCCATTGAATGCCAGCAGCTGCTCAAGGATCTCCAACTGTTCCTTCCTGATCCCAACTTCCAAAACAGCCATTCTTTTTCAGTAGCAAAACAGCAAGAGCCTCCGGTTGCTCTCAAAAGGCAGAACTCAGCAGCTGCTGTAATAGCCCCACTACACTGTGTTGCCATTCCCCTGCCTGGCCTTTCAGTCTGAGAGGTACATCACACACCCCTACAGTTCTTTAAAATGGCTTACATTTTCCAATAAATCCTATAGAATGAGGCTACAATGATATTTTTTTTAAAAAAAGAAACCCTTCAGTCACAACTCTCTCCTTGTTCATATATAGATGTAGGTATATATAAAAGCAGTTTCTGGATTAAAAGATTTCCTTGTCCTGCTGGAAAGCCATCAGGAACGCCTGCTGACAGCTACATAAAGGATCAAATAACGTAAGGCAGACCTTTCAACCGCACTCCCAAGTAAGGCACAGTGGCAGGCTGGTTGACAGTAGATACTCTTCTCTAAGTTGCCAAGAGTGGACTTCAAGACTTTGCTTCAAAATGTCAAACCAAGAGCAACTGGTGTTAAGGTTCCGAATTTGTCCACCGTTCTTCACCCTCCCAGCAGGGAAAAAAGTGGCTCTTTATTCTCTCCCCTCCTTCCTAGCAAATTGAAGGACGTGGCGGCGCTGTGGATTAAACCGCAGAAGCCTCTGTGCTGCAAGGTCAGAAGACCTGCAGTCGTAAGATCGAATCCACGCAACGGAGTGAGCTCCCGTCGCTTGTCCCAGCTCCTGCCAACCTAGCAGTTTAAAAGCATGCAAAATGCAAAAATGCGAGTAGATAAATAGGTACCACCTCGGTAGGAAGGTAAATAGCGTTCTGTGCCTAGTCATGCTGGCCACGTGACCACGGGTGATTGTCTCCGAACAAACGCTAGCTCTATGGGTTGGAAACGGAGATGAGCACCACCCCCTAGAGTCGGACACAACTGGACAATTGTCAAGGGCAACCTTTACTTTTTTAACCTAGCAAATTAATGAACGAGACCCCTTAATGTCCCCATCAGGGGGCACTTGGGGCAGTGTGCAATAGAAGAAAGCACAATTCCCTAGTCAAAAGAGCAGAATTTAATGGAGTCATTCAAAAATCTTTGTCTTTTAGTTTAATAAGCACATCAACAAATTTATGCATGAAAATCTGTATTTAATAATGAAGGCAAAACAACTGGTCAAGATGTTCTTCTGGTTCTAGATGTTATGAATAATTCCAGACAGATTATCACACTGAAGTTCTGATTCCTTCTGCTGTTGTTTGAAATAGGTGCCAAATTCAAAAATCACGCCAAATGACCGTTTGATTCTCATCAAATGCATTGTATAATCTTAGGTCCTTCAGGTCTCCAGAGGCAATTAGAATTATTCCTCTACTACTGTATCTGGACCAAGTTATGATGACAGGAACAGGACTTCCAGATTACCCCTCATGAAGGACTCAAATAACCCAAAACTGTACCATTTGGTAGGATCAATTCATTTCTCAAAAGTATTCCTACTGAAAAGCAGTAATAGTGACAGTGGGCCAGTGGAATATGTGGTCACTTGGCCCTCCACAGTTTGGCAAGTGATGTAAAATCCACATGCTCAGTTTCACTTTTTGGATTCTCACATCACAATGAATGCTGTGGTTGCTTTTGTGTGAAAGGCGAACAATTCTCAACCTCTGGGTCTCCAAGAGTCTTCAGCTCCGAGACGCCCCAGCTAGAAAAGGACTGCAACCGTTTGAAAGCCAAGACATCTGGAGGGTAAAAGGCTAAAAGCCAGTGTGATAAAGGTAGAGGTGCTTCTGGTCAATTAGAATGGCAAATAAATCAGAGCAGACTCCATTTGTGCTGGTTGGAGTTATTTTCTCCTGGAAACACAGGTTCTCAGCTTGCATTTGCTCCTGGATCCATCCATCCATGAGCCTCGATGCCCACGTCTTGGCAACGGCCAGGAGAACACCAGTCGCACCCGTTCCTGGAGATATCTGCTCTGGCCACAGCGACACATGCCTTAGTTACATGATGTCCCATTTGGATTACTGGGGCTGCCTTTGAAAAGTGCTCAGAAACTTCCAGCAGGTCTAAAATAATGTAATACAGTGGTGCCTCACTTAACAAGGATAATACGTTCCAGCAAAATCGTTGTAGAGCGAAGTCCTCGTTAAGCGAAATAAAAAATCCCATTGAAACGCATTGAAAACCCATTCAATGTGTTCCAATGGGCTGAAAAACTCATCGTCCAGCGAAGATCCTCCATAGGGGTGGCCATTTTTGGTACATGTATAGTGAGGAATCTGTTCAAAAACACAGCGGGGAGCCATTTCACACAGCGGGTGGCCATTTTGAAGCTGCCAATCAGCTGTTTTAAAAACGTCGTAATGCGAAGAATCGGTTCCCAAAGCAAGGAACCGATCGTCGGGAAGTGAATTTTGCCTATTAAAACATTGTTTTGCGATCGCAAAACAGTCATCATATAGCAGTTTTGTCGTTTAACGCGGCAATTGTTAAGCAAGGCACCACTGTATTTTTCACTGGAGCTGATTACAGGGCTCATGAAAGTCCTCTTTTACAACAGCCCAGTCTGTTTTCTGGACACAATTCAAAGTGGTAGCTTTGAACTATAAAGCCCTAAGCAACTTAGGCCCAAGAGACCTGAAAGCCCACCTCTCCCTTTTATAACCTTGTCCAGGTTTAATCATCGGGGAAGGAGAAACAGGGCAATATTATTTTCTCTCACTCCCACCATCCTCACAGGTATGTTTGGTGAAGCCATGAGAGATGGCCTCCTTTCTCATTGCTCCCATGCCGTGGAACCCTCTTCCTCAAGCAGACAAAAAAGACCTTTCTCTCCAGGCAGGCATTTTTCTCAGTAACTGGTTACCTTAGAGGGGTCTTAAATACGAGCTTTTAGAGCTTTTAATATTGTTTGCTTTAATACCGTAAGCTGCCTCGAGTTCTCTTGAGGAGAAAGATGTGGTATAAATATTTTAAATAAATAAAACACTTGTAATATAATATTAAGAACAAGAGTGGGGCAGGGTTTAGATATGTTGCTGTGTTAATACAGAGCAACCCCCCCCCTCCGGATTCTGAGCAACCTGACCTGAAAAAATATGCTTCTTAGTTCCGTTTTAGCATGCTCCAGCATCAGTCATGTAGGGCAGACCCATGGCAATGGGTCCTCTTTTCACTGCTGCCACAATACACTGTCTTCCAAAGCAGAATTAATGAGCGCACTTCTCCCACTCCAAGTTTATTTTCTTCAGATGGCTAACACCTATGTGTTAGACAAGCCTCATCCCTCTGTAATATTAATTCTGCAGTAATTTTACACCGGCTCACGGTTTGTCATCCTGAATCTTGACTAGAGGTTTTATGGTTTTACATGTTTATTATCTTAATTCTGTTTGAATATTTATATTATCTTCTTGGAAACTGTCCAGAGTTGTGGCTTGTCCATTATATGGGTGGGGTATATGTTCAGACAGACAGACAGACGCATGCGTCGAGTTACCATGGCAGATAACATTTCATGCAATTGACAAAGCGGACTCTGGACTGTGAAAGGGCATGTCATGATGAATCTATTCATCTTTAAAAAAGAAGCCACCGAAATGTGCTTCTAACATTAAAAAACATTTGCTACAAAAAGGCCCGCCGTGTAATCCTAATGAACATATTTGCTCACGAGTGAAATGGCTGCAATCCACAGCCTGGTACAACCAGATACAAAATAAGGACCAGATACACATAAAATGACATCCATGCACTTTTGCACAGGCTAAGTGCCGGATATAAGGAGCCGTGTTGGCCTAGGACTGCAAAGAGCTGGGTTCAAATCCCAACGCCGCCCTGAAGCTCACCGAGTGCACTCTTTCTCAGCCTAGCCTACCTCGCAGGGGTGTTAGGAAGATAGAAACAGGGAGGGCAGAATATGGAAGGGAAAGCAGGTGGACAGGAAAGGAGGGGAAAAAAAGAAGATATAATGGATATAACCGGGCAAGATTTCTGCTGCGGGTGCTTTCTCCCTCCCCGAATTTACTTTAAATATTTAATTCTTTTCTGAAAAATAAAAATTAGAATAAAATTTAATTTATTCTATTCTAAATTAGAATAAAATTTAATTTTTATTCTTTTCTGAAGAATAAAAAAAATGAAGAGCCTAGACCTCCCAGGGACGCGCTGCCCGCTTAAGAAGCGCACCCCCAGCTCCTTTCCCGCTCCCCCCCCGACTTACCTGTCCGGAGACCTGGCAAGCAATGATCCCTCTCCGCCCCTCACCTGGCTCTCTTTTCACTCTCCTGGGAAGGGACACGCCCCTCATCAGGACACGCCCCCTCCGACGCCCACCATTGGTTCCCACCGACGTCCCGATGCGGCCCGCGCCCACTGAGGAAGACTCTTTCCCCCCCTCTCCCGCCCTCCCTCGACCACGCCCCCTTTTTTGGAGGGGCCGAACTGACAGCCGCTTGGCTGGTCCTTTTTTTTTGTGACGAGCGCACACCTTTCGCAGGCGGCGCCGCGATTGGCGAAGGAGGCGTTCTATCCCCGCCCCTCGAAGCGCCTCTCTTCTTTTCTCTCCGGCTCCTTGCCTCTCCATCGCCCCGCCCACCGGCCCCCACCATCACCACCATCGCGGCCTCGTTTTGTTTCCTGTGTCAATCAGCCACCAAGGGAAGCCGACGAGATGGCGAGCGGATGCCTAGAGCGCCGCGCCGGGGACGCTCTTTCCTTCCCTTCTCCTTTTCCCTCCGCGGGCTCGTCTCGCCTCTCCTCGCGTTGCATGGCGGGACGGTAGCGGCGAGCCCGGCGCCCGCGCCACAGCGCCCCCTCTCTTCCTCCTGCGCCGTCGCCCTCCTCACCCCGCCCCCCCCCGCCCGTTTCCCTTCTCCTTCTCCATCCATCCTCTCAGGTTCCAAGATGGCGGCTGCGGCAGCGGCTCCCCCATCCCCTCCTCCTCCTCCCCCTGCCGCCCCGCCGTCCGGTGGGGGCCCGTCTTGCCCCGGTTCGTGGCCCAACTTCGCCGTCATCTGCTCCTTCCTGGAACGGTACGGCGCTCTTCTCGACCTGCCCGAGCTGCCCTTCCCGGAGCTGGAGCGAGTCTTGCAGCCGCCGCAGGAGCCCGAAGAGCAGGGTAAGCGCGGCGGAACGGGCCTCCCTTCCTCCCCTCGCCTCCCCTCAAGAGACCCCTCACGGGCAGGCGGCGGTTAGGAACGGGACGGGGGGGCCTTACGACGACCTAGGATCCTGCCCCCCCTCACAAGGAGACCCTCCCCCTCGTCCCATCCCCACAGCAGGGAAACTCTCTTTTTACCCCCCCTCCTCACTCCATACTTTTCTTTCACTTTCCTGTGGGACTACTTGAGAGAAGGGGGGGCTCGATCCCTTTGAACGGTGGGGCTCCTCAGGGCTTCGACTCCCCTCCTCCATGCTGATGGGCCCCTCCCCCCACAAGATGGGGAGACCCCCCCTTTCCCCCTTCCCCGCCCCCCCCCTCATTAAGAGAGAATCTCTTTCTTGGGGTGTATTGAGGGGGGGGAGAGAGAGAGGAGGGGGCGGGAGGTGTGCATCCCTTTCTCTCCCCCCCTCTTTCCCACCTCCCCCCCAGTTGTCTTTGGGGCTCCTCCTCGTTCTTACTCTTCCTTTCCCGAGATGGGAAAAGGGGGAGGGAAGGGGAAGGCTCTGTGGAGCATTTTCTGTCCTCGCCACAAAGTGTATACAGTTCTAGAATAAGAGAGGTAGAAAGGCCATCGAGTCCAACGCCCACCTACCCACCCCCAAGACAAAAAAACAAAAAGGCTCCGGATCTCTGCCCCGAGAGGCAGGCAGCAGAATTCAGGTGCGGGTCTGAGGAGAGGAAGGGAAGAAAGGAAGGAGAGTGCCAGTACTGTAAATCCTATTTTTCTTGTTCTTGCATGAGACTTCTGTTTTGATGGGGAAAGAAGATGAAAAGACGGATTTCCCCGGGGGTCTCTCAGAAAGACCTTACCTGAATGCCTGTCTTGCAAGTTCGAGCCTGACCCTTGGTAATCTGGTGAACAGCCCCTATCTCTGCCTTAAAAGAAAGGGATAGAAAGGGGCAAATGGAGTGGAAAAGTCACTTTTGAGGGTTTTTTTTTTTTTTTTAGGTTCCCTGCTTCCTGTGCCCATTATTCTGCCGGTAACGTTCCCATCATGGTTCCCGCCATCTCTTTTAGGAGGGTCCTTCCTAAACTTCCTTGTGGGAAGTGGTTCCCCCAGTTGCTATGCATCCTCTTGGCTTTTTCCCTAACAGGACTTTCTTGCATGAAAAGCCGTTGTATAGATCCTACCTCCCCCTTGTTCTTTGGTCTGTTGTTGTTGTTGTCATTCTCGGCTCCCTGTAAGGATAGGCTCTTAGTTCTTTCTAATTTTTGTCTGCTTCACAGGAAAAAAAAACAAAACCCAGAGAGGACTTTGAATCATCACCTGTTGTTCTTTTCAGTCTGCATCATGTTTAGTGGATGCTTTTTAAAAAAGGAAACAAAACCTGTGCCCTAATATTTACTCCGTTTACTTTCTGGTTCACTACTTCACTACAAAGATGAATCAGAGCAGAGCTGGCAGGTTGAAGAGTCCTTGGTGGAATGGAATAGATTCCATCTTGTTTTGTTTTTACGGGCAGAAGTTAGGTTGCTGCCCAACACTGGCTGTTTAATTTTTGATTAGCCACTTGGTACTTACTGGATGCTTGGCTCTTGAAAAGTGTGATGAACTAGGCAGATCTTGATTTGATCTGCAAGGTGATATATAATCTATTCTTAAACAAATGATTGGAACCAAGAGTTCACAACACAGATTACACATGCCTTTATTGTTAAGAGATGATGGATAAATTTAAGTGCTGATTTTGTAAATTTTAAATACAGTTGCAGACAATAGAGTGGGCCATGAAAGCTGAAGTTCCCCTCCCTTTACTTTCTCCCTTGTTCACAGCTGCCTCTTCTACATTTCTGTGGCTACATGGATGTTGGTGGAGAGTCTGATCTTAGCTTCCTAATGTGTATTGGCAATTCATATCTAAATTACCAAAAAGTATAGGAATAGGCAGAGAGCATATATGTTTTTCTGATTATTGTTGATAATATGTGCCTATATGTGAATACTGGCGTTCGCTGTAGATGTGCAGAGATGACAGGATTTAAGGTGTATGATCACATAGTCCCTAAAACTTTCTAATCATAGAGCAGCTCAAAATCAGTGTTTGTATTATTATACAGAACATCTCCTACTCTGTCTATGAAAACTTTTGTGGGGCTCTAGGGATTAGCCAGATTTGAAGGAGCTTCTCCAGCAGGTAAGGAGGGGAGGGTTAAGCTAGGCATTGTTATTTTAGGAATAGTGCTGAGGAATCAAAGAAAAGTTGTGTTTACATTTTCTCTTTGAACTCAACAGTATTTTTTTCAAACAATCTCTCCTCTTTAAATGCCCTGATCATTGTTTTATTGAAGACTAGCACAGTCTCCCACCACAACAAGGCTATAACAGAATATAACTGCTAATGGTCTCTCTCCAAATTATAGGGACTGATATAGGATAGTATCTTCACTTTCTTTGCTGAGATTTTTTTTGGCACATTCCACAAGACTGAAAATTCTCAGTGGTCAGTTTCTTTGTTGATAGTGCTTTTAATGTGAGTAGTCAATAATTTGAATCTTAAAGCAGTAATTTAATTGCTTGAATAAGTTGCCTGGCATACAACTGTAATTTCCAATAATCTTGTAAATAGCATTTCATTGCTTCTAAAGTTTTCATCACTAGTATATTCTTTGCATGCTCTCTGGGGATTGTATACATTAGGGATTTTCCCCATTGTGATTTAATGTATTTTCAGTTCATATTTATTTAACCAGGGCATGTAAAACAGTTTTAACACTTGACTTATATGGCACTTATCCTATAGATTTCATTCTCCTAGCTTATATTTTATTTCAGTCTGGAATTGTACAGCATTGTTATTTACATTCATCTTTCTTTTAGAAATAACCTAAAGTTGCTTAGCTTTTTGCAATCTGTTGTTGTGAAGCACAAAATCACTGTAGTTATTCTGCAGTACTTCAGCGAAGACTCTGTTCACAACCTGAGTTCAATTCCAACGGGGTCAGGTATACAGCTTGGGGTTGGCTCAACCTTCCACCTTTCCCAGGTTGGTAAATTGAGTACCTGCCTCACTTGGAATAGGCAGTGTTTAGCCTGCATAATTAAATTGTAAACATCCCAATGAGAGCTTTAAGCACTGTGGGGTGGTATATAAGCAGCACACTTTGCTTTTGCTTTATATTCTATATTGCTTCAAGTCATTTTTCATAACAAATGTATACGTAATACGGCTGTCTCAGGCCAGGTGGACGTAATAGTATCCCTCCTTATTTTTAAGAGCATATCTACACTAGAAACTTACTGCTTGTTCACTAGTTCATTCTTCTTGGGAATCCCGAGAGCTAAAATTGTCAGGATATTTCATGAAAAATCATATTTATAGGAACCTATATACAGTATAGGTTTGTAATAGAAGCTGCAGAGAAAGCCCAATGGTGGTTGATGGGACTTTGTTCCAAGAAAATGGTCATAGGATTGGGTTGTAAATGTCTTTCAGATATTTTGTCACAATAGAAACAAAAAAAATCACACATTGCGGCATACTAGCACAACTACTAAACTGTAGGGATGGGTGAGTTTTAATTTTGGGAAGTGCAACTACTGCCTGAATTCCATCTCTTTGAGTTGTGTCAAATCCTAAACTGGACCATCCTCCAACAACTGCTGTCGCATCTTCCTGTTTTTGCATTCAGTGTAGCATAGGAATGGTGGAAAGGGTAACAATTTGGGAATGGCAGCTGGGTCAAGATCGTTTAGATATGAGTTCACTAATGTGTCTGTTCATGGCTTTTAGGATGGGCTAAAGTCTCTGTGAAAGCTACTGTGCAGATTATGTATGTATGTACAGTACATAAGTGGCAGTTTACTGGTAATTAGGCAGTGGAATGCTAGTTTGCTCATCTATTTAGTGACATCCATGTCCATGGCACCTAATCTGGCTTGTATCCTAACAGAATAAGAGGAAAAGTCTCTGCCTTAGAGGATTTATGTTTCAGATGAAACCACAAAGGAAACTGAAGAGGAAGAGGAAATGTGTGAACTTATTTTTTTTAACTTATTACTGTTGTGAAAGTTAAAGTGTTTGTCAGAGGGCATACATCTTACGTTTCGTGTTATTTTAGACCCACTCTTCTACCAACTGTAGAGCCTCGTGGTTCATGGACTAAATCCTGCGTCATAAGATCCATAATATTTTACAAGGATAAGAAACAACTTGCATTATATGAATGTGGACCATTTTCTGATCCCGATGTGAATTTCAGTGTATTGAGGATTATTAGTTGGATTAGGGTTCGAGGTGTGTCTGTTGTCAGGCTTCCATGCGCCTATCTTCTATTTCCTGAAGCCACTTATAATTCCAATGGACCTGTTGAAGAGATCCAGCATTTCTACACTGTAGCTACATTACACTGGTTGGGACAAAATTGCCTTCTTGGCAAAGAAAACCCCAATAGATGTTAGGGTAATTATTGTCCCAGCCATTTTGTTTCTGTTTTTCAAATTCTACATACCTGTAACAAGAAATGTAAGAACATGGTTAATAACAGGTGATTTGAGAATGCAGAATATCTATCTTATCAGTCTGTATGGATTTTGCAGCAAAATGTGTCTCTTAAGAACTAAAGTGGTCCATCTTGATGCAGGGAGCTTAAAGAAAACAAAACACTCCTCATACAGCTTTGAAAATAATAATTAAAGGTTCCCTTATAGATAAATATAGTTTATATTTCCTGATAGTTGAGTTCACTTATTCCATTGATGTAGTAAGATTTCTTGTGAAAGAGAAGTGTCTGAGATCATTTGTTCTTTTGCTGGTTAAGATTCTTGATATGATTGATCCTCTGAAGAAGATTTTTTTTACTAAGACAAGAGTAAAATACATGATTCCCTCTTGGATATATTTTTTTTTGTCTTTTTGTTTTGTTTTGTTTTTTTAATCCTGACAGCCTCTTCATTTAGTAGAGAATGACTAACCCACCATAGCCCACTTTGTGACTGAGTGGCAGCCCCCTCCAGCTCCTAGTCTACCATGTAGGCCACTTCAAACCACTGGCATTATACTTTTAAATTTCAGTAGGCCAGACCTTAAATAGAAAGAGCGACAAGTGGATATTTGAACGGCAGAACATGATGATTGGTCTATAGCAGTCATGGCTACAAACTAAATATGTATTGTACAGGTTTACCTTCTAGTGAGCAATCAACAGAGAAGGCACAGTAACTCCAAGACACATAGTTGGGAGAGATCACATGTTATAACAAATAGACATATTTTAATGATAGTGAGGTATATTTCCAAGCCATACTCAGGCCTCTGCCTGAATGACTGAGGGTTAACCCAGGCAAGATGTTTTACCTGTTTTAGAAGAGGTGTGATTAGTCACACATGCTGGTTTGGGTCCTTTTAAGGATAAAGGCGGAGTAAAAACATTTTAAA
This sequence comes from Pogona vitticeps, assembly GCF_051106095.1. NCBI lineage: Eukaryota > Metazoa > Chordata > Lepidosauria > Squamata > Agamidae > Pogona > Pogona vitticeps. The sequence goes on from NC_135785.1 coordinate 260,182,127, forward strand.
TGAAGGAATGAAAGGGAGTCCTAGGTGACTTTGAAGGGGCTGGGCCCATTTCCTGTCACCTTAAAACAGGGGTAGTTAATATCTTTATTGGACAATTCAGATTCCACAAATGGGTGAGTGTTTAAGTTCTGCACGACTTTTTGTCACAGAGCTTCGGGTGCTGGGGTAAACAAGGAGTGACGAACATTCAAAAGACTTTTCTGTTGCAAGTCCGAATATCATTCCGGTTAGACGTTGTGTGGGCCTAAACTATACAGTATTGTGTATAGTGGTGTGTTTTGAGAAGCATTGGCTATATTCAGGCCAGCTTTGATGTTCTAATGTCTTCTTAATGGTGGAATCACTTCTGACAGTAACGTAAGTCTTACCTACTCTGGTGTTTTGCCAGAGTGCCATCAACCCCACGTTTTATTGATGAAACAGAACTGGGTCTTGTCCCTGCTTTGCGGGAATGGATTGCTTCCTAAACTACACATTCAGTTTTCTGAATTACTAATTTTGTGGTTTCATTTTTCAGTAACACTGCTGCTTGTTTATGGATAGGATCCAGTTTTGTGCCAATGAAAAGAAAAGGAAGAGTCAGCTGATGGAAGTTTCCTTCAGGCCTCCAGTTCTTTAAAAAATTTGCACCCAGGCCCGAGAAACGAACTGGAGCAGGTTTTCAGCACCATAGAGGTTTGTAGGGTGGAAAGGAAGGGAAAGAAGGTTCTGACATTAGCACAGTGTGGGATTTCAGCCTACATGATTTCATTTGCAATGAGTAAATCTCTAAATTGGAAAAAGACGTTGTGGTGCCTTAAAGACTAACTGCTATACTGTGGCACCACTGTATTTTAATGCAAGCTTTCATGAAACATGTCCACTTCATCAAGCTTAAGAGTTAGAACAAAGAGACAACATGGTTAAACATTTGCGCAAGGATCTTCTAGTCTAAAGATAAAGGGACAGTGGTGTTTGGTTGCATTTCACAGTTAGAACTGCAAATCCCAACATTCCTCACTGTGTGGGCTAGGCTCAACTCTCCTCACACTGTTGGCTGTGTGGGCTAGGAATTATGGGAGTTGCAGTTCAGCAACATCTGGAGGGCCGCATTTTGCCCACCCCGTAGAGCTTGCCTGTATGGCCTTCCAGTCTTTTGATATATTCCCTTTATGTCAGTTATTTAACTTTTGCATGCACAGTGTTGTCTGCTTCCAGTATTCCGAAGTATTTATAAGTTTCATCACTGGATAGTGATTTTATAATATTGCCATTTTCTAACTATTACATCTAGTTTTTTTATCTTGCCATGGTGTATAGACAGAGCTGCACATTTGTCAATTCCAAATTTCATTTGGATATCATCACTAAATATTTGCACTGTGTTTAGCAGTGATTCTATCTCTGTGGAACTTTTTGCATACTTTTTTAGGTCATCCATGCATAAGAGGTGATTGATTTTTCTTGCTTATCCTGAAATATTGTAGCCCACTCCAGTTTTATTTAAAATTATTGTCATGGGGATTAGTGAGATGTTAAACAGCAGTGGTGACAAAGAATCCCCCTGAAATATTCCTATTTTGATGCTAACTTCCCCAATTTCTTCACCATGGGCCATTAAGACGATTTTCCATGTTTCCTTGTTTTTGTTGAGGAACTCCTGAATATTTTACTAATCCAAAACATTTTTAGGCAGGTGTTAATCCAGCTGTGTGGCAATGAGTCAAATGCCTTTTAATAGTCTGTCCGGGCCATATTAAGGTTTGTTTTGCATCTTCTTCATTTTATCAATAAGTAGCTGATCTTTTGTGCCTCTTGACTTTTTAAAGTTCCCTTTCTGTTCAGTTGGGTATCGGGAGTTTTATATATTGATCTTGCAAGTACCCCTGTGAAGAGCGTGAACATTGTTGGAAGGCATGTAATTGGTTGATAATTACTGGGTTCATTGCCCTTTTGATGATCTTTTATTATCTGAAATGCACAGCCTGTTGTCATCCAGGCTTCAGTTGTAGAATGTTGAAGTAAGTGGTTAATTTGCACTGCTATAGTTGTTGGATACTTGTTAGTTGCTTTAACCAAAATCCATGCAGCTCATCTGGACCAGGTGCACTCCAATTTTTCACAGCCTTCACTTGCTTCTTAATCATTTCAGTTGTTATTACAACATCATCCATTTGTTTTCCTTGAGTTTCTGTTTTGTTTGTCCAGTTGAACTTTCCCACATTTCTTTCCAAATTTTTAGAGCACCATCTTTATATGGGCCTAATTTCTTTTGCTGTGCATTTTCTCCTAGTGATGTATAGAATAATTGTTGGTTTTTCCAAAATTGCGTGTTTTTTCTATATTGTTTCAAGCATCTATCATATCTCTCAATTTTCTTTGCTGCAGCTGTTACCCGTTGTTTTAATTGTTCCATAGTTTCAATAATTGTTTTCCTTTGTAAGTCATACATTTTGCATAGTCTGGCTTTGATTTTTTTTTTAGTTTTTAAGTTTTGAATATTTCAAGTGTTTTAAGTTGTTAATGTCTGCACAAAATTTGTTTATTTTTCTTTCCAGCTGAATTTTCCATTTTGGGGTGCCATGGGTTTTCTGGGGTTTTTGCATTTTGTAACCAAGTTCCATGGTTATTATGGTAGCTGTGCTATACATGAACTGGTTTGTTTCCTTTAGCGTGTTGATTGGGATTGTTCTGATGACTATATTTGCATCATTCAGTAGATCTTTTACCAGTTTACTTTGTAATTTGTGCAGATTGTTTTTCTGTGTTATTCTGTGTTCTGGCTAATCTGGGTTACTGTTCTTCCCCTCAGTGATTTTTTCCATTCTGTCAACTCATAATTTTTGGGGTGCTCCATAAGTTGTTCCTCTGTTGTTACATTTTCTTCCACTATTGTGTCTACCTCTACCCTCCATCTGTCTTCCATATTATAGTTGTTCTTTTTATTGATTTTGCCACCTTTTCTAGTTCTTTCAATTTCAGTTCTGAAAACACTTTACTCCGGATGATAAACCTTCTCTGGTCCATTAACCGTTGTTCAGTTATGTCACTACTTGGGTGATTCATTTTCCAAATTTCCATCATTCTTTTTTAAAACCACGGGCTGTTGGGTTTGCCGCGAAATAACATTTCATAATTTCTTGATTTTCGGCGAGAGTCCAAATTTGGTATTTATGTTGTTCTAGTAGCTTTGTAGCAGCCAGTCCTAGTTCCTCAACAGGGTCTGCTGAGCCCTGCAGCCAGTTTGCCACCAGATGCCCAGGGGCTATAGCATCTGACGTGGTTCTTGTTGACCCATGCAATGACTGATCAGGTATGAATTTCTGTTTATTCCGTCTCATCATAACTGATGATGGGTGAATACAGTGGGTCTGGCTTCTCAGGTGAGACATATCTGGCTGGGGTGACCCTTCAGCATAGCTCTCAACCACACTGAAGCATGCAAGTCCCTCTGCCTCACCAAGGTCTGTGGCCATGGAGATGATGATGATGATGCAGAAACAACAAGCACAGCCAATCGAAACGATAAAAACATATTATAATGGCAGTTATTATATAACAGAGACCTGTTGTTGCTGTTGTTATTGATTTATGACCCCTGTTTGGCATTCAGTTCTTTTGAAGTCTGGTCCTGTAAACAGCAACAATGATTAAAGAAAACAGCAGGGGAACACCGTGTGGTAATGTAGAGAATGACAGACTTTACTTTTGAGTCTTGTTCTGAAATGGTGGATCTGGTTGCTTGGGAAGGAAAATTACAGCAGATAACAACAAAATTGTTACATTTGCTAATTGCTTAAGAAACCTTGGCTAATATTTAATCCCTTAAGAATGGTATCCAGCATGTGTATACAGTACTGTATATGTCTGCTGTTTCCCTCTGGATTCTTGTTTTTTTGTTTTTCTATTGGTTATTTTCTGTTAAAGTTCTGTGAGTAATGCTTATATTTATGAGTTTTAAGTAAGTAAGAATGTAATTCCATTATATTTAAAAATTGTTTAATTAATTGATATTTGGTTTTTTTTTCCAAGCAATATTTGATAATTGATTTTGTTCAAGTAATTAATATATAATAACACTCTACTGTGCCTTGCAGATAGAGTCTGCACTGTAACCCTGTTGACAGAGTGTATGTATATGCAAGTATTTCCATTGCCCCAAAGCTAACTGAAACTGCAAAAACTGGCCAATATGTTGGAAGGTGTGTCCATGTGGTAGGGAAGCACTGTATGTGTACCTCTAGGATATTTTTCTTTTGCATCAGCCATTGACTCTCACAGGACCCATTCTGGAAGAAAGCAATAAAAGAGCTTACGTAGGCTGAAATTCTATTGCTTAGTGTAGTAGCTCCTCCATTAGTTCAATTGGTTGAAATGGGCCCCCTCTCTTTGTGACTTAGATCCATGTGACTCAGTGGAACTCACAGAGGAATTGGCTCACCAAATCCCACTGATTCAATGGGCATACTCTAGTGCAACCTACTGTGCTAAGCAACAGGATTTCAGCCGTAGAATAGAGTCAGTTTTCATAATCCATCATGGACCGTGGTTTCCTCTCTGTATGCTCTCTTCCATTTGCCATCTATTATCTTCTTGCATCTTGTTTGGAAATCCAGTTTCATTTAGAGTGAAGATTGTCAGTAAGAACCTTCACATCTATTTCTGTAAAGCTTCCTCCTGATAACTACAGTTCGGCATCTTTGTTGGCCTGGCTAAAGCAATGCAAAATGTATCATTTCTGTTTTTTCTTTCTAGCATTCTTTTCCATTGTTGTTGGTGTTTGAGCGTTGCTTTCTTTAACTGCACAGAGCCTTGAATGCTTCAAAGGCAGCTAACTGGTGATAGCAATACCACCACCTGCAAAAATTAGAATGTTTTGCTGGTGTATGTTGGTCCCTTCTGTCATTTTAACATTAGCTTTATGTGCAAGTTTACTGTAGCGCTTTCTGTTCTGAGCTGTGTTTGAGCCCTAGGCCAAGACAAATAAAATAGTGACTAATACTGTTAAAAGGTTTCCATCCCTTGCTGGGTCAGGGAATTACAGTATAACTTTCTTTTATTGCCCGCCTGAAATTCTTGCCACTTGAAGCAAAACACAAATGTTAGCGTGCATACCATCTCTGCTCAGGCCAAAGGGGGATCTGAACCCATTCAGCTTCTAGTCCTTTCATTACCTGTTTCCCTTTGTGATATTACCTATGCCCCATGTAGCGTAGTGGGGCTGGCACTATGTTCCCTAAGTATATTCATGTTGTGTGGTCACAATCAGGATGTTGACTTTATGTAACCTAAACTTTTGATGCATAGCTTTCTCCACCAGGAGATCGTTCTGCTGCCTGTCCAAAATGGTAGCCTCACCTATTATTGCAAGGCCAGGAAGGAATGGGACATCTCCTAGAACGAAGCAACAACAATAACAAAAAAAGCAACACACTGTTGGGTGTACAATGCTCTCAACCTATTCTCAAACTTTAAATGGGTAAGAAGCTCGGCTCGCTGGCCTGGAGCCGGGCGTGGAATGCGCTGCAGTTTTATCCGGTAAAGTGAATGATTAGAGGTCTTGGGGCCGAAACGATCTCTTTGGGTGTACAATGCATGATATGGGTCATGGTGGCTGCGTTTTAATAGGTTCCCCTTTTCTTTGTTCCCTTCCTGTCTCTCTCCTGGGGTAAGCCCATTGTAAGATCCTCAAGGCAGGGACCTGTTTTCTCATTTGTTGTTGTTTAGTTGTTTAGTCGTGTCTGACTCTTTGTGACCCCATGGACCAGAGCACGCCGGGCCCTCCTGTTTTCCACTGCCTCCCAGAGTTGGGTCAAATTCATGTTGGTCGCTTTGATGACACTGTCCAACCACCTCGTCCTCTGTCGTCCCCTTCTCCTCTTGCCTTCACACTTTCCCAACATCAGGGTCTTTTCCAAGGAGTCTTCTCTTCTCATGAGATGGTCAAAGGATTGGAGCCTCAACTTCAGGATCTATGCTTCCAGTTTTCTCATTATGTTAATATAAAAAGTCAAAAGGAACGCTGATGTTGTAGACGTCATTGTGATCGTATTTTAACAGAAAAGGGCTAAACCTTACCATTCTATTTTTTTCAGTGGTCATTTTCTGCAGGATGATTCTTGTATTTGCTCAGTTCTCTATTAACTTCCTATAATTATGAGTGTCATGTCGTGATTCTTGGTTGTCTTGAGAGTGCTTTCAGAAAGGGAGATCTGAAGCTAATAAACCATGTTCTTTGCTTTTATATTGATGTGAGCCCTTCTCCCAACAGTCGCTGGTCACTTAAAGTTGAGCTTTTCTGTGGGATAGCAGGTGGCTCCCGGTGCCCATTGAGATTGCAAGGCAAAGGCCAGGGTAACCAAGAAAGGACAAAACCATTGGCAGTGGCAAGTGAAACCACTAGGTTGTATTAGTTCTCAGTCTCTTCTGATGCCAAGAATAGTTCAGTACAAACTGCCACCAGATTAATGGCAGACTCCAGGCATAGTTGAACTTCCCATCCCAATAAACTGATATTCTTATATTATTCCTGATTCTTAGGAGGCACCTCAATTATTTTTTCACTAGGTGCCTGAAACAACAGAGGGCAGAGCAGCTATTCCTGCTAAAAAAGGATACAGTGGTACCTCACTAAACGACGACCCCGCTAAATGACAAATCCACATAATAATGACTTTTTGCAATCACTATAGCGATCCGCAAAACAGTCATTCCAATGGGGGATTTTCGCTGGATGTCAATTAGGTCCGTGCTTCACGAACCATGTGTTCGCAAGAAGTTGATTTTTTCGGCTTCGCAAAATGGCTGCCCTGTGTTTTTCGGACCCATGCTTTGCAGGGCAGCCATTTTTACAGCTGATCGGCGCTTGCAAAATGGCTTCCCTATGGGCGATTTTCGCTGGACGACAAGGTATTTTCCCCATTGGAATGCATTAAACCGTGTTTCAATGCATTCCAATGGGGAAAGGGTTTTTGCATGACGATGATTTTGCTAAACAGTGATTTTCACGGGACAGATTATCATCATCATGCGGGGCACCACTGTATCTGTCATCTTATAATAGGAGCCATGAGCTATATACAGCTAGCTGGTGAATCTCTAGCCTTGCTGCCATGTCTGCCTCCTTTTCTAGCACTTTTTTTTTCCAATCACAGAAAGATGCCATGCCTCTGCCAAAAAATGGGGGGAGGGGCAGGGAGATGCTTTGAGAGTTTTACAGACAGGTTGGATTTTATAGTTGCACTATATATTGCTCTAAATTACAGGCAAAATTGAATAATATAGCAAATTGCACATAAAACGTATTAATGCTTATACAGTGGACCCTCGACTTACAGACGGCTCGACTTACAGACTTTTCAAGTTACAGACTTCTCTGGCCGCAAAATTTAGATTCGACTTGCAGCCGGAGAATCGACTTACAGACCAGAAAAAAACCAAAATGGAACAAAAATAGAATAAAAACTGCCAGTTACGGGATTAATTTGTTTTCAATGCACTGTAGGTCAATGGAGAGTCGACCTACAGACTTTTCGACTTGCAGCCACCGTTCCAATACGGATTAATTCCGTAAGTAGAGGGTCCACTGTATATAAAGCCCTAAATGGTTTAGGGCCTCGATACCTTGCAGAGCGCCTGTTTCCACTTAGCTCCACTCATGTCACTCGATCAAGCCAGACCGGGCGGCTGAGGGGCTTAACCCCGAGAGAGGCCTGGGAGAAGAGAACAAGAAACCAGACCTTCTTGGTGGTGGTCTCTCATCTTTGGAATGCCTTACCCCCAGAGATCCGACTGGCTGGGGAATTTTTAAAAAGAAGTTGAAGACTTGGTTCTTCTGGCAGGCCTTCTCCCCTCCCATTACATAGTTTGCTTTTCCCATCTTGATCCTTTTTTCTTTATTAATGTTATTGTTCTTAATAATGAATCTTATTTGAATGCTGTTTTTAATCTTGATATTTGTAAGCCGCCCAAATTAGATTCCCGAATCTAGATGGGCGTGGTAAAATGGAAAAAACAAACAAACAAATCATAAAAAATGGAGAGACCTCTGCTACTCCATTGTCTTTTTTTCAAAGAGCGCCCTGATGACCTAAATCTCATTGCATATTCTTCTGAAACTTTACAGGAGGGATGGGCTTCTTTTTATTGTATTTTAATTGTTGTAAGCTGCCCAGAGACCTTTGGGTAGAGTGGGCGGCATGTAAGAATGAATGAATCAATCAATCAATCAATCAATCAATCTTGCCTGGGTCTTGGGTCTTTGGTTTTTCTCAGGAAAAAAAAAGGTGAGGTGGGGGTGGTGAATAAATGATGAGAAGTCTTTTTTGTTGTTGCTCTGGTTGAAAAACCAGGTTTCTTTTGTTTCAAATACTGCTGGGGGATATGGGGGACTGCATCCTATTTAAAAAGCGAATTATTAAGAAGCTTCCAGGAGTGATCTCCTCCTCAAGAAAATACAGTGGTGCCCCACATAGCGGCGATAATCCATTCTGGAAAAATCGTCACTATCCGGATTCATTGCTATGTGAAAAGAAAAAGCCCATAGGAATGGGGTTTCATGCATTCCTATGGGCTTAAAACTCACCTTTAAGCAAAAATCCTCCATACGGCCGCCATTTTCGCTGCCCGGTATGCGAGGAATCGGCGCGAAAACACAGCAGGCGGCCATTTTTTCCTCAGCTGCCATTTTGGAACTGCCGTTCAGCTGTTTTTTAAACATCGCTATGCAACAATCGGTAAGCGAAAGAGCTTACCGATCATCGCAAAGCAATTTTTACCATTAAAAACATCACAATGCGATCGCTTTTGCGATCACAAAAAATCTGTCGCTATGCGGATTCGTCGTTACCCGAGGCGCTCGTTAAGCGAGGCACCACTGTATAATTTTTGAGTGGGAGACCAATGAATCTGCTGGAAGCAGTGGCCTTAGAACCAGCCCTCGGGCTGCAGTTTGTTCATTCGTGCTCTATAGGAGCCTCGTGGCGCAGTGATTGAACTGCAAGACTACAGTCAAAACTCTGCTCATGACCTGGGGCTCAGTCTCAGGTAGCCAGCTCAGGGTTGACTCAGCTTTATATCCTTCCGAGGGCAATAAAATGAGCTCGCTTGGGGGGGGGGTTGGCGGCAGTGTGTAGCCTGCATAATTAACTTGTAAACCAGCCAGAGAGTGCTTTAAGTGCTATGGGGCGGTATATGAACTGCATACTTTGCTCTATTTTATTTTTTATAGACGTCTTTTCTGGAAGATTGATTGATTGATTTAAAATTATGCTACTTTTCTCCTTAAAAGGGCCCAAGGCGGCTAACAGCAGTTCAAAGACAATACAGTATTTAAAAACTAAAAACATTGAGTATACCAATATTTTTAAAGGAATTTAAAAAGTATTATATTAGAAATAGCTGCCTGGACTAATGGCTCTTCTAGCTTGGCGAGTTAAAAATGCAAACAAGCAAACAAATAAATAAATAAAACCGGTAAATAAAATCAGTACTAGAAACACATTTAAAAACAACAGAGCACAACAATCCATTTAAAAAACCTCTCTCAGGCCACCAGTCACTATGGAAAAGCCTGTTCAAAAGAAAAGGATCTTAGCCTGCTTGTGGAAGGCAGCAAGGATGGGCCCAGGTTGGCCTCCAGTGGGAAGGAGTTCCAGAGTCTGGACGCAGCCACAGAAAAGCCCCTTTCCCGTGTCCCCGCCAATCACACCTGTGAAGGTGATGGGGCTGAGAAGAAGGCCTCCCCTGATTATCTTAATGCCTGAACAGGCTCATAGAAGGAGATGTGGTCTTTTAGTTAGGTTGGGCTTTGTAGATTAAAACGAGCACTTTGAAACAGATCGGCAGCCAGTGGAGCTGCCATAACAGGGAGCTAGCTATATGTTCCCTGGAACCAGCCACAGTTAGTGGCTGCTGCATTTTGGACCTGCTGGAGTTTCTGAACACTCCAAAGGCAGCCTCCCCATAGAGTATGTTACAGTAATCCAGCCGAGATATATAACTAGGGCATGTGTCACCATGGCCAGATCAGAGCTCTCAAGAAATTTCTTTATAAGAAAGACAAGAAGATAGCTGAAGCCTCATAAGCTGTAAAAAGCCTGTCCTTGTATAAAATCTTTCTAAACCTTTGTTTTCTCTACCCCATCAGAAAGGGTAGCTGTGCATGCAGATTTCAGCTATGTCAAAAATGAGAAAGGTATTAAGTGGTTATAGCTACATATACCAAAATCCATGTAGTGATTAGGAAAAATTAGGCAATTATGATTCCATTAAATGTGACAATGATGCCCATAGATTCCATCCAATTAAGTAAAAAAGCATAAAAAACTATAGGTGTGCATTGATTTTTGCCATAATAGCCAGGAGTCAAAGGGGTTCCAAAGCCCCCTGAAATGAGTCATATCAGCAGACTCCATAAGTGGAAAAACGAGTGGCCACGGGCATCACTTACTAACGCTCTAGTAAGCCATAAAATGCTGTGCCTTGTTCTGTGGACACTAGTTTAAGGAGTAACACAGGACATGGTAGAGAGGGTTTAACCAGCATCACTTTCTCTACCCCTGAAAACAAACCATCTCCTGCTTTTGAAACTAAAAGATTGTCCAGTTTTAGGGTATGGCGTGGAAAGCAGCTTTCAAAGAAAAAAAGCCCAAAATTCGGACATAATCCTGCTACATGGTGCTGTAGCATGCAATTGTGCTGATCAGGTGGGCTACAGAATATGAAATGTGGACTTCCTCCTTCCTCCTGCTCTCTAGAGAAACTGAATGATCAGTTTGTGGTGGTGTTGGGGAAGCAACATAGTCAGGAGAAGGACAACTTCAGAATCTCTAGATGTTCGCAAACTACAACTTCCTTTGCTGGAGCTGATGGGAGTCCAATGGTATGGCTACACATCGCTTCTCCTCCTGTGTCTAGACCCTGCCCTAATTCTAACAGCGCTGGTAAATCCTGAGTAGAGCTGTTTCATTTTCAAGTGGTGCTTGCAGGACTCTGTGTTGCACATCAAAGAGCCATGTTTGAAGGACATTTCAATGTTGAGGGAAAGAGGCGTAGAATCCTTTTCCTCACTTTCTGATTCTGTGTGCATCACATTTTTGTACTGAAGAAAATTCAGTCCAGTGATCTCGGTACACTGCAGTGTATGTGAAATCTACTTATGACATCCAGTGGGGCTGCTTTTTCTATGCTACTTTTCAGAGTACATGAAGAACTTTTGCAAATGCTCTGTTTAGAACTGGAGAACTGGTGCTCATTTTTAAAGACTTCATTCAGAAATGGGCTTATTGGCGAGCATGCATCATTGAACAAAGTGGGTGTAACTTCTGATTGAAGAGTAGTAGTATTGTATTTTGTGTGTGTGTGTGTCAGATGACCGTTGCTCATTGCTCATTGTTTGACTCATTCTCTGTACCATGCGTGCCCAAGAAAAACACCTTTAAGGCTACATAAGTACATTTTCCATGTTTGTTGAGCACAGTGCGTCAACAGAATTGTCCCTGTGTGTACAATTGGGAGCTGCTTTATGCTGGGTCAAACTCTTTGTACATCTACTCCAGAATTATGTGTTATGATTAGTAGAGCAGCATTCTGGGGTCCCAGGCAAGGTTCTTCTCTCCCCTCCCCCCCAGTTTTATTGCCCAAGATAATTTTAGTGGGAAATTGAACGTCCTTCAGGCAAAGAGTTCTGCCATTGCATTGTGGTGCCTAGAGTTCCTTAGCTCTTCTCCCTCAACAGGGCTAGAACCATATATGACCTTGTGCTCCATAGCCCGTGGTTGTTGCTCATCAGCTAGCCATAGCAGAAGTAGCCGGCATAGTAAAGTTTTTTTTAATCAAATCGTGAACAAGCATCACTCACAAGTAATAGCTTTGTATATATGTTCCTCCACCACTTTTCATTCCTGTTTCATCTGAATTTAATCCAGCTGTCCATATGATATGTTCTGCATATACAGTGGTGCCTCGCAAGACAAATGCCTTGCAGGACGATTGGTTTTGGCAATGGGGGGCTGATGACTCGCAAGACAAATGCTCCTGTGGCCGTGCTTCGCAAGATGAATGTTTTCCATTTTTTATTCCTGCCTAATGTTTGCTGATTTTTTTAATGTTTTTCTATGATGTTTTAAAAGTTAACATTTTGATTGACATTTTTGAAATCATCTGCACAATATGTATGGCTTTAAAGAGCACTTAATAAACCCTTTGTAAAGAAATTTGACTTTGTTCTGACTTTTTTTGCCCATAGGAACGTATGAATTAGATTTCAAAGCATTCCTATGGGAAACGCGTATCGCAGGACAAATTTTTCGCAAGACGACATTAACCGCGAAACGAATTAATTTCATCTTGCGAGGCACCACTATACAAGGACCATTGAGCCTGATATGTGACCCAGATGGAAGGTGTAGAAATGTATGGTACTATGTGTCTAGTAAGAGTTCTTGGAGCCTGAGATAGATAATTCTACCAAGGTAGAATGACCCATTATCCTTTTTGGGGGGTGCCAAAGAATACAGTGGTGCCTCTCTTAGCGATGTTAATTTGTGCAGAAAAAACCGCTGCTAAGCGATAACATCGCTAAGTGAAAACAAAAAGCCCATAGAAACGCATTAAAACACAATTAATGCATTCCTATGGGCTTAAAACTCACCTTTAAGCGAAGATCCTCCATAGCGCCGCCATTTTCAGTGCCTCTAAAGCGAGGAATCCATGCCTGAAATCAGCGGGTGGCCATTTTGTTTACCCGGTGGCCATTTTGAAATTGCCGATCAGCTGGCCGAAAACGGGGGCTTTGCGATGATCGCTTCCCTGCTATCATCGCAAAGCAAAATTTCCCCATAGGGACCATAGCAAAGCGATCGCTTTTGTGATTGTAAAAACAGCATCGCTAAGCAATTTCATCTCTATACGGGGCGATCGCTATGCGAGGCACCACTGTACTTAGAACTAAATCAGCTGCAGAAGAAGAAATTGTCTTTCTTCTTAACCATCAGCATTTCTTAATGCAGAATTTTGAAGACTCTTAGGCTGAAGGCTTGTAGTGTCATTGTGGCCTTTTGTGTATATATGTGAATCGTGATCATGTCAGAAGGATAGCACTACATTTAATATGTCAGATAATTTTTGTCCAATGATGGGCAACATCAAGAACATGCAAAAGGCAGAGGTGCTTGGTATCTGTCCAAAATCCATTCCCTCATTGGTCAACATGTACACACAGTAGTAGACCATCTCTGTATTTAAAAAAGGTTCTTTTATCTCCTGTGCCATAATCCCCAGTTTTGGTAATTGTTTTCTTAGTGCAATCTAGTCTGAAATATCTTAGTTTCTAGCCTATGACAGAGGCTTGAGATCTCTCTGTTTGTATATATTATAATAATAAAATGGTTGAATGTTGAAACCTAAAGTGATTATAGAAACCATTTAGGATGGTGGAGTATTAAGCATGATAGTAATGAGCGAGGGACCTCAAAATGGGACAAAGTGTTGTGAAAAGGGGGAAAGGGAAAAAAAACTATATGGTCCCAGTTCAATTAGGCGAGCAATTAAGAAAATATCTGAATCAAACTTTCTCAGTGAGAAACATATACAAGTATACCATGAATAAAAGTAATTAAAATGTGTTTCAAATGTGTCTTGTGCATGATGACCCACTGCTATTGCCTTCTCATACAGAGTTTTAAAGCTAGCTAGCTTGCTTCCTGGTTTAAGTATCTGGCTGCAGATGTTTGTGCCTGCTGTGAGAAGAGCCATCCTGTGTAGCCTTGGGCAAGCTGCACAGTCTTGGGTGCCCCAGAAGAAGGGAACGGTAAATCACTTCTGAATATTCTGTACCTGAAAAACACTGACTTAGGATTGCCATCTGTCAGAATTGACTTGATGGCACATAATTGTTGTTGTTATTCTTGTTATTGAGCTTAAAGTAATTGTAAAGTTTTAAGAAAAGGTTATTTCTTCCTTTCTTTTAAAATAAATTCATTCTAGATTGTTCTTTAATTTCACAGAAATAAGAGAGTCTTGTGAAACCATACAGACTGACAGGTTTTATTTAGCATAAACTTGTGTGTACTGCATGGGGGACGTGGTGGTGCTGCGGGCTAAACAGCAGAAGCCTGTGCTGCAGGGTCAGAAGACCAGCAGTCGTAAGATCGAATCCATGCGACGGAGTGAGCTCCCGTCACTTGTCCCAGCTCCCGCTGACCTAGCGGTTCGAAAGCATGCAAATGCAAGTAGATAAATAGGGACCACCTCGGTGGGAAGGTAACAGCGTTCCGTGTCTAAGTCGCACTGGCCACGTGACCACGGAAGATTGTCTTCGGACAAAACGCTGGCTCTATGGCTTGGAAATGGGGATGGGTACCGCCCCCTAGAGTCGAACACGACTGGACAAAAATTGTCAAGGGGAACCTTTACGTTTACTTTGTGTGTACTGCAGTCCACTTCCTCAGAAGCAAGTGGGCTGTGGCCCTGGGAAAACTATGCCAAATAAGCTTTAAGCTGCACCAAGACCTCTTTGTTTTGCTGCCATAAAACAACATGACAACACCCCTTGACATTTCACTGCAGATTATCGCTCTTGAAATTATGCCCCGAGATTGATTGTGTTGTTTTATTTTAAGCTTATTTCTGTTTGTTGAAGTAACACCCACTTTACACTGTGGCTCAAACATAATTTTGCAGGGAAAATTGGAATATAAGCAAGGGAATGCAGAGTTGTGAAGAAAATAGGAGGGCTTCCTTCCAGCACCAGTTTCCTATATACTTGGCTTTGGCTTTCCTCATGCTGCAACTCAATTACAAGACACATGCTTCTTCTAGTTGGTGATGATGATTATACAGTGCTGTTAGTGTGTGCAATGTTTTCTGTGCTTGATTAGCTAAAAGAGGGGAATCTATGTTTCCTGGAAGTTTATTTCTTACTGTTACATCTGTTTTGTGATCATCTCTGTTCTGGGAATGACAGGGATCCATCCTTTTAAATTGTTAATTTTTCTCCTTTAGAACTCTGTCTGTGCAAACTGAAAGTTAGCACTTGGATACTTTTCAAGTAAAATGTCTTTCAGCAAGTCCTTCATGGGCAGCATGGGGGCAGCATTATATCTCTAGACAGGTACATGTGCTCTGGGGGAAGGGAAATTCCAGTTACAGGATCTCGTTTTTGGAAGAAAATCTCCAATCATGGCCTTTCTAGAGTTTCTCAATAGTTTCACAGTCAGTCATTAATGGTAATTAGTAATATGCGCATGCACGCACACACACACACACACACACACACAGAATGTTAGAATGATAACATGCACAAGAGAGCTAATTATATACCGCATTATGCCCCCCTCCAAAAGACATTCGCCCCATGCCCCAGTGAATGAATGGGCTTAAAGCTTTTCAAAAATTAATTGTATGGAGCAGGGGTGACATTTTAAATGTATCAGCTGTGGAAGCCCTTCTCAGAACTATAATATAACAACAAGAACAAGAACAAGAACAAGAACAAGAACAAGAACAAGAACAAGAACAAGAACAACAACAACAACAACAACAACAACAACAACAACAACAACAACAACAACAACAACAATAGTGCAAAAAATATAACTTTCTGGCCTCCAGAAACCCATGGGAACATCAGGTAAAGAAGGTGTCAGAAAATGAGGAAGTCAAGATCTTGTGGGATTTCCCAATCCAAACAGATAGACACCTTGAACATAACACACCAGACATAGTAGTAATAGAACAGAAAAAAATGTCTGGATCCTTGACATTGCAATTCCAGAGGATGCCAGAGTTGAAAATAAAGAATTGGATAAACTAACAAATTACAGAGAACTGACCATTGAAACATCTCGCCTCTGGAAGAAACATGCTTCAGTGGTCCCTGTAGTCATTGGGGCTTTGAGAACAGTATCAAGAAATTTCGCATAATACTATAAACAGTTGCAGATCTCAGAAATCACACCATCAGAGCTACAAAAAACTGCAGTATTAGGAACACCACACATATTGTGCCAATATTTAACAGATACTTAGGTTTTTGGTTAAAACTTGTATCTGTTATATCATAGGTCAGGAAACAGGGGTAAATTACCCCAAATGGAGTAAAAGTGAAAATCCTGGGGGTAATGAGCAGAGTGCTACCCCCCTCCCTCCCTCCCACCCCCACCCTCTGCAGCCAAACTTCAAATTGTAAGCCACCTCTCCCTGTTACTTCCTTGGTTGCAGCAGGGCACTTGTAAATCACTCCATTAGTTCAGAGATAAGCTTGCTTGATTGATTACAGCTGTGGATTAGCCCCAGGCAGTCAATCAGTCCGGGGCTTCTGAATGACTGCTTCCTCCGGAAATGACTGCAAAGAAGCAGGAGGAGGGAAAGGATCAAGGAGCAAGCAAGGGAAGGAGGGAAGAAAGGTGCGAGAGACCGAGGATTTCATCAAGCTTATTTAAATGGAAGGAGAAAATGGAGGGAGGGAGGAAATGGAGGGAGGGTGGGTGGATGGACGGATGGGTGTGTGTGTGTGGATATGTGGGTATGGGTGTGAGGGAGAGAGAGAGAGAGTGAGTGAGTGAAAGAGACTGACGCAAAACTATGAAAAAGAACAGGCAAGAAAAAGAGAAACCTTGAATTAAGGCGGGAGGGAAGGGTGGCTTTTTAAGGTGCTGTTTAGGTTTATCATTGCTTTCCTTCCAAGAGGTTCTTTAATTCCTCCTCACTTTCTGCCATGCTTTTGCGTAGTCAATGAAGCAGAAGTAGATGTTTTTCTGGAACTCTCTGGCTTTCTCAGTAATCCAACACATGTTAGCAATTTGGTCTCTAGTTCCCCTGCCCCTTCAAAATCCACCTTGTACTTGTGGGAGTTCTTGGTCCACATAGTGCTGAAGCCCAACTTGTAGGATTTTGGGTATAACCTTGCTAGCGTGTGAAATGAGTGCAATTGTTCGGTAGTTGGAGCATTCTTTGGCACTGCCCTTCTTTGGGATTGGGATGTAGACTGATCTTTTCCAGTCCTCTGGCCACTGCTGAGTTTTCCAAACTTGCTGGCATATTGACTAAACAACAACATAACTTTGATTCTGTTTATATTGCTTGTATATAAGCTTCTTTAGGAGCCTGTTTGGCTGAGAAGCAAGAAGGGAAATCCTCTTCATTAAATGCATGCTCAAGCTGGTAGTCCTTAGTATTGTGAATGAAAGGCACTTCTGTCGGAATAATTTCCTTTTATCTACTGCAACACTTGTTTATCTACTACAACTCCACTCTCTCTAGCGAGAGAAGGCGGAGGCCCCCAGATAATACTTCTCTACTTCTCTCTTGTTGTCTTTCTCTCATATTGGGAATAATTGCAGTATCAATTGCGAAGAACTGGAGCATATATACTTCTTGAGGCAGCTGTCCTGTCAGGCAGAGTTATTCTTAATCCAAAAGCATAGGATTGATGTGTGAATATATGTCCAGCACAATAGTTATATATGCTAGCTAACTCATTTTGTTACAATGGAAACAATTATCAAGAAGGAGCAAGTATAAAATCCTTGTGAGACACTGAAAATATGGTGTGATTACATGAGATTATTTGTATGTATGTTGTATGTTTAGTCGTTTAGTCGTGTCCGACTCTTCGTGACCCCATGGACCAGAGCACGCCAGGCCCTCCTGTCTTCTACTGCCTCCCGGAGTTGTGTCAGGTTCATGTTGGTTGCTTCGCAGACACTGTCCAGCCATCTCATCCTCGGTCGTCCCCTTCTCCTCTTGCCATCACACCTTCCTAACATCAAGGTTTTTTCCAAGGACTCTTTTCTTCTCATGAGATGGCCAAAGTACTGGAGCCTCAGCTTCAGGATCTGTCCTTCAAGTGAGCAATGAGATTATTTGCTCCACCCATATCCTCTCTGTGACAAACCCAGACCTACTGGGATATGTCACACAGTTACACTAAGCTGCCACCAACCATTCCCTGTAAGAAGTCACACAGACCAGGGATGGATTTTTAAACAATAAAAAGAATAAGGTTTATTTTAAATACACACAGGAAAATATAAAACAATCAGGTGAATAACATAAAGTAACGTGGCTTAGTTTCACTCATACATACACACAGTGTGGTTCACACAGAACCTTAACTTAAAGCACAGACCCTGAACCTATCAGTTCTGGCTAACCAACAGACACCTGAACCTATCAGGTTGGTACTCTGACACACAGTAGTACCCTGTCTGACACACAGACTCCCACAACAGCTTCTTCTTCCCAGCTGCTGCTTCGTCACAACCCAGTGTCTCTCAGCATCTCCTTGTCTCACCACACAGGCATCACATATTTATACAGTACAGCCCCTCCTCCTGATGTCCCGCCTTCCACTCCCCATAGGATGGAACTTTCCCTCCAAACCCATGACAGACAGGTAACATCAGTGCTGTATGTAACACCTCCCCTCTTTATAAGTTGTTTTGTAGGGGGAAAGCTAAGGTGCTTTTCACCAAAAAAACAACCTGGGTAAAATACATAACAACAGTTATACATACCATATTATACTTACTTATACTTACACTCTAAGTTAACCATAGCAAATAGGCATTTAAACATTTACCATATACATTACATCAATTTACCTTTATTCATACAAACCAAATTCAAAACCAGGTACATTTAACCTTTTTGTCATCAATATATACACATAGTCCATGTTCTTTCGCCGTCTTCAATCTTCAGGTCTTCTTGATAAGGCGTCAGCAACACAGTTCACTGACCCTCTGACCACCTTCACTTCAAAGTCATAGTCCTGTAGGTTTAAAGCCCACCTCATAAGTTTGCTATTGTGGGTTTTCATTGTCTTTAACCATTGCAATGGTGAATGGTCAGTACACAGAATAAAATGTCTTCCCCAGATGTAAGGCTTGGCCTTCTGGATCGCGTAGACTATGGCCAAACACTCCTTCTCCACGGTTGCCAAATGTCTCTCACCTTTTTGAAGTTTCCTACTCAGGTAGGATACTGGATGCTGGTCACCATTCTCATCCTCCTGGCACAGAACTGCTCCTACCCCGCTGTTAGACGCATCGGTGTAGATGATGAACTCCCGGTCGAAGTCTGGAGCACGCAGGACAGGATAGTTGATTAACGCCTCCTTCAACCTCTGGAACGCCGCCTCACAGTCGCTGGTCCACGGGATGCGGTCATCAGCCGTCTTCCTCGTCAGATCGGTCAGCGGAGCCGCAATCTCGCTAAACCTCGGGATGAACTTTCTGTAGTAGCCCACCAACCCAAGAAATGACTTGACTTTTTTCTTGGTGTTGGGTCTAGGCCAATCACGAACAGCTTCTATTTTGGCCTCCAGGGGTTTTATCACTCCTCCCCCTACCCTGTGACCCAAGTATTTTATTTCTGGGCTACCCAGCTGACACTTGCTGGCCTTTACTGTTAGCCCTGCTGCACTTAACCTCTGCAGCACTAACTCCAGGTGTATCAGGTGATCTTCCCAGGTATTACTGAAGATCCCTATGTCGTCAATGTAGGCCACTGTAAAGTCACTGAGCCCTGCTAAGGTCTGGTCCATCAGCCTTTGGAATGTGGCTGGTGCATTTCTGAGACCAAAGCTCAGGACTCGAAACTCATAGAGACCAAAAGGGCTGCAAAAGGCAGTCTTTTCTTGATCCCTGGGATCAATTCTTAATTGCCAATATCCCTTTACCAGGTCCAATGATGAGATGAACCGACAACCCCCTATGGTTTCAATCAGGTTGTCTAGCCTGGGCATTGGGTAGGCATCAGGAGTGGTTACACGGTTTAATTTCCTGTAATCAACACAAAACCTAATGCTCCCATCAGGCTTGTCCACAAGGACTATCGGAGAGGACCAAGGACTAGAAGAGGGGACTATTATGTTCTCCCTCCGCATTTCGTCCAGCTCCTTCCGCACCTTGTCCCTATAGGGTCCCGTTACTCGGTATGGGGATACTGCCTGCGGGGGTGCATCCCCTGTGTGGATCCGATGCATCACTCCCTTCACTATCCCCGGCTTGTTGGAAAACACCTGCTGATATTTATTAAGCAGCATTTTTAGTTCTTGCTGCTGGTCTTGGGTGAGTGCAGGACTGATCTTTACCTCCTCTGGGTTGTATTTTACTTCCCCTCTACCCTCCCAGAAGGGTAATTCAGCTTCCTCACTCTCAGCTGCTTTTATCGCGAATAAAACCCTCTGTTCCCCTCTGTAGTAGGGTTTTAGGGCATTCACATGAACCACCCTCCTTGCGTGGTTCTCCTCCTGCTCTATTAGGTAGTTCAGGTCTGACATCTTGGAAATGACCCTATATGGTCCTGCCCATTTGAGCTGCAGTTTATTCTCTCTGCAGGGCCTAAGCCAAAGCACTTCCTCCCCTGGGTCAAAGTGCCTCTCTCTAGCTTTGTGGTCATACCATGTTTTCTGTCTGACCTTCTGAGCTTGCAGGTTTTCTGCTGCCAGCTCTAGATTTCTCCTTAGGTCATTCATCAAGGTGTCTATGTAAGTCACAACGTCTTGTGGATCATCCTGGGTGATCTGCTCCCAATTTTGTTTGACCAAATCAAGGGGCCCTTTCACCCTTCTCCCAAATAAAAGTTCAAATGGACTGAACCCGGTACTGGCTTGTGGCACTGATCGATAAGCAAACAAAAGGGATTGCAGCTTCTGGTCCCAATTGTTTGGATTCTCTGCCAAGTAAGCCCTAATCATGCGCATTAGAGTCCCATTGAACTTCTCAGTTAACCCATTACTTTCCGGATGATAAGCAGTGGTTTCCTTGTGCTTAATTCCACAGATTTGCCATAAGCGTTTCATGAGCTTTGATGTGAACGATGCTCCCAAATCTGTGATTATCTCTGAGGCAAATCCCATCCTGGACATATACCCCACCAAAGCATCGGCCACTGTGTTAGTTTCAATGTTAGTCAAGGGTATGGCTTCAGGATACCTTGTGGCATGGTCCACAATTGTTAGGATGAACCTGTTCCCCCTCTTTGTGGCCTTGGGCAAAGGTCCCACAATATCCACCCCTATGCATTTGAACGGAGTGTCAATCACAGGCAAAGGGCACAACTTTGCTTTGGTCCTGTCGCGGTTATTCCCCTGCCTTTGACACACATCACATTGTTTACAGAACTCCCTGATCTGCTTCCCTATGTCAGGCCAGTAGAAATTCTGTGTGATTCTCTGCTGTGTTTTGTTCACTCCTAAGTGCGCAGCAAACATGTCAGAGTGCCCCCTTTGTAAGATCATGGGGCGATACTTTTCAGGTACCACCAGCTGACTTCTGATCCCATCTCCCCCTTTTGAGATATTCCTCAGGGTTTCTCTATATAAAATCCCCTTTTTCTCCAGAAATCTCACTGGGGTTTCAGGTGTTAGCTGGGCGTCAGTCACCTGTTCAAAACACTTTTGGAGAGTGGCGTCCGCCTTTTGCTCCTGTCCAAATCTGCTGTCTGTGGTTAAGGTTTCCACCACAGCTTCTGAACTCCCCTCTGCTTCCGTCTCTGGCTCATCAGTACCCCCCTGAACTGCCCCTGTGGTGGCTTGTGAGCGTGTAATCACTAGCACCCGTTTCACATGTTCAGCCAGGTCATTTCCCACGAGCACGGCTGCTGGCAGAGTCGATGAAATCGCTAGCCGCCAATCTCCCCTCCAGCCTTGAAAGTTGACAGGTACCTCTGCTACTGGCAGAGAGATTACCTGCCCCTCAATCCCTGCTGTATGTAACACTCTCTATGCCTTATGTTGTATTATCCAAAATTTAATTCAAGAGAGAAAATGTACAATTCAAAAATTGGAAAAGAATTAGCATTTATAAAATAAAAGGCCTATTTAACGCAGGGAAACCAATAGCAATTAGACAGAGGACAAAACAAAGGAAATAAAAACTAATTGGTTACAATTAATACAGGTAAGAAATTTGGCAACTCATTTATACTAAAGTTATGGATCTATGAGAATGCTCAAGGAACTAGAACATTATAGTATAGAAAAAGATCAAAATAAAAGGAAGGGAATAGTAGTAGGCATCCTTCAGTCTCGAGAGACTATGGTAGCGTACTCTGTATGGAGGTCTTGGAACAGCGTCTAGTGTGGCTGAGAAGGCCAATTCAAGAGCAACAATCTCTTCCACATTGAAGACAAATACAATCTGTCCCGTGTCCAGCTCCCTGGTTTTGCTTGTTTTGGGATTGCCTCTTTGCCTCGGCCTGCTGAACAAGGGTCTCTTCAAATTGGGAGAGGCCATGCTGCACCCGTCACTGCTGTGACACCCGTGCCCCGGGTCGTGAGGTGATGTTGGGTGTGCCGTCTCGCCCCAGGGCCACTGTGGGCACCCAGACAGCTCCCATGCCTTTCCCACCCCGGATGCTTCATCAGGCAGTGGACACCTTGGATCTAGACCGGGTCATGAAGGGGTTAACAATCTCTACCCAGACTCCTCAGGTTTGGGCGGGAAAGGAATGGAAGGGTCCAGAGGAAAGGGCTGTAGGGGAGGTTAGTAGCCGAAGAGAGGGGAATGAGGGCGGATGGGAATGGGTATCCATCCAAGACCCTTGGACCGGCAAGTGGGAACAGGTCAGACTCACTAAACGGGAGGCAGAGGAGAAGAGAAGGAAGGAAATGACAGTACGTCCCTCCTACTGGGGAGAAAGGGAGACCAGAGAGTGGCGACGCAAGTTGGCTAAGGAGAAGAAGAGAGTAGAGAAAGAAAGAGAGGAAAAGAGACTATGGCATCTGGAGGAGTTGAGGAAACTGGGTTGCTACCAGGACCCTGGGGCTTCACCGGGGCTGAGAACCATGTACCCTGGGGATATACAGGGCATGAAGAGACAACCCCGTTATTGACGACGGACCCTGATGACTTGGAACCCGAAGAACCCTCCCAGGTTCAGGCTGGTCCATGGGCGTCGAGGTCAAGTAACCCGTTTGATGAAGATTGGGTACCCCTGTACAAGCCATTGCTCCCTCAGGAGAAGTTAATAGACATTCCCATTCCCCTACCCCAGTTAATAAATGAGGACAAATTGTTTGGTTCAAAGACGTCTCCTGTTTTATTTGGTTCGGGGGAGGTGAAGAATAACGAACCCTCACACCTGCCTCCAGGCTGAACGCTCAGACGTCAAAGTTTCCCATCTGTTGAGGTCCATTCCTAAGGGCTTCAGATCCCGCTTGCAGATGTCCTTGTATCGCAGCTGTGGTCTCCCTCTGGGGCGGTTTCCCTGCACTTATTCTCCATACAGGAGATCTTTTGGAATCCGACCATCAGCCATTCTCACGACATGCCCAAGCCAACGTAGACAGCGCTGTTTCAGTAATGTACACATGCTAAAAATTCCAGCTTGTTCTAGGACTACTCTATTTGGAAATTTTTCCTGCCAGGTGATACCAAAAATGTGTCTGAGACAACGCATAGGGAAGGTGTTCAGCTTCCTTTCCTGCCGTGCACAGAGGGTCCAGGACTCGCTGCAGGACAGGAGTGTGCTCAGGACACAGGCTCTATAGACCTGGATTTTGGTTTATGCCGTCAGCTTCTTATTAAGCCCTACTCTCTTTGTGAATCTAGAGAACATGGTAGCTGCTTTCCCAATGCGTTTATCCAGCTCGACATCTAGAGAGAGAGTGTCAAAGATTGTTGAGCCAAGGTACACAAATTCATGGACAGCCTCCAATTCTTGCGTGGAGATAGTAATAGAGGGAGGTGAGTCCACACCCTGGCCCATGATTTGTGTTTTCTTCAGGCTGATTGATACTCCAAAGTCTTGGCAGGCCTTGCTAAAATTATTCATGTGTTGTTGGAGGTCTTCAGCAGAGTGGGCAACAATGGCTGCATCATCGGCGAAGAGGAAGTCCCGCATGCATTTCAGTTGGACTTTGGTGTTTGCTCTCAATCTAGAGAGATTAAAGAGTTTTCCATTTGATCTAGTCCAGAGATAGACACCTTCTGTTGCAGTTCCAAAGGCCTGCTTCAGCATGACAGCAAAAAAAGAGATCCCAAACAGGGTCGACGCGAGGACACAGCCTTGTTTTACTCTGCTTCGAATGTCAAAGGGATCCGATGTTGAGCCATCAAAAACTACAGTGCCCTTCATATCCTCATAAAAGGACCTGATGATGTTAAGGAGTTGAGGTGGACATCCAATCTTGGGAAGTATTTTAAAAAGGCCGTCCCTGCTAACCAAGTCAAAGGCCTTTGTGAGACCTATGAAGGCCACAAAGAGTAGCTGTCATTGTTCCCTGCATTTCTCCCGCAGCTGTTTGGGAAAATACCATGTCGGTGGTGGACCTATTAGCTCGAAATCCACACTGTGATTCTGGATAGACTCTTGTCTACAAGCACCTGGAGTCTCTTCTTCACAACACGGGCAAGCAGCTTCCCTACAACGCTGAGAAGAGAGATACCACAGTAGTTATTGTAGTCGCCCCTGTCGCCTTTCTTCTTATACAATGTGACGATGTTTGCATCCTTCATGTCCTGTGGTACTCCACCTTCCCTCCAGCAAAGACAAAAGACTTCATACAGCTCGGTGGTAATGATCTCTTTACAGCACTTCAACACTTCAATGGGGATGTTATCCTTTCCAGGTGCTTTGCCAGAGGCAAGGGAATCCAAGGCCGCTTTTATTTCTGCTAAAGTTGGTTCACTGTCCAGCTCTTCCAAGACAGGCAGGCACTCAATGTTATTTAATGCCTCTTTGGTTGCTACATTCTCTCTAGAACAGTGGTGTCGAACTGTGGACCTCCAGATGTTCTTGGCCTTCTACTCCCAGAAATCCTGGCCAGCAGAGGTGGTGGTGAAGGCTTCTGGGAGTTGAAGTCCAAGAACATCTGGAGGGCCACAGTTTGACACCACTGCTCTAGAATATAGCTCAGAGTAGTGCTGCATCCAGCGTCCCATCTGCTGTGCTCGGTCCTGGATGATCACGCCTGTAGCAGACTTCAAGGGAGCAGATTTCTTCTGTATTGGACTGCAGCGACCAACATGAATTTGACCCAACTCCGGGAGGCAGTGGAAGACAGGAGGGCCTGGCGTGCTCTGGTCCATGGGGTCACGAAGAGTCGGAGATGACTAAACGACTAAACAACAACAACAAAAGGCCATGAAGCCTTCTAGCCGGGCCTTTCTCCAGGTGAGCAAAATTTAGGTGTGGGTCTGGCATGTGAAACTCTCAGAACAGAAAATTCATATGTTTTGAACGGTGATTGATTGGTGAGCTGACAGGTCTCTGTTGCTCCTTCCTGTGTGCAAACGCATTACCATCAGAGGTCTTACCATCAGAGATTGGCCATGGATGTGCATCCTGGACCATTTAAATTTCATTCTTTCTGCTTGCGGCTTGAAAATGCATGCTTTCCTGTTGCATTCTGCTATGGTGACAGACAAGAGGGCTGAGTTCCTCAAATGTGTTTTTAGGGAGTTGAACTTTTGTAAAATATGAATTAGTTATTCCAGTCTTGAAATGGCCAGTGTTTATTACATAGGACTGGTTTCCTCTATGTGCAGTTAGAGAACAGTCAGAGTGCCAGCATAATTTAGACTAGGTTTGCTCAACTTTCTAGCCTCCAGATTCTTCAGGCCAATATCAAGTTGCTGGTCCCAGTTAGAGTAGACCTTTTGGTTAGAATTCTGTTGCTTCTTACTGTGCATGGAAGAGAAGTTGTGGCTAATTGATAAAGTGCCAGTCACATGATGGTCATGTGACTTGTCATGCATCCAGTTATGTACTTGGTAACAAGGCCAGTTTCTCATACAGCAGTAAGATTCCAGCTGTTGTCCCAATAGGATTTATGTAATTGTTGACTTACGGTTCATCAGTTGGCCTGCTTGATCTCTTCTGGATGGAACTGTCAATGTGATTTAGACTTGGGTTGCCATTCCCATTTACTGTAATGCTAACTGGTTTGAAAAGAGTTGTAGTGTAAGATTGTCCCATGTTAGGGAAGGTGAGTTGCAGATACTTTTGCACTTGGTCCTGAATTAATCCCATCTCAGCAATTTTATTCCACGAACGATCCTTCTTAGTAACTATAATATACACAATTATTATTATTCCTGTAATTCAAATGAGAAGTTAAAGACCTTGGAAGCTAGCGTTCTATGATGCACCCGGCTTTCCTGTAACTCTCTCATTAACCGCCTACAGTTCTTGGATTTGCAGTGCTTCATGCTAGTTTCCTGTTCTGCTGGTACTATGCATTTCAGCTTTCCAGAAAAGAAAATATTTAAGAAAAAACATTTCTCTTGCACAGTGCAATCAGTAATATTTTAGATAAAGACACTCTTGAGGTCTGGTACAGAGCTAACATTTCCTAATCATGCTTAAAAGATTATTGCCTTTCCTACACTTCCTCTCTTCTCCCATTGCAAATGCCACCTTCCTTGTGTTGTCTGGCTAGCTCAGTGAGCTAGAGCAGTGGGTGCTGGAGCCAGGGGCCTGGGGTTCAATTCCCCACTGTCACTCCCAGGAGAAGCGTGCCAAGCTGCACAGGCCTAGAGTGTCCCCAGAAGAAGGAAATGGGAAACCACTTCCAGGTACTCTGTACCTAGGAAATCCTGGAAAGGGTCACTATAGATTGGAATTGACCTCATGGCACATCATTGTCGTTATTGTTTGGCTTATTAGTCATTTATATTTTTTTTATTCAATTTATACCTCACTCTCATTAATGCCGAGGCACTACTCTTGGCAGTTATGACAAATGTAGTACAAGACACACAAAAAAGATAAAAGCATTAAAAGCATTTTGCAAATAACCCCTAACAACAGATGGTGTGGACCAGTCATATAAAACCGGAGTGGACAAAGGGGGAAAAAATGGGGAGGTGGTCAAGCTAGACTTGGTGTGGAAAGCCTCCCTCAAAAGCTACCTCTTTAGTTGCCTCCTGAATGTCAACAGGGAGGGGGTTAGGCAGAGCTTCTCCAGAACCTGGTTGCATAAAGTTAGAGCCACTGTGAAGAAGGCCTTACACCTTGTAGAAGACTTACGGCCTTCCTTGGGGTGGCTACCCAAAGGAGCCTTGACTGAGATGATCTTCTGGGTCGGGCAGATGACATTAAGGAAAGATGCTTCCAACAAGTAACATGGGCCAAAACTGTGGAAGGCTTTATATGTAAGTATCAAAACCTTGAACCTGATCTGGGATACAATTGGCAACCAGTGGAGTCAAGGAAGAACCGGAGTGATAGGGTCAAATATGCTCACCCCCACCACCCGTCTGGCTGAAGTCTCCCTATCAGACGCAAGGGAAGCAGCCTCGTGTCATGTCATACTAATAAATCTGCACCGTATACTAAGATAGTGTAATTGGTTTACAAAAAACATTTGAAAAGACAGTCATGGCAGGGACCCAGAGGTTGATGTAAAGCTTTGCCATTGTTGGGGAATTTGTGCAGAAGGGACGTGGGCCAGTGACATACTCCTGATTGTCTTGACTATGAGACAGAAGCCGCCTGAGATTCTGGTTCTGAATGGATTTATCTCATCCTATGAAAAGGAGAGGAAGGGGATCACTACACTCACTTCTTCGTCCCAAAGGACCTTGATGTAATCAGAAATCTGTGTGATCTACTCAGTGCTCCCTGCCTGCCCTTTTCGGAAAGTGGTAGGGCTACAAAGCTTTTCTGTCACACCCAGCATTTCCCTCCTGTCTCCCTTCTCTGGTTTTGCTTAACATGCAGCCCGAGGGAGAGTTTCCGGAAGTCTGGAAAGCTTTAGTTGGTGTTATTTTATTAGGGCTTTTGATTCCACCCCGCCAGATTCACCCAAGTGAATGTTTACAATTAAAGTGTGTTTTGGAAAAAAAAAACTTTTAATAAGTAAATAAACACTGTGCCTTTGCCGTTGCTTCCCTCTGCTTCCCAAACCCTAACCCCTCCTCCCTGTTGCTTTGCTTTGTTGGGCCAGGAATTCTGTTGTTTCTTATAAATTATTCCACTCATTTTGTCAGCTTGCTCCCCCCCCCCCCCCCCGTGGGAGGGAGGAAGTCTTTCTCCCAAGGCACAGAATTACAGTACCTTCCAATTTCTCACACTCTTTTAAGAATCTCTGCAGCCAGCTTTTGACTCACCCTCCCAAATTCTTCCCCTTCTTCCTCCCCTGTCACATCCCGCTGTTCTTTGGCTGGCTGTTCCAGGTTTCGCACCCTGTCCAACAGGCCAAGAGGGCACCAGCTAAACCATAGCTTACTGAAACCACCGGCAAAGAAATGTACTTTGACTCGCGCTGAGCATTCCAGACAAACTGCTTTGTAGTTGGTTCTCTAAGCAAACCGGTATGGGTTGTGGCAGGATTCATTTCATGAAGCAGGATGTGAACCTGTGCATTTTCCAGCTTGGGTAAGGTTGATCCAGAGTCATAACAGGTGGGGGTGTAAATGGATCCATTGAAGTTTATAACAGAATGATTTCTTTAAATAAAGAAAATAATAGTTTTGGTGCACCTTGGAAACATTTCAGATTCTTAGGATTCAGTTTCAAATGTTTTTCCAAGTCTCCTTTTGGCTGTCTATTTCGTAATGCTTTCAAATCTGGCTTGAAATATAAAGGTGAATTTTGCTCAGTTTTGCCACTTGGTGCCGCTGTAGCTTAGTTGATGGGTCACAGGAGAGAGAATGAGAGGGAGGGAGGCAGAAGTACAGTAGAAGTCTTAGTAAATCCTGTAATTAACCCTGTGTTTTAGCTAGCCTAATCTTAGTGCTGGAGGTCTGAGCGACACAGTATATAATGGAAAAGGAAGGCGATTTTTGTTCACTTTTCTTTTGTTAAGAACCTCTGTGATCAGGAGACTACAAATTACAGTTCTGATTGATAACCAAACATTAGTTTCTGCTAACCAGCTAAGCCGTCCAATCCTCTCATAAAAGCAGTGTTGTAGCCATTAACTAACATTGTTATTGCATAAATATTTGCATGAATAAATATTGCAAGAGATGAAATTGCCAAACTCGGGATCTGTCAAAGAAAAAAAAATTCTCATGCTTCTGGCAGGGAAAACCATTGAGTGAGACTAGGGAATATGGTGTTGGCTTTGAGGTTAGAAATATTCTGCTGGGATCCATTGTTCCACCTACTGTGGGGAGTGAAAGAATCCTGTCTCTGCAGCTCCACTCATCAGCAGGATCGGTCACCCTTATTAGTGCATATGCACCAACACTGTCGTCTACAGCAGAAGTCAAAGACAAATTCTACGACGATCTAGGAGCTACTATCAAGAAAATCCCCAAGAAAGAGCCGCTGTTGATTCTCGGAGATTTTAACGCTAGAGTTGGTGCTGATCATAATTCTTGGCCCACTTGTCTAGTCTGGTTTGGCATTGAAAATATTAACGAAAACGGCCAGTGCTTTCTAGAGTTTTGCTGTTATTATGGTCTTTGTGTCAGCAACACATTCTTTAATATGAAGCTTCAACCCAGAGTGTCCTGGATACATCCAAGAACGAAGCATTGGCATCAGCTCAATCTGATCCTTACTAGACACTCTAGCGTTCCTAGTAATATGTTCACACGCAGTTATCGGTGCTGATTGTGATACTGATCACTCCCTGGTGTGTAGCAGTGTAAAACTATGAATAAAGAGATTGTGTCATATGAAAAAGGAAGGAAGACCACATATTGACATCAGCAAGATTTGCAATCAGATAAAAGTGGAGGAATTTGCCCAAGCACTTGAGAAAACCCTTCCAGGCTGGGCTGATGCAAATGCACCTGAACGATGGGAACATTTCAAGAACGCTGTTTATAACACCGCCTTGTCCACATTTGGCAAGAAGACCAAGAAGATGGCTGACTGTTTTGAAGCTCATTCGGTTGATGTCAGCCATCGAGGATAAGAGGAGAGCTCTAGCAGCATACAAAGCCTGTCCTAGTGAGTACAACTTGCAGGCTCTTCGAGCTGCTCGTAGCAAAGTCCAAAAGACTGCCAGGGGATGTTCTAACGATTATTGGCTTCAGCTCTGCTCTCAGATACAGATAGCAGCAGACACAGATAACATTGAGGGAATGTATGACGGTATCAAGCAGGCTTTAGGTCCAATACAGAAGAAATCTGCTCCCTTGAAGTCTGCTACAGGCGTGATCATCCAGGACCGAGCACAGCAGATGGACCGCTGGGTGCAGCACTACTCTGAGCTATATTCTAGAACAAGGGTTCCCAAACTATGGCCTGTGGGACACATCCAGCCTGCCTTGCCTTTCTATCCAGCCTGGTGTGCATGCAGGTGGGAGCGTGGGGGGCAGAAATGCAGGCGGGCAGGCGGGAGTGCGTGTGTGCGTCTCTCCCACTGAAAAGTTTATAGACCCCCGCTGGTCTACAGTCTTACTAACATTCCCAAGGAGCGCCAGGCAGGACATGGAGGAGGAGGAGGAGGCAGCGGCAACCCCGTAGCACTCATTTCCCCCTCCTTCCCTGCCAGCTCACCCCGCTCCGCTCCTGAGGCTCCGGGGCTGGCTGGCTGGCTGGCTGGCGTGGCTCCTAGCCTGAGAACCCGGGAAAAGGAGACAGAGCCCCAGCAAAAGCGCCCAACCCAGCCGGGCTTTCTCCACAGGAGAGGCGGAGCGCCCATTAGACTCCGCGTCGTGTGTACGTGGGAACCGCTGTTGGGTGTCAGGAGGAATCCGTGTGTGTGTCCTGACGGGTGGGTAGCTGGGCGCAGACATCCGGGAGGGTGAGCAAGAGGGAAGGAAAGAGGTCTTCCAAGCGTAATCGTGTGGTTTGTGCAATATAAAAGAGAGGAAAAGTCTTGTAGAATTTTGCAGGTTCGGAGATCTGTTCAAGCAGAAACCTTCGTGGATTATAATCTGTTGGGGTTTTTTTTCCAGAGAGAGCAGGAAGGAGGGAGGGTGAGAGAAGCAGGGAGAGGGAGGGAGAACACACTCTGTTAGCGGAGGGTTGCTCACACATGTTCGTATATCTCACAGCTGCTATTTTATATTTAGAACTGCTGCATGGATTGGCTATGCAAACTGATGTCCCACAAAACCAATACAGTACGTTTAGTGCTCTGATTATTTTGAAATAAGGCTCCCTGTTCTGTAAAGTCTGGAAGAAACAATGTTAGTTAGTTTAAAGTAGTAAGAGGAAAGGAAGACCAAATATGAGATGGATTTATTGACTCAATATTTAAAGAAGCCATGATCCTTAGTTAACAAAATGTGTGAATGCTAATAATAGGTTCCTGGGCAATCATTAAATAAAAAGCTTGTAATAAATTGGAAGTGACTTACTCAACTTGAAATGCATAAATATACCCTGGATTTTTTTAAAAAAAGTATGTCCTATTAAAATTACTGAAACATTCCTATCACCTGATGAGCTCAGACTTTCCATCATCTGGGATCCATTTCCATATTAGGTTTAATGCTGGAGTTATATACATGGTTTGGAAGTAAAGTCTTGCTGTGTTCCATGAACTGCTTCTGAATAGATATGCATAGGTTTTAATTGTAAGTATGAAAATCTACATTATATCCTAAGTGTGGAGGAAAGAGTGCAGATCATGGAATATATCTTAAGGAAAAAATGAGAACCTCACATGGGGTGAACCTTGCTCTTGTTTTTAGTGTTGGGCTGTTGAAGAAACTTTTGACAGTATGGGGGTTCTCCTATATTCATTTTTGTGGGGGGGGGGAAAATCAAGCTTCCTGAAGAATTTTGTTAAGCTCTTGAAGCTAGTGTTAGCTTTGTGTTTTTCCATCCATTCTGTTTTAAGATTCTGGCTCTTGTTACGCCTGTGAACGCCTTAATGTTTACCTTGTGCTGAATTTGGACTTAGCCTTTGATCATTTGGAACTCCTTTTCATCTGCTCCTTTTCTTGTTTCTAGTTCCAAGAGAACTGGTGGAACTTCATCTGAAGCTGATGAGGAAGATTGGGAAGTCTGTCACAGCAGACCGATGGGAAAAATACTTGATCAAGGTATGTGGTGAAACTCAAGCCTCAGTTGATGAATATTGCTGGGGCAATCACTGATACAGGGGATGAAATTGGGAGAATTCTGCACCCAGTTTTGCTTACTGCTGGTTTCGGAATGCCTTGGCTTCTTTGTGCATTTCTTCCATGAATCATATCCATCTCTCTGTCCGTCTGTTTATCTGTGCATCCGTCTACACATATAGATATGTTAAGACCATTTCGCAAACAGGTTCTGGAATCCCTATTTGTTTCCACAAGGACTGTCATTCAGTATTCAGGCTCAGAGCTTTCGTCAGGAACTCTTAACATATGCCTACCGTAGTGATTGTTGTGGATAAATTTGTGACACTTTGCTACAGAACCTGTGTTCATGATTCGACTTGCATTCAAATAACAATTTCAAATATACTCTCTAAAAGACAGATTTGAAAGATCTGTGGCACCAGAGTTACCCAAGCGTGTGTCTGAGAGACAATGAATGCTGTGGAGTGGGTTGAAAATGAAGCATTGCAGTCATTACAATAAATGTAAAAGTTTGTGTTTTTTGAAACAGTATGTAGATGTCCACATTTCCATGCAGACATTAGAATGAAATACTGTACTTATATTTCTCAAGAGTATCATAATCCATGTCCTTATAATAAGGATACCTTATTTCACTTACCATTATAAAAATACTTAAATCTTCTCTTGCTTTTTTCATGTCAAGACTTCTAAGCAACATCCTCATGTCTTACATCCAAATCCCTGTGGGCCTACATATCTCTGTCGTTTATTTATTTTTATTTATTTGTCTCATTTTTAAGCCGCCTATCTCCCATTAAAACTCTACAGTACTCTAATTGTCAGTATTGTAGAAGTTGATTCCTTCCTCCTCAAAAGCCTATTGTTTCAATTCCTTCTCCCTTCCTGGATCTTAGGGCAGGAGTTTGTTGGGTGTTCCAGCAGTGATGGGTGGTCCTTCAATATTGAAAATGAATGTTTTGCCTTGTAGATGTGTCAAGAATTCAACAGCACCTGGGCATGGGAAATGGAGAAAAAAGGGTACCGTGAAATGAGCACTGAATGCAAGCTGGGAATACTGAAGGTACGGCTTTCCTCTTTGACTTATTTTGTATTTTTCTGTGGGCTCAGGTCCTCTCCCGTCTCACCATTTGCTAATTCCTGGCTCCATCTCTGAGTTACATTAAGAGTGTATTAAATACAGTGGTACCTGACTTAAGAACGTCCCTAGTTGCGAACATTTTGACTTACGAACGGGTCCGTTTGCAAAAATTGGCATCGACTTGCGAACAGAGCCTCGTCCTGCGAACGAAAAAAGACAGGGGAAAAGGGCTGGAAATTTGAATTTCCCGTCCTTTTCCCCTGCCTTTTTGCCTCTGGAGGTCTCAAAGGGCTTCCTCCAATGTCTGGGAGAAAGTCCTTTAAGACCTCCGGAGGCAAAAAGGCAGGGGAAAAGGACGGGAAATTCGAATTTCCAGCCCTTTCCCCCTGCCTTTTTGCCTCTTTTCTTCCTTCGGAACGCATTGATCAGTTTTCAATGCATTCCTATGGGAAATGGTGCTTCTACTTAGGAACCTTTTGACTTAAGAATGCAGTCCCAATATGGATTAAGTTCTTAAGTCGAGGTACCACTGTATCTATGACTTTCAAAGCGAGCATGCTATCCAAACGTAGTTAGTGCTAACTGGCAACCATAGTTGGAACAGGCTTGCCAACCATAGTTTGGAGGTTACCACTGATTATATTTCAATGGATAGTATGTGCTGAGCCTTTGTATACTACAGACTCCTTAAATTTTATGGAAAACTCAGAAAATATTGTGATTAGAGTCTAAATCATTAATCTTGCATTTACTGTGATTAGGAGCAGAGAAGTATCTCTAGTGTTTTCTCTGAACAGACTGTTTACAAATCTATAAAGCAGATTTTGTGTTCTAATAATATGGACTGTAGGATGTTCCTTCTGACCCCGTTAATTTACTTTGCAGTTACTTTAAGTTCAATGCTTTTCAGTGTGGGAAAAAAAATCACCAAAAATTAACGAAGACTCAGAACAAAGCCAAATTAAGTTTGCATAGGTTTCACAAGGTGGACTATCGGTTCCAAGCATTTAAAACAGGTTTCAAACATTTTAAGACACTTTTAAATGAGCAAAAACGGACAACAGAAAGCCATTGAAAATCATTGAGTCGGCTTCAATGATTTTCAGTGGGGGAAACATTGTATCGCTTAGCGATGTTTCCTATGGGGATTTTCGCTTAAGGACGGTAATCCGTTCTCATTGGAATGGATTAACTGGTTTTCAATGCATTCCTTAAAGGATGATGCTGTTAAGGTGCTACATTCAATATGCCAACAAGTTTGGAAAACTCAACAGTGGCCAGAGGACTGGAAAAGATCAGTCTACATCCCAGTACCAAAGAAGGGCAGTGCCAAAGAATGCTCCAACTACCGGACAATTGCACTCATCTCACACGCCAGCAAGGTTCTGCTCAAAATCATACAAGGTAGGCTTCAGCAGTATGTGGACCGAGAACTCCCAGAAGTACAAGCGGGATTCTGAAGGGGCAGAAGAACTCGAGACCAAATTGCCAACATGAGCTGGATTATGGAGAAAGCCAGAGAGTTCCAGAAAAACATCTACTTCTGCTTCATTGACTATGCAAAAGCCTTTGACTGTGTGGACCACAGCAAACTATGGCAAGTCCTAAAAAGAAATGGGCGTGCCTGAC
Organism: Pogona vitticeps; assembly: GCF_051106095.1. NCBI lineage: Eukaryota > Metazoa > Chordata > Lepidosauria > Squamata > Agamidae > Pogona > Pogona vitticeps. Next base: position 260,216,744 of record NC_135785.1, read on the forward strand.
CACCTTATACATCTCCTGAGAAACCTATATGTGGGACAGGAAGCAATGGTTAGAACTGGATATGGAACAACTGAGTGGTTCAAAATTGGGAAAGGAGTACGACAAGGCTGTATATTGTCACCCTGCTTATTTAACTTATATGCAGAATACATCATGCGGAAGGCTGGACTGGAGGAATCCCAAACTGGAATTAAGATTGCAGGAAGAAATATCAACAACCTCCGATATGCAGATGATACCACTCTGATGGCGGAAAGTGAGGAGGAACTAAAGAACCTTGTAATGAGGGTGAAAGACAAGAGTGCAAAAAACAGTCTGAAACTCAACATCAAAAAAACTAAGATCATGGCCACTGGTCCCCTCACCTCCTGGGAAATAGAAGGGGAAGATATGGAGGCAGTGACTGATTTTACTTTCTTGGGCTCCATGATCACTGCAGATGGAGACAGCAGCCCCGAAATTAAAAGACGCCTTCTTCTTGGGAGGAAAGCAATGACAAACCTTGACAGCATCTTAAAAAGCAGAGACATCACCTTGCCAACAAAAGTCCGAATAGTCAAAGCTATGGTTTTTCCTGTAGTGTTGTATGGAAGTGAGAGCTGGACCATAAAGAAAGCAGACCGCCGAAGAATTGATGCCTTTGAATTGTGGTGCTGGAGGAGACTCTTGAGAGTTCCCTGGACTGCAAAGAGAACAAACCTATCAATTCTAAAGGAAATCAACCCCGAGTGCTCATTGGAAGGACAGATCCTGAAGCTGAGGCTCCAGTACTTTGGCCATCTCATGAGAAGAGAAGACTCCTTGGAAAAGACTTTGATGTTGGGAAAATGTGAAGGCAAGAAGAGAAGGGGACGACCGAGGATGAGATGGTTGGACAGTGTCATCGAAGCAACCAACATGAATTTGACACAACTCCGGGAGGCGGTGGAAGATAGGAGGGCCTGGCATGCTCTGGTCCATGGGGTCACGAAGAGTCGGACACGACTAAACGACTGAACAAACAAACAAACTATGGGAAATGGTGTTACGCTTAACGATGTTTTCCTATAGCGATGGGTTTTTTGGAACCAATTAACATCGTTAAGCGAGGCACCACTGTACAGTGGAACCTCAATTTATGAACGTCCCTACCTACAAATGATTTGACTTAGGAATGGCTCCGTTTGCAAAAATCTACATCAACTTGCGAACGGAGCCTCAACCTACGAATGAAAAAAGGCAGGGGAAAAGGGTGGGAAATTCAAATTTCCCTTGCCTTTTTTTGTTCCATTCCTTTGGTGGCAAAGAGGCTGCTGTTTCGCCCCAATGATTAGGAAAAGGGACCCCCAGGAGGTCTATGATGGCAGCGGGGAAACCTTGAGAGCTTCCCCACTGCCATCCGAGACCTCCTGGTGGGTGGTTCAATCGCGGCAGTGGGGGACTCCCGGGAGGTCTACGATGGCAGTGGGGAAGCTCCCAGGGCTTCCCCGCTGCCATTGGAAACCTCCGGGGGCCCCACCACCACCGCGATCAGCACCCGGTAGGCCCGGTCTACTCCCCGGGAAAGCCTGAAGGTGCCGATTGCGGTGGCGGGGGACCCCCGGGAGGTCTCGCGATCGGAGGCAGCGGTTACCCAGCGCCGGGAAGCTTGAGCTGGCTGGGCGCTTGGCCGCCCGCCCCGGCCATGGCGGAGGCAGCGGAGCACCAAGAGGCTTTGGACTGGTAAGTCCTTTTGTAAAAAAACTGTTCTGGGTGGGTTTTGGAGGGTGGGTTTGGACTGGGGGGTTATGTTTGTGTGGTGTGTTTTTGGATTTTGTTTGCAGTCCCAGCGTGGGGCTTGCTCTGTTTATTTTTATTTTTATGTTGGTTTTTTGTTCTTTTTTTTGAAACGCTGGAACAGATTAATCCCGTTCCCTTGCATTTCAATGGGAAATGGCACTTTGACTTGCAAACATTTCAATTTAAGAATGTAGTCCCAATATGGATTATATTTGTAAGTCAAGGTACTGCTGTATGGACTTGTGTAGTTTGTTGAGATATATGAAGCTGCCTTATAAAGAGATAACACAGCTGGCCCCTGTAGCTGGATATTGCCACCTCTGTCCAGCACACCTCTCTGGAATTCCCAGGATCTTGGGAACAGGTTTTTCTTAGATCTTTGTAGTTTCTAGGGATTATTTAAAGAAGAGATGCTGGGGATTGAACCTGGGGCTTTTTTTCTGTGAAGCAGCTGCTTCACCGCTAAACTCTGGTCCCTTCCTGCCAATGTACTGAGTAACCCCTTTCAGTGACTATTTTTTATAAATGTAGACTCTCTGACAGATGAAATGAACCCTGCATGAATGCTGCTTTGATTCTTTCAACAGTACCTTGATCTAACTTTGCTCCTCTCTTTTTTCTTTTTTTTAAGTACCTTTGCGAATGCCAGTTCGACGACAATCTAAAATTTAAGAACATCATTAATGAGGAAGATGCCGATGCAATGCGCCTCCAGCCGCTGGGCAGAGATAAAGATGGCCTGACCTACTGGTACCAGTTGGACCAAGAACATAATGTTCGGATGTATGTGGAAGAGCAGGATGATCAGGATGGGTCTTCGTGGAAGTGCATTGTCAGGTAGGTGTGATGTCAAGACAGAAGATTGCAGACTTCCTGGCCAGTCCTTTTTCCCCCCATCCTTTGACATGGCCACTCAAGAAGAATACGAGCGAGTCGTTTTGAAGCAGGAGGTGGTTCTGTTATCCTATATAGTGGTGCCTCGCTAGACGATGATAATCCGTTTCACTGAAATCGCTGTTTAGCAAAATCATTGTCTAGCGAAAAGCATTTCCCCATTGGAATGCATTGAAACCTGTTTAATGCGTTCCAATGGGGAAGAATCGTTGTTGTCTAGTGAATATCGGCCATAGGAAAGCCGCATTGAGAACCGCCGATCAGCTGTTTAAATCACTGTCTTGCGAAGCTTAGGTCCCGAAACACCTGTTTTTTTGAGCACGGAGGGAGCTGTCAAAATCGTCGTCTAGCGAAAATCAGTTTGTGAAACAGGGACCAAACATTGTCCAGCGAAATTCCCCCATAGGAATCACTGTTTTGCTAATCGCTATAGTGATCACAAAAAGTCAATGTCTAGCGAAAAAACTATCATGCGGGGTAACTGTGTAGCGAGGCACCACTGTATATTGGCTCATTGAGAGGTTTGATGTCTTTCTTGTTTTTCATCCAGAAGCCGAAACGAGCTGGCTGAAACCCTTGAACTCCTGAAAGCACAAATTGATCCTGCATTACTCAAAAAACAGCAACAGGATGGTTCGTCGCAGGAAAGCCCCAGCACTGGAGATGATGTTGCCAAAAACGAGGAAATGGCAGTGACCCAAGGTGGTCCCTCCTGTTCTCATTTTGCAGCCTGCCCTGGCATTCTCCTTCCGCTTATTTGCTCTCCTGGGAATTGTGCACAGTAGGAATATAGATGGAGGATGAAGTATGGGGCTAACTGTCCTTGAAATAATAAATAAATAAGAAACAATTCTTTTTCCATCCAACCCCCCCCCACACACACACACCCCACCCCACCCCACACACATCCTTTAGGATTTTGGTTTCAAGAACTTTGTTTCCCTAACTGTTTGCGAGATATAAAATGATCTGGAAATGTAGCAAAACAAAGCCAAGCCTAGGTAAAGGAAATGATTGCTATATTTATTTTTGAAGCTTGAAGGAGAGGTCCAAAATTATCCAAAATGCATCCAATAGTGGCCATGCTTGTAAAAGGAGCAAAAGGCTGGGATTCCTTGTTTTGAGCAACATACTAAATAAACACTCCCTACCTGATTTGTTTAATAGTCATATCAGCAGAGAAGGGCAGAATAGGCGTGAACAGGCCATGTACACTAGCATGGAGTCCCCCCCCCCAATAAGCCAGGATTCTTTAGAATCGTGGTTTATCGTTCCATGAGAATGCAGTCAGTATCTTTTCCTTGGTGAACGGTGCTGGCAGGGTAAGCAAGCTGCTGGCTCGTCTTAAGTGGTTTCTGGAGGAAGCAAGAATCCCTGCAGTGCTTCTTGCTTCCCTGTGGATTGGGGATTTTTGTTCACTGCTTGGTGCTCTAGCTAAGCTAATACGTAGCATTTATGTGATTAGCATTTTAAAAGTTGTTTGGCATTAGGAAAACAAGAAAAAAATATTTAGCTTTCATTTGATGTAACTCTGCTGGGTTTTTGTTTCGTTTGTTTTAGAAAAAACAGAAAGTGAATTAAAGGTGAAGGAAGAAAAGGAGGAGATTAAAGAGGAACCGTCGAAGCGATTGGAAAACCTTCCTTCTCTTACAATCCCGGAGGAGGAAAACAGGATAAAATTAGAACGAGTGGAAGAGAGAGAAATCATAAAACTGCCTGTTATAGTGAAATTAGAAAAAAGTTTGGAAAACAATGGGGAAGCGCAGATTACCAAAGAAGAAAATGACTCTTTTAAGGAAAACGTGAAGCCCGTTAAAGCGGATGTGAAGGAGAATAAGCTAGAGCCAAAAGACTTGAAAGATGTAAATAGCAACGCAGAGAAAACTGTTCATGAGCCCGAGAGGATAGATTTCTGTGTCAGTGTCAAAACTCCCCAGGAAGTGGTGGACAGAACAGCAGAAGAGAGTGAAAAACTGAAAAATGATCAACAGGCAAAAATTCCACTGAAAAAACGGGAGATCAAGTTGACGGATGATTACGACAGTCCGCTCAAAGGACCCCTACGGAAGTGTGTTACCCCAACCAAGGATGTTTTGAAGGAAGAAGGGAAACCAGAGGAGGAGACATTTAAGAGAGTTCCTACAATTACTGATGGGAAATTCCTTGTTAACGGGGAGCTTGGTAGTGAGAAAATAATTCCAAATAACAAGTTAGAACATTCCCCCAGTCCCAAGGAAGACACCGCCAGCCTTCCTAGAGAGAAAAATGGAGTGAGTGGGCAGAAAACATCAGAGACTGTTAGCACAATCATAAGGTCCAGTGATGTTGAGAAACACATTTTGCATGCAGGGAAGGAGGTGGCTGGTGTGATCGCCGAGGTTCCTCATCCGAAATTGCCTTTAAAAGGAGACATTGATTCTAAACAAAAGGGGAACTTGCTTGAGAAAGAGCATTTGGAGGGGACTGTGCAGACAGTGTCAAAAACAGAAGGTTGTCTCAAAAAACCCGAAGAATCCAGTAGAACTAATGACAGCCTGCCAACTTCCAAGGAGGATAAACCCTTTAAGGAATCTTCCCCAAAGGGACTGCTAACTCCAACAGACGAGGAAGGCTTGGAAAATAAAAATCAGCAAATAGAGAAGCTGGGTGTGCCAAGAGCAGAGGCAACTCCATCCCCTGCTCCTGTCGTCCCCTCTGAGGAACCTTTGACTGCAAAAGCAGAGTCCGACCCTCAAAGCACACTCCCCGACAAAATCAAAAGGCAGGAGGAACGGGTCTCTGATACTCTGAAGGATGCTGAAGCTGAAGAGAAAGAGACACCCAAAGCAGGCAGCCTCCAAAATTCTGTCGAGGAAACCGCAGAGACTAAGAAAGAGCCTGTGAAAAGCAAGTGTAAATACAAGTTGGTTCCTGAAGAGGAAAGCTCTCTAACAGAGAATCGGGAAATCACCTCCGAAAGGCAGAAAGAGGGGATCAAGCTGACAATCAGAATATCTAGTAGAAAGAAAACGGAGCCCTCTCCAAAGCCCCCGAATGGAGCAGGTGCGAAGGAGGAAGAGGCGGCCAACGTTGGTCGGGTTCTAAGGCGGTCGCCCCGGATATCTAAGCCTACTCCTAAGGTCGTCGAGACCCGGGATCAGAAGCCTGAGAAAAAACGCGAAGAGGAGGAGAAGCCAGCAGCAGCCCAAAAGCCGGAGAAAAAAGAGGACTCAAAGAAGCAAGACAGGGAGATGAATTCTAAGTCAAGCAAGGTAAACTACTCAGATATGAGTTGTTTTGCACTGACTGTGCTTTGTCAAGACAGTTCACCTTTCACGTACCCCTTACATATTACATCATTCTCTATATATTGTATTACTTTTATAAAATTGCTCAGTTTGCAGGGCTTACTATGTACCCAGTATTTATTTATGTTTACAGAATTCTGCCTAAACTTCTTGAGTCCATTTTCTCCAACTTGGTGTCCTTCAGATATTTTGGACTATAGCTCCCATCATTCCAGGTTATTGGCCATGCAGACTGAGGCTCATGGGGCTTCGATCCAGAACATCTTGAAGGTGCAAGATTAGGGAAGCGGCACTGAGTTGTTGTGGAGCTATAGCCAAAACTCTTGGCAGATGAAGAAAGCTTAAAGCAAGCAAGGGTATACAGCTGCAGACATTTGATGATAAATTGATTCACTGGATCCCTAACAGTGTAGCTTTTTTGCATGTTTACTTGGGAGTCATTTCCAAACACTTTTTAAAGGCATGATCTTATGCGTGTTTACTCTCCTCTCTTTTTCCTCTCCATAAATACAGTAATGCAAATCCCCTGGCTTTTCTGCCCGGCTTGCTGGCGCAATCTAATTGTGTGTAGAGCAGGTAAAGAACATGGCAGGCTTGGTATATTAGAAGGAATTAAGCTTTATCTTATATAAGGAATGAGCATATCACACTCTGGCGATCATATTATTGTCAGAATGTAAACACAGTACTCCTTCCCCAGGCATTGCTTAAGAAAATGTTGAAAACTATACAAGCATCTTGGGCGTTTCAGTTACAGCAGTAAGAAAATACGATTACATTCCCAAATAGAGCTAACTTACAGTTCAGGTTACTGGGGATGGGGACTGGAGTCATAGGATTTGCTGTCAGGTTGGACTTAAGTCTCACTGGTGACTCAGCTCGGGTTCCCCCCCCCCAAATAACTCGAACTTGTCTTGCGACTGAAAACTCACCCACCTTTACCTTTTTTTTCCCCCTGGGGAAAATCTTGTTCTTAAGAGGGACTCAGACTTGGAGCTTGGCACTCAGGACGTGGTACCAAAGACATGGGACTCAGACCCAAAAACTTGCCTACATTCCTGCAAGTTACTTATTCCCATCTGTCTTTTCCTGATTCTTCATAGACTGCCGCCATAGCTCTGGTGGCGGACCCACCTGTCCACCAGTCCTCTCCACTACACTGCCAGAGCAGAAGACGTAAACATCTCCGCCTACTTAAAGTTCTCTGAATTGAGCTTGATCAACCAGTACATTTTAGTTCTTGGCAGCAACAGCAGCATGACAGATGTGGCTTCTATGTTTCACAGTGTAAACCCCCTTCCTGGCAAAAAGCCCACTTATAAGTTGAAATTCTGGTGAATAGTAGGATTGTGGTGCAGAAGAAATGGGATCTCTGTCCACCATGGTTACAAACCCAGTATTCCATAATGTTTGCGAAACACTAAGCTCATATGGGCGTAATAGCTATGGCTTAGCTTTGTGGGAATGAGCTGTAGTAAGCCTCGCAGTCTCCTGTGTCACCCACAGGTCCACAATTAGTTCTGGAGGCTTCCAGGAGCAACGATTCATAATGTTTTGTTGGACAATGAGGGAGCTGGAGGGAGGTGGCTAGAGAAATGGCTTGGAGGTTGCATGGGGTTGCAGGACTGCACTTTGCCCACCATGAACGCTAAACTACGGTTTTAGCATTGTGTCCAGATGTAGCTGTTGTCACATCTAGCGAACGTGGCAGAAACCTTCTGATAAATGGAAAAATCGGGACATAGAAGTGATTTGTTTGAAACCGTCCCAGGGGCCGTCAACTCCCGATCTGTGGCCTGGTGCTGGTCCGTGGGTTTGCCGGAACTGGGCCATGGATATGGATCTCCGCGCCCCCCTGCTCGCCCACATGGTGGCCGTGTTGCATCCACAGTGGTTGTCGTGCTTGCACGGGGGGCATGTCACGCCTGCAGGGGCGTGTCACGTTCACACAACACCTCCCCACAAGTGCAACATGCCACTGCATGAGCGCGGAGTTGCCACCCCGCGCATGGAGTTCGCTCCCCCCAACCGGTCTGCGGCCTCAAAAGGTTGGAGACCGCTGCTTTATGCTGTAGATTTACTGAAACCATTTTCAGATATTGCAGTAGTGAGGTTTTCCTTGTCACTGGATTTCTAGGCTTCACAACGAAGTAAAGTTCGGTGGGCTGGAACTCGAACTCGTGGCAGGTGGAAATATTCAAGCAACGAGGAAAGTGAGGCTTCAGAGAATGAAGAAGGCTCTGAGGAGGAGGAGGAAGAGGAGGAGGAGGAAGAGGAGGAGGAGGAGGAAGAACCTGCACCTGCTGATGATGATGAGCCGTGCAAGAAGTGTGGCTTGCCTAATCATCCAGAGCTAGTAGGTGTTTGTCCTTCAGAACAGTAAAAGTAGAGAAGTCCGTGTTAAGGGCTCTCCAGAGAAACAGTTCAATTCAGACATCACTGGAACTAAAACTGGAGGAAGCTTAACGGTGGTTTGGCGTGATGTCTAAATTGACAAAGCATGATTTTTGACCAGCCGGCAAGCCAAAGTAAGAAGCCATGGTTTGAACTGGGTATGTTTAGTGTTACATCTACTAGTTGCTATTAGGGTTGTCACTCTGTTTCATGAAGACGGGATGAGAGTACAAAGCCAATTGGTGAAGAAATGAGAAATAAATGCAAACAAGCTGTTCTAAACCATGGTTTTGCTGTTTAGAAGTTCAACCCAAAAGGTATAATAATGATTATTGGAAACTGTGGGTTGATTTCTTAATTGGGCGGATGTTGCTGTTACCACTCTTCTTTGTGGAAATATATATACAGTGTTGCCCCACATAGCGATGTTAATCTGTTCCAGGATTAACGTTGCTATCCGGATTCTTTGCTATGCGGGGGGGGACCCATAGGAACACATAAAACTCTGTTTAATGCGTTCCTATTGGGGAAAGACTCACCGGTAAGCAAAGAATCCCCCATCCGGCCGCCATTTTCGCCGCCTCGGTAAGCGAGGAATCAGCATGAAAACGCTGCGGGCGGCCATTTTCCCCAGCTGGGTGGTGCAGGCTTCGGAGGGACCGCGGGGGAAACCCTTCCCCACAGTCGCTCCGGAGCCTTCTCCCCCAGCTGGGCGGCGCAGGCTTCGGAGGGACCGTGACGGAAACCCTCCCCCGCGGTCGCTCCGGAGCCGCCTCACCCAGCTGGGCGGAGCAGGCTTCGGAGGGACCGTGGCAGAAACCCTCCCCTGCAGTCGCTCTGAAGCCTTTTCCCCCAGCTGGGTGGTGCAGGCTTCGGAGGGACTGCGGGGGAAACCCTTCCCCACAGTCGCTCCGGAGCCTTCTCCCCCAGCTGGGCGGCGCAGGCTTCCGAGGGACCGTGGCAGAAACCCTCCCCTGCAGTCGCTCTGAAGCCTTTTCCCCCAGCCGGGCAGTGCTGGCTTCGGAGGGACCGCGGGGGAGGGTTCCCCCGCGGTCCTTCCGAAGCGCCCGCCGGTCAGCTGGGGAGAAATGGGGCCTATGGGGAAAAATTGCAAAGTGATTTCTTTCCCATAGGAAACATTGCAATGCGATCGCTTTTGCGATCGCAAAATCCATATCGCTATGCGGATTCGTCGCTAAACGGGGCGCTCGTTATGCAAGGCACCACTGTATCTGATTTCTCTAGTAAGTGTGCAAAAACTTGACCTCACAGGTACTACACTGGATTAATCCAGAGTCATGCCTTTAAGTTTTACAGTCTCCCATGTGTTCTGACCTTGCAAGGCAGTGGAACTAGCTTGTGATAATATAGAGCCTCAGGTGTACCGGCAGGAAGGGAAATGATTGCAAAGAAAGGTACTCTAAAATGTACTTCAGGATTATTTTAGTAAGCAGACTTCGCTGCAGCATGGTGATACATTTATTTATTTATTTATTTATTTATTTATTTATTTATGCTCCACCCATTTAGACTACGTTTTACTCTGGGCAGCTTACAGTAAAATAGCATAAAACCATTAAAAGGAACAATTTAAACAGCAATATTGGTAACATTCAAGATGGAAAGATAGAAATCAGTATAGACAGTAGAAAGAAAAATAAAAATCAGGAAATGACATGGGGAAAGGCTTGCCTAAAGAGTCAGGTCTTCAGTTGGCTCTTAAAAAGACCCAGCAAGGGAGCCAGGCAGATCTCTGATGGGAGTCTGTTCCAAAGTCGAGGGGCCACTGCCGAGAAGGCCTGGTTTCTTGTTCTTTCCGGGCCTCCCTCGGCGTTAGGCCCCTCAGTCGTCTTTCCTGGCTATATCAAGTGATTTGAGTAGATCTAGGTGGGAGAAGGCATTCCGCTAGATAACAAGGTCCTAAACCGTTTACGTGTCGTAATTACATCCCATTTGGATTTAACGTATTCCAGGTAGAGCTACCTTTGAAAGGCGTTCAGAAACTTCAGTGAGTCCAAAAGGTTGTTGCTAGATTGTTAATGGGGATAGCTGTGTAGAACGCATGACACCCCGGTTGCAACAGCTCCACTGGGTGCTGGTCCTTTTCTGCTTTTGACCAGTAATGCCCTAAACGACTTGGATCCAAATGGTCTGAAAAACTTGATCTTCTCGTATAATCCTGGCTGGTCATTAAGATCATAAGGGGAGACCTTTCTCTTAAACCCATCACCCTTACAAGTGTGCTTGGAGAGGACATGAGAGAGAGCAGATGTGCCTTTAATAGTATTGTAAACTTTTTTTGGTACTAGTTTCAACAGATTGTTGGCTGAATTGCTTTTCAATACAATCAGTCCTCAACTTACAAACTTAATCTGTTCTGGAACAGCGTTTCTAAGTTGAAAAGTTCGTAAGTTGATTTCCCATAGGAATGCCTTGAAACTCCGTTAATCCGTTCCAGCCAAATAAAGAAAAATACAAAAAATAAAATAAAAAGCACCAAACACTGCAAGCCCCTGGGCCTGCAAAAAACAACCCCACCAGCCCAATCCCACCCTGCAAAAGAAAAAGTCGCGTGAGTGTTGCCAGGGTGCGTGAGTGTTGTCCGTTCTTCCGAGCGTGGGGGAGGGGAGGCTGGATCGCCTTTCTGTCCCGCTCCACGGCTTCTCCCGAAGGGCTGCTCCCGATGGCTTTTGCGGCAGCAGAGAAGCCGGGGGGGGGGGAGGGAAGGCAGTAGCCATCAGGAGCAGCCCTTCAGGAGAAGCCGCGGGGTGGGAGAGAAATGAGATCGACACCTTCGGAGCTCTTAAAGGGCTTCCTCCGATGTCAGGCGGAAAGCCCTTTGAAAGCTCCGATGGCAAAAAGGCAGGGAGAAAGGGCAGGAAATTTGAATTTCCCGCCCTTTCTCCCTGCCTTTTTGCCTTTGGGGCTTTCAGAGGGCTTCCTCCAATTTTAGGGGAAAGCCCTATGAGAGCTTGGAAGCCGCCGATTGCGGCGGCGGGGACCCCCAGGGAGGTCTCCCGGGGCTTGCCCGCCACCATGCAAAAAATCAAAAACAAACCAATCAACAAAAAAAAACACATTGGAGCAAGTCCCATGCTGGGACTGCAAAACAAAACAAAACAAAACAACAACAACAACAAAACCACAGAAACATAAAACCCCCAGCTCAAACCAAAACCCACCCAGATCAACTTTTTAAAAAGGACAAAGCAGAACCTTACCTCCACTTCCGCATCTTGTGCTTTCTGCGGTGGTTACTCATGAGTAGACTCTCTTTCCGTGGCGCTTACTCATGGGTAGACCCACGCCAGGGCTGGGAAGGGAGTGCACTGGCTTCCTCCTCCTGCTCGACAGAAGCAAAAAAGTTCCCTGACCCCCTGCTCTAACCGTTGGGGTGAAAGAGCTATAAAGTAGCAGCCTCCTTGCCACCAACAGTTTGAATTTCCTGCCCATTTTCCCTGCCTTTTTTGTTTGTAGGTTGAAGCTCCGTTCGCAAGTAGAACCAGATTTTTGCAGGCAGAGCTGTTCGTAACTCAAAATGTTCATAACTAGGGACGTTTGTAAGTTGAGGTTTGACTGTATTTAATAATTTAATTCATTTTATAGGTGTTAATATTGTCAGTTATAAGCCTCCCTGGACCTTTTGATGGAGAAAGATGGGGTGTAAATAACATGAATGGATGAATGAATGAATGAATGAATGAATGAATGAATGAATGAATGAATGAATGAATGAATGATCGGTATTTTTGACTAAAACAAATTCCTTCAAGCTAGAATTCATTTATTATATATATATTTTTTAAAATTCGTTTGATGTTATAGATTCCCAGGTGATTTATAGTACTCAAACTACAATGTAATAAAAATGATAAACATAAAACAAAGAGCAGCAAAGCCATACAAGCATGGTTAAAGCAATACAGTAACAGCAATTTAGAATGCCTGGGTTAATAAATGTTTCTTGACTTGGTGTGCAAAAGATGGTGATGTTAATGCTAAACAAACATCCTTAGGAACAGGGTATTCCAGAATCACCACAGGAAACCTCATTCTACAGTTAGCTGTGCTGGAGGAGTTAGAACAGGTTTTGACCTCCTCTGTACTCATAGTATTTCAGTGTTGGGAGGCATGATCACATGATTCTTGTTCTAGCCTTGTTGATTTCCATGTAAGAGTAAAGCATGTGCTTAGTTGTCTCCCGCCCTCTGTGGGTCTTGAAAGAGTTTTTAATGACTGAATGGTAAATTTTGGATTTCTACCCAAAATGCCTGTGAAAGTAGGATGTGTGTCAATGTGTTGACGAGGCATGGTGACATCTTGATGCATTTCCACAGATTCTCTTGTGTGACTCCTGTGACAGTGGATACCACACAGCATGTCTCCGGCCCCCTCTGATGATCATTCCTGATGGAGAATGGTTTTGCCCACCTTGCCAGCACGTAAGCCTTGCCTTCTGTCCCTGTGTTATTTTCCATCTCCACCCCAACCCCATTGAAACCTGGCAGGGTGATGGGGTTAGGAACAGGATGCCTTCTTTGACCTCTTCTGCGTTCCTTTTGGAAATAGTCGTTGACTTGTACTTGGGCTTTAAACACTGTCAGCAGCCAGAACTGTAAAATGCAGTGGCTTTGGTGTATCTGCAGCAAATCTGTCTAAATATCTCAAAATATATAAATGTTTGTATAGATCTGAGCAATCATAAGAGAACAGCATTTAAGCTGCCAGAACTAAATTGCATCCTAGAAAGATACCCGTCTTGCAGGTACACATAACTTTGTTTTCTACAACGCGTACTGTCAAGCAATAAGATAGCATCTAAGAATAAGGTTCACAGTTTTTGAAACAAACCATCCATTATTGGTTCCCAGCATCTGGTAATCTGTGGTATATGTGTTGGTTATGCGGTTTAAAAGTGGCCTTCAAGAAATCCAGGTTCTATGTAGAGAAAATGTGTCGTTTCTGTGTCCTATTACGTAAATTGAGCAAATTTGCATAATCGAGTTCATTCATTTTTGCCATGCTGTATCATTCTGGTTTTGTTAGTAAAGGGAAGGGCAAGGACATGAAGCCCTGCCCGCCCCCAGCTGTCAAAAAAGTCTCCTCAGTGAGTTCTTGATGGATACGAGGGGGTGCTGACAAGTACTGAGCCTTTCCCAGAAAAAATTGAGCTAGGAAGCTATGAATTTCAGGGTGCATTGGCCAATTTTTCTGTATTCAATGGTGAAAAAATCAACTACCTATGATTTTAACTTATCTTTCATGTTCAGGTCCAAAGTGAACATCTCCAGAAAAGTTCAGTGTGGAAGACCATAGGACCATAATCAAGTTCCTGTTTCTCCAAGGGAAAGGTGCAAAGCAGATCCATGATGAAATGTCACAAACTATGGGTGTCGGCGGCCCTTCATATGCAACAGTTAAATGTTGGGTTGTCAATCTTAAAACTGGCCATTTCGGTGTTGAAAGTGAGAAACCCAGTGGAAGGCCTGTTTCTGTCTCTGAGCCTGCAAATGTGAAAGCCATCCATGACATGATCATGGAGGACTGCCAAATATCAGCCAAAAGTATTGCTATATATCTGAGAATATCACATGAGAGAGCTAGTGCCATTATCCACAACGACTTGGAAATGAGAAAGCTGGCAGCAAAGTGGATCCCCAAACCTTTGACAACCGAACAAAAGAGGAAATGGGTGGAGTCATCGGTGGTTGTTTTGGAACATTTTGCAAGAAATGAGTCAGATTTCCTGGGCAAGTGGTAACTGGTGATGAGACATGGATCTACTGTTATGATCCTGAGACAAAAGAAACAGTGTAAGGAATGGAGGCACAGTGGTTCCCCCAGGCCAGAGAAGTTCTGAGTGCAAAGGTCGGTGGAGAAGCAAATGGCAACAGTTTTTTGGGATAAGAAGGGAGTTCTGCTGGTGGACAACCTCCAACAGGGTTCAACCATCAATGCAAAATATACTGTGCTTTATTGATGAAGTTGAGGCAAAGCATCAAGGAAAAACATCGAGGAAAGCTCTCTAAAGGTGTCATCCTGTTGCATGACAACACATCGTCATACACTGCAGGTGAAACAGTGGCAAAACTGACATCCTTAGGCTTTCAAGTGATGCCCCATCCACCCTATTCTCCCGACCTGGCTCCTTCTGGCTGTTATCTGTTCCCCAAACTCAGAAAACATCTAAAGGGACAACGATTTGGGAGCACTTTGGAGGCAACTAATGTTGCAAATGAGTGGTTACACCAGCAGTCGGAAGAATTTTATTCACAGGGACTTAAGAAGCTGCAGGACAGATGTTGCAAGTGCATTGACTTCCTGGGGGAATATGTAGAATAGTGTGGCAATTACAGCGTCCTAGCTCAATTTTTTTCTGGGAAAGGCTCAATACTTATCAGAATCTCCTCGTATTACTGGGCAGAGTTCAACTCAAAGTTCTGCTGTTTCTGTTTCTCCCTATTTCTTCTCTTCATCATATTTTAAATCTAAGATGTACCTTCACTCATCAAAAAACAAAAAAAGTCCCAGCTGCTTGTTAGAATCGTAGAGTTGGCAACCTGTCCTTTGCTAAGAAACTTCCAACCAGGAGGAACCACCACCTCCTGAGTTTCTGCCGCAGACCTCTTGTGCTGCCAGAATTAGTTCTCCTTCTCGAGCCTCTTCACAAGATGTTCCATTTCCTTTAGAATGAACGCCCCTTGGCGTTTTCTCTCCCTTCTTCAGCTTCAAAAGGGACTTTCCAGGTAGCTCATTTAACAGATACTATAGATAGGGATCCCATAAGCATTTTTAACGCAGAACTTGCTGTTATTCATTCTTGTGGCTCACTAAGCTAATGATTTCATGAATGTTTTGCTATACATATAAAAGAACGTTACTTCACATGATATAGCATCTAGTCAGAGAGCTACTCTTTTTCTTTTTCACTGTGTATTTGTGATTTTGTAATTCTGAATTGAATGTAAATAGGGTCATCCTTCAGAAGTTCGTAAAATGAGTATCCAGCTTTACTGGGAGACAAAGTGGTTGTTTGCATAATTACGCTGCAAACCGCCCAAAGAGTGCTTTTTAGCACTATGCGGTGCTATATAAGTCAAAACAACAACAAAATATATTTTTTGCATGCTTTGAGCACTTCTTATTTGTTTGTCTGTTTTGTTGATGGAAATGCAGGGTGTAAAATAAATGAATAAGCCAGAAATGTGACACTCGCAGTAGTATGTTTTCAGATTCCTGTTCACATACCTCATTTAGTCATAGTTTAGTACTGGTCCTCGAAACAGCCTTGCAATTTACGTTCCTTAATTATAAAAACTGACCACTTACTCCTCCCTTCTGTTTCCTTTTCTTTTGCCAGTTATCGCTCTGTAAGAATATATATCCTCTTAATCCCATGACTGCTAGGTTTCCTTACAAGGGACTTTGGTGAGGGATTTTGTCAAAAGCTTTTTGAAAACAGGGATCACCCCCTTCTGCGTTTCTCTTGACAACCTGAACACGTTTTAAAAGGTTAGTGAGGCCAGGAACCATGCGGAGTCTTCCTCCGTAAGACTTGTTCTTCTGTACGTTTGGCACTTCTCCTTGTGACATTTTCCATCAAGTAGGCCAAGGCGTTCTTTAGACTAACAGGCCTTTACTTTCCTAGACTGCTCTATGGATCCTTCTCTAAAACCTGGAGTCAGGCTGGCCCCCTTCTAGTCCAGAAGTGATGAGGCTTGTTTAGTGCTGTTGCATATTTGAATTGCTGGAACTGTCAGCTTGAATGACTTCATTCAGTGCAAAACCTTCATCTGTTGTCTCTGCTTAAAGGCAGGTCTGAATAGAGGAGAGGCTCTAATGAAGTGGCACAGACTTTGCCTTGGGTTTTAACTTTGATTCCCCAGCATCTCAATGGGAAAATGTTTGGGTAGCACTTGATGAGAAAAACCTTTCTCTGCTGGTGATCTTGCAGAGCCTCTACCTGGCACTCAGGTGGATACAAATAGTCTTGGCCAGGTGTATATTTTCAAAGGGAACAAAGACTGCTTTGCCTTCTCCCCCCCCCCCATGTGCATTGTTGTAGCTGGAAGTCACTGGTCAATCCATTCTAACAATTCCTTGTGTACATGAAGCAAATCCCGCTGTGTTTAGTCACAGTTAAGTGTATACAGGATGGCTTAGTTTTTCTACATTTTCCCTTTAGAACTCCTTCCACATGTTTATCATTTGTCTGTCTTATTATCTCTCTGCATCTAATGTATTAAAGTTGCTGTAAGCTGTTTGTGTAGATCTTGTTGTTTAGTCATTAAGTCATGTCCGACTCTTCGTGACCCCATGGACCAGAGCACGCCAGGCCCTCCTGTCCTCCACTGCCTCCCGGAGTTGGGTCAAATTCATGTTGGTCGCTTCGATGACCCTGTCCAGCCATCTCATCCTCTGTCGTCCCCTTCTCCTCCTGTCTTCACACTTTCCTAACATCAGGGTCTTTTCCAGGGAGTCTTCTCTTCTCATGAGATGGCCAAAGTATTGGAGCTTCAGCTTCAGAATCTGTCCTTCCAGTGAGCACTCAGGGTTGATTTCCTTCAAAATGGATAGGTTTGTTCTCTTTGCATTCCAGGGGACTCTCAAGAGTCTCCTCCAACATCACAATTCAAAAGCATTTTGAATTGAATGTTTGATCTTACGTTCCTACATATGGCTGTTTGCCGTATAGGTGAAAAATTCCAGTTATTTTTATACTCCATAGCTTCTTGTGTCAATATAATTTGCTTATCCATGGTTCAAAAAGGCCATAAGCAGCTCCTGGGATCCTGTGTCTGTTGCCCCTCAGTTTTGGAAGGCATTCTCATCATGAAAGTTTAGGTCAGGGATGTACTTCATCTTGGTTTCCTGCCAAACTGAGGCCCAAGCTGGTTTTAAGACTTGATTAGCTGTAGTTGTAGTTAACACTTTGGTTATGTCATAAGTGGAGGAGAGAAATAAATGTTAATTAAACCTTTCAGATTACTTAAACCCTTTCTAATGCTATTTTGGTTCAGAAGGAGGGAGCCTGTTCCATTGGCTAAAAAGTTTCTTTGCCTTCCCCGTAAAACATTTTTCACATCTTAACAAAGCCTTTCCTATCTTCAGAATCTTTCATTTCTGCGGTGCTTTTCTCAATGAATGTCATCCCATGTTTCTTACGGAGTTTCCAGAATTCTCACGCTTCCTTATTTTGTCTTTGAAATCTTTCTTTCCTGTGCTTCTCGGTGCTTCAGCTACTATCAGGTCCTCTCTGGCCATAGGGGTCATCTCACAGAACAATGTTTGGCTGTAACTTACTGAGAAATTGGCTACACAGAGGTCTTTTTAAAACACATTAATGTTAATACAGTTTTTTTTTCTTTATCCTTATAGAAGTTACTTTGTGAGAAGTTAGAAGAGCAGTTGCAGGACCTGGACGTTGTCTTGAAAAAGAAAGAGCGTGCAGAGCGGAGGTACTGAAAGATAATTTCTCATCTGAAGCTTCACAACCCCACAATCTTCTGGACTAAATGACCATGATGTGTTCTCTGCATCTCTTAAAGTGGTGTTTTTGTAAAGGGCAGGAATGTCATTGCTACATGGAGATGAAAGTTGCCCTGGCATTTGCTACCATATACCCCAGTTTGCTTTGTGCAAAATGTGAAAATGTGGAAGCTAGGAAGAGCACTAACATGCCGAGTGTTACGCCAAAGGAGATCTCTACAGGATTGGACTGGGTCAGAATGTGAGCTTTTAATGGACATTTTAATGTGAGCTTTCCTGGACAAAAGACGTAAGAGTGGGACTCCATGGCTAGTATTTATTCATTGAATGTGTATAAATATTTAAATGTTTGAATATTTGCCGTGTAGTCCCATTCTTATGTCTGAGGAAGTGGACTTGTCACATTGAAATATAGCATTTAGTCTTTAAGGTGCCAGAACGTTTTTGTCTTCTTTATTTTTGTTTTTGTCTGCTGTGCTAGCACAGACCAACTCGGTTACTTCTTCTAAAGCTACTTCTTTTCATTTGGATGTCATGAAGTGTCTTAGTATAAGTGGTCTTAGTTTTTTTCTCCAGATGTTTTACCTCTAAACTTCAAGTGTTCAAGAGTTCCCCTTCAGTCTTTAATGGCTTTCAGTTCAAGGGCCCTACTGACTTTTATTTGGGGATAAGTAAACCATGTTCCCCCAACCTGGTGCTCCGCAGATGTGTTGAACCACCCTGTTTCCCCGAAAATAAGACCTAACCTGAAAATAAGCCCTAGTATGATTTTTCAGGATGCTCATAATATAAGCCCTACCCCCAAAATAAGCCCTAGTTAAGTGAATCCCCACCCTCCACCATTATGCAGCAACCAGAAGATGACATGACTATAAAATAAAACATCCCCTAAAAATAAGCCCTGATGCATTTTTGGAGCAAAAATTAATATGGCCCTTTCTTATTTTCGGGGAAACACAGTATAACTGCCACCATCCCAAGCCCATTAGCCACAGTGGGTGGGAATGATAAGAGCTCTTATCCATCATATCTTGAAGGTGCCAGACTTGGGAAGGCTGACCTAAGCAAACTAAATATTGACAAATGGATATTTGTTTCATTTTTCGATTGTTTTTTCACTGCTTGCAACAGGAGATTAAAAGAAGGAAGGGTATTTCAGATACAGAAGTGTCAGCTGATGCACTTAAAAATACATGATTTTAAACATAGTAATACATCTCTCGACGCCTTCTGTTAAATTGGTGGGAAACCCCGGATGGAAAGGTTTTTAACAAGTGAATTCAAGAAGCCTGTGGTGAAGAAAATATCAATTAAGCCATACAATCAGTCCACAGACATTACTAGCCATCTATCCTGTAATAGGCAATAGAGATGGGCACAAACTGCTGGTTTGTTCATCAGCCAAACGGGCGTTCGGCACTCACTTGAAGACAGTGAGTGGTCTGGCTTCTCTGCCCTGCCTCCTCCAGGCACGGCCTGTGAGTGGCTGCCCACTACAGGAGGCGGAGCTTTGAAAGGCAAAACGCCTCTTTGGCCAATAAACAGACCAGCACAAACCACTGGTTTGTGCCCACCTCTAGTAGAGAACGCAACAAGATGTCTGTTAGATCTGGTACCTATTAAACACTAATATATTGCATAACAATGCAGAGGAGACTGAGAATGCTCTGTACCCTTGTGGGTCCCCCTTGTTGACCTGAGATGCACCTCTTCCTTTTCCTCTTGTGTTGGAGCCATCTGTGGGGGTCAGCTATTGAAAGCTCTCACGGAATCCTATTTAAAGGGCTGGGGATACAGGCAAAAGAGGCAGCCAAAAGAATCTGCAGAACTTGGGAAGAAATTTCATCTTTTATTGATTTTGTTTTTCTTTCTTCCCCAAGGAAGGAACGCCTGGTCTATGTGGGCATCAGCATTGAGAACATCATACCTCCACGAGTAAGTGGAATGGACATCCTTTTGCTTTTCATTGTAGAGCCCAGGGCTTGGGTGTACTTGGTGCTTGCCCTGAGAAAAGCAGATTTTGCCTTATGCAAATACTGCAGGAGTCAGGTGCATTTACCTGGGTCTGTTCATGTTGTCTGAGGAGTTCTGCTTCTGCTACCGAGGTGGAGTTATAGATACCTGGGCAGTAAAAGTTCAATCTGTGCTGTGTGTCTCCTCACCTCCTACAACCTACAGCTTCAGCATATATGAACACTAGGGACAGCTATACCTGCTGTTGGCAAGACCTGTGTGGAATCCCTAGTTCAGTGACAGCTAAATACTGCAGTCCTGGTTTGGCGCGCATAGAATGGGCCGGGTCTCTGAGCAGCAGGCTTAATGGTGGGAGGACTGAAACTGAATGTCTGCCTCCAAAGTTTAGAAGCCCCCTTTTACAAAGGCCACCGCTGTTGCCGTTCTTAATGCTGGCCTGCCTTTTAAACAGGAGCCTGAAATACCCGAAGGCATAGAAGAAAAGAAGAAAGATTCAAAAAAATCCAAGGCAAAGCTGCTTGAAAGGAGGTCAACGAGGCAACGGAAGTGTATCAGCTATAGGTCAGTGGCTTGCTTTCTTCTTCTGAATGGAAGGGGTTGGAGGAGTCAACTGTGCTGTGGTTCTTGCAATTAACAACAACAAGAAGAACAAGAGTAGTAGTAGTAGTAGTAGTAGTAGTAGTAGTAGTAGTAGTAGTAGTAGTAGTAGTAGTAGTAGTAGTAATAATAATAATAATAATAATAATAATAATAATAATAATAATAATAATAATAATAATAATAATAATAATAATAATAATAATAATAATAATAATAATAATAATAATAATAATAATAGAAGAGAATGGAAGGGCAGGTTTATCTCAGCAGTGGCTTCCATTCTGTATTTCTTAGCCACAAAGCATTGGATGTTAGGCTTAGAAAGAAATGTGTCCTGTGAGCCTAATTCTTCTTTTCTCTCACTGTCACACCTGTTTACACGTATACATATTGTACATTTATTGTTTCTGGCCATAGACCTTTACAAAGGCAGACTTACGTAAAAGCGATTAAAACAAAAGGATGCCTCTGAGGTAAATAAATCCATTCTGGGAATGGTGGCATAGTGCATCATCAAAGTCACCTCTGTTCAACATTTATGTGACATTATGAACCTTGACAAATCGAAGCCTCAACTTCTTAGCTGTCAGAACAAATTGTGCAACAGAGTACGTAATATACAGTTGTGTATCAGCAAGGAGTCTTACTATTATTTCCATTGAAGTACAATTAGGATACAGCTGAATCATGGGAGAGAGAAATCTTTCTCTGGGATTTTCATAGAGAGAACAGAGTAGTCAGTCGTGAGTTCGGTCCTCAATCTGATTGCAGCCCTAGGCACATTTCCGCTTCTCCGCTGGAATTCCTTTATACCTCCCTTCAAGATATGCTGTAGTCATCGGCCTAAATCTAAGTTCTGTGAACGCTCTGCAGATCTGAAGAAAAGTCAATGACTCAAAGTAACTTGGTTTTGCCTGATTCAACTGAAATGGGAGGTACCCCGTGGAAAAACGGGACCCGACAGTAACAGCGCTGTCCTGACTGGCATCAAAGTCGAGAATCCAGTTTCTAAGGTCCCGAGGGCCTCGACTGAGCAATTTTTCCAGTGGGAGGTTATAGGCTTTTAGTTTTTGGGAGCCCTGCTGTGCTCACCCACCAGACTGTTGTTGATCTGGCCAGCAGCACTTTGTCAAGGAGACGTCCTCTAGGTCAGGGGTCCCCAACCGTTTTAGCCCCACATACTGGCTAGAGAAGGTGGGGCATTCCCCCTGCGCATGCGCAAAGGAGTGTGCGCTCTCTCTTGCAGGTGTGTGCTCACTTGTTCACATGCGCAAAGGAGCAGGGACGCTCATATAGGCTCATGCACATGCGCAAAGGGTGGCACAATGCTTGGGTGGGTTTGCCCACATGCAGACGCAGACGGGCTGTGGGGGGGAATGCGTGCCAGGGTGGGGAGGTCTGTCTC